>NC_034176.2:58580222-59180222 GCF_002021735.2 Oncorhynchus kisutch
ACAGAGGAGAGGAGAGAAGAGAGATAGATGAGGTAGAGAGAGTGGGAGAGGGTGGGAGGGAGATAAAGAGAGAGAGAGAGAGAGGTAAGGGAGAAGATAGAGAGAGGGAGGGATAGAGAGAGTATATAGGAGAGGGTGAGAGGGGGAGGTAAAGAGATAGAGTGTAGAGAGAGGGAGAGGAGAAAGAGAGAGAGAGGAGAGAGAGAGAGAGAGAGATGAGAGAGAAGAGATAGAGCAGGGAAGATGAGAGGAGAGAGAAGTAGGGAGGGAGAGAGAGAGAGAGAGAGGAGAGTGAAGGGGGGAAGAGAGAGATAGAGAGAGTGAGAGTTAGAGTGGGAGTTTTGAGGGAGAACGACAGAGGGAAAGTGACAGAGACAGATAGAAAGACACAGAGAGACGGTTTAAAACAAAACAAAAAAGTGTCAAACAAAGAAACAGAAAAGATGGCCAGATGAATGTAGAGGTAAGCTGCCGATACAAAGAGGAGACGTAGTGGATGGGACAGACAGATAAAAACATTCCATCTTGAAAACAGAGCAGTGACATAAAATGGGGTGAAGGAAGTCACAGAGGGGCTGGCCTGTCCCTGTCTCTGTCCCATCTCTGGCGTGTCTGTGTGAGAGGAAAGCAGACGCAGTCCAGTTAGCCTGAGGGGGGTTCTGTCTGTGTCCATTCTCCCAGGCGGAGGGGAGCGAGGCAGAGGCCCAAATTCCTCATGTCTTCGACAGAACAGGCCGGCATTCCTCCACCCGCCCAGCACTGTGGCACCGTACCGCCACCACACAAAGGAACCATTCAACCGGCTCTGGTTTAAAAGTTGAAGAGTATGTCTAATTTTGGTCAAAGTTCATTAGGGAACACAAAAGTGGGAGCTTGCTCAGAACATGAGGACAGTGACAGAGGCAAGTGCTTCATGGCAGAGCTGATAAGGAGAGGCAGAGACTACAAAAGCGCTCCTTAAGAAGGAGACCAAGAAGACAGAGAATATGAGGAAAGGGGAAAAAATATAAAGAGAGCCAAAATTCTTAGATTGGAATGTGCCATGGTTTTAATGCATTCATGTCAATGTTTATTAATGTGCTGGCTAACCTTGCAGAGAGCAATATTTGAATTTAATATTGAGCTGCCCCCCAAAAAACTAATAGAGTAAAATAATGAATAAGAAATAATTGCACTGCATGTAATTCTTTTGAAGTGTTACGTTCTCATTGGGCTAATGTGTAAGAAAGAATATACTACTATGTGACTTTATGTCAATGTACAGGTTCTATCATGCGCCCTATTTTCAATATGTTCTTATAATAGAAAATCAACAGAATCTTTATTGAAAGTGTTTCAGAATCATTTCTACAGGGTATAAAGGAAAACGTGCTGGTGGTACTGGCCTATAATTGCTAAAGCGTGCCCCAATGTTGTAAATGGATATTGGAGATTAGATCTCCCAACTGGAGAGGCATGTCATTTTCCTATTTTTCCCTCATATTGATTTTGCATCCTTTTATTCAGTCATGACCAAACCAGTTAACCCATTCCTACCAGTGGCCCATTCTATCAACACCACGCCTAGCCTGAATATGTGATCCGTTTCAGGAAACTAGGCATATGTCGCATGTCACTACTTCACAGGAGAAGCATTTTAATGTTTTTTTTTTGGGGGGGGGGGGGGAAATGGCTTCTGGAACATATGAACTTTCATGTGCCTTGATAACAAACTTGTATGACATCTGTAAGTACAAATAAAATTGTTAAAGACTAGTTGGTTTCGCCAAGGAAAATGACAGAAACCTTCCCGCTAGCCATGATTGGATGAGATTATGGATGGGCTGGACATGCGGAGAGATAAGTTGTGGTCTGCCATATAGCACGCTTCTTTCTATGACATGAGCTGCTCGGTATGAATAGATAATCTTGCTACCATGGCTATAGTAGCCATAGAGAATTGCAAAAGTATTGCCACTGCTCTAAAAGTATTGCTAAATCTCAACAACATTACTGCCCTGAATTTAGCAGGCACTATCAACAAAGATCAGTGGAAAAATGAATCAGACATCGAGGAAATTCCTGACTTTTGTAAAAAACATTTTAATTGAACAAGACATTGTAGAGTCTCCTGATGACAGTGATGGGGAAGAAACAGCGATCAACGGTGTTGTTGTCAAGGACAAAGTTGACAGAGTTTTGAAATTGGTGGAATGCCCATTGGAAGCATGAGAAGGAGAAAAAAACGGCGCATGATTGCATCCGTGACAGAGAGGAAGAAAGATCTGATGCATCTCAAACAGAATTAAAAAAGGTGTTGTCGGATATTATTTATCGTGATCAGACAGATTTTTTACATGGAAGATACATTGGAGATAATATAAGACAAGTAATTGAAACAATAGAAGACTATGAAAAATCTAGGAAACCAGGTCTGGTATTCATAGCAGATTTAGATATAAATTTAGATGTAAATGCCTAAACTATTTTAATTTTGGAAAATCTCTAAATCAATGGGTTAAAGTTATGTATAGTAACCCCAGGAGTAAAATAGTAAATAATGGCTACGTCTCAGAAAGTATTAAACAGTCAAGAGGAGTAAAACAAAGTTGTCCACTGTCGGCATATTTATTTATTATGGCCATCGAAACATTAGCTATTAAAATCAGATGCAACAATAATATACAGTTGAAGTTGGAAGTTTACATACACCTTAGCCAAATACATTTAAACTCAGTTTTTCACAATTCCTGACATTTCATCTTAGTAAATATTCCATATCTTAGGTCAGTTAAGATCACCACTGTATTTTAAGAATGTGAAAACTTGGGTCAAATGTTTCGGGTAGCCTTCCACAAGCTTCCCACAATAAGTTGGGTGAATTTTTGCTCATTCCTCCAGACAGAGCTGGTGTAACTGAGTCAGGTTTGTAGACCTCCTTGCTCACACATGATTTTTCAGTTCAGCCCACACATTTTCTATAGGTTTGAGGTCAGAGCTTTGTGATGGCCACTCCAATACCTTGACGTTGTTGTCCTTAAGCCATTTTGCCACAACTTTGGAAGTATGCTTGGGGTCATTGTCCATTTGGAAGACCCCTTTGCGACCAAACTTTAACTGATGTCTTGAGATGTTGCTTCAATATATCCACATAATTTTCTTCCCCATGATGCCACCTATTTTGTGAAGTGCACCAGTCCCTCCTGCAGCAAAGCACCCCCACAACATGATGCAGCCACCCCCGTGCTTCACGGTTGGGATGGTGTTCTTCGGCTTGTAAGCCTCACCCTTTTTCCTCCAAACATAACAATGGTCATTATGGCCAAAAAGTTCTATTTTTGTTTCATCAGACCAGAGGACATTCCTCCAAAAAGTATGATCTTTGTCACCATGTCCCCGTGTGCAGTTGCAAACCGCAGTCTGGCTTTTTTATGGCGGTTTTGCGGCAGTGGCTTCTTCCTTGCTGAGTGGCCTTTCAGGTTATGTCGATATAGGACTCGTTTTACTGTGGATATAGATACTTTTGTACCTGTTTCCTCCAGCATCTTCACAAGGTCCTTTGCTGTTGTTCTGGGATTGATTTGCACTTTTCACACCAAAGCACGTTCATCTCTAGGAGACAGAACTTGTCTCCTTCCTGAGCGGTATGATAGCTGCATGGTACCATGGTGTTTATACTTTTGTACTATTGTTTGTACAGATGAACGTGGTGCCTTCAGGTGTTTGGAAATTGCTCCCAAGGATGAACCAGACTGGAGGATGAACCAAAATGGTAAACCTGTGGAGTTTTACCATTTTCTTCTGAGGTCTTGGCTGATTTCTTTAGATTTTCCCATGATGTCGAGCAAAGCGGCACTGAGTTTGAAGGTAGACCTTGAAATACATCCACAGGTACACCTCCAATTTAATCAAATGATGTCAATTAGAATATTAGAAGCTTAAAGCCATGACATAATTTTCTGGAATTTTCTAATCTGTTTAAAGGCACAGTCAACTTAGTGTATGCAAACTTCTGACCCACTGGAATTGTGATACAGTGAATTAGAAGTGAAATAATCTGTCTGTAAACAATTGTCGGAAAAATTACTTGTGTCATGCACAAAGGTAGATGTCCTAACCGACTTTCCAAATCTATATGAACAAGAACTGCTAGTTATAACCTAATGTTAGCTAGCTAGCTAAAATTGAACCTAGTTGATTAGCTTTAGCTACCTGCAGATTCATACCACAGAATTTCATTCATGGTGCCTAGCGATGACAATTCGTTTGTTTTTCTAGTACTGTATGGGTTGGGATTTTTAAAAATTCTTTAGCTAGCTAGCTACCAACATGTCTAAATGAAAAGACTCCACTTCACCAGATGATGACATGACTCATCAAGCTAGCCAGTTGTATCTAGGGGTGATTACAGCCATCTTTTGTATTTCATGGACATGTGAACTACACCACCTTACTCACTCTGTTTAGCACATGGCCTCACATGTGAATCCTTAAAGAGATGGGTGGGGCTTAAGAGGGTGTGAACAATGCTGAAAGGATATAGACAAAGAAGAGCTCCCCAGTAGCTGTACCAAAACATTCAAGGGCCATTTTCTCAAAAGTGGTGCAAAAAGTTGATCAACTTTCAAAGCAGAATTACTTTCCCAGTGTTCCTCATCTGCAGTGTATGAAATACCATTTATAGCTCTGGGTCTGTACTTTCATCCAATGTATTATTATTTTTTAAACACAATTTCAAATTCTGCAACATAAGACTGAAAAGAGGTGGTCAGTCACATATATCATTCCTAATAAGCTCTCGAATATTCCCTGAGACCATTATACTGTATCTAAAGACAATTTACCCACTCGTCATTATCATAATCATCCTCATACAATAGATCCCTCATAGTGTCTTCTCTAGGAGAGCTACCAGATACAGTAGAGTAGGCCTAATCATATATCCTAATCCACAGTGAAAGCCACCAATTAGACAGGCCCTAGAAGTCTCCTATGGTCTACATGGTCCTGAGGCTCTGGATCCACAGCTCTAGCCCCATCTCCATCTGCAGCTCCTTCTGTCTCACTATGTCCTACAGCTCACACACTCATATTGTTTAGGCTACTCACAGTCTCTAGCCCTTTATTCAAGTGACTGAGTACCACAGGCTCATCTTGAATAGATATAGATATCCCACCCTAGAGTTCTGCAATGGGGTACATTAGTCTGGTGTCAGAGGATGGTGGCTGTCACTACTGTGTTTGGGTTGGACGGGAAAGAAGGAAACTGTACTGACTTCAACACCACAGAGAAAGGGGTTATCCTCCCATGGGAGCCGTGTAGAAATGCCTCACCCAATGACATCCCTAACAACACACCACCAGCCAAATTAATTCAGGAGCAACAGATGCTGAGGTAAAGGTATGGTACTGAACTCACACAATGACTGCACTTAAACATTGCCTTGTGCTCCAAGACACTGACACCCAGACAGTGGTGAAAGTTCGGAGCCATACCAGTTTACCTATGCTCTTCCGGGGCATAAACACTGCAGACACCGCATAGAGAGGTAGATTATCTCATGATAAGCTGTAGACCACACTATCTACCTAGAGAGTTTTCACCTGTATTTTACGTAGCTGTATACATACCACCACAGACTGATGCTGGCACTAAGACTGCACTCAATGAGCTGTACACCGCCATAAGCAAACAGGAAAACGCTCATCCAGAGACGGCACTCCTAGTGGCCAGGGACAATAATAAAGGGAAACTTAAATCCGTTTTACCTCATTTCCACCAGTATGTTAAATGTGCAACCAGAGGGGAAAATACTCTAGACCACCTTTACTCCACACACAGAGACGCGTCCAAAGCTCTCCATTGACCTCCATTTGGCAAATCTGACCATAATTCTATCCTCCTGATTCCTGTTTACAAGCAAAAATTAAAGCAGGAAGCACCAGTGACTCAGTCAATAAAAAAGTGGTCAGATGAAACAGATGCTAAGCTACAGGACTGTTTTGCTAGCACAGACTGGAATATGCTCCCGGGATTCTTCAAATGGCATTGAGGAGTACACCACATCAGTCACTGGCTTCATCAATAAGTGCGTCGATGACGTCGTCCCCCACAGTGACTGTACGTACAGTACATACCCCAATCAGAAGTCATGGATTACAAGCAACATCCACACTGAGCTAAAGGGTAGAGCTGCCGTTTTCAAGGAGCGGGACTCTAACCAGGAAGCTTATAAGAAATCCCGCAATGCTCTACGACAAACCATCAAACAGGCAAAGCGTCAATACAGGACTAAGATCGAATCGTATTACACCAGCTCCGACGTTCGTCGGATGTTGCAGGGCTTGCAAACTATTATGGACACAAAGGGAAGAACAGCCAAGAGATGCCCAGTGAGAAGAGACTACCAGACGAGCTAAATTACTTCTATGCTTGCTTCGAGGCAAGTAACACTGAAACATGCATGAGAGCATCAGCTGTTCCGGACGACTGTGTGATCACGCTCTCCACAGCCGATGTGAGTAAGACCATTAAACAGGTCAACATTCACAAGGCCGCAGGGTCAGACAGATTACCAGGACGTGTACTCCGAGCATGCGCTGACCAACTGGCAAGTGTCTTCACTGACATTTTCAACCTCTCCCTGTCTGAGTCTGCAATACCAACATATTTCAAGCAGACCACCATAGTCCCTGTGACCAAGGACACTAAGGTAACCTGCCTAAACGACTACCGACCTGTAGCACTCACGTCTGTAGCCATGAAGTGCTTTGAATGGCTGGTCATGGCTCACATCAACATCATTATCCCAGAAACCCTAGACCCTCTCCAATTAGCATACTGCCCCAACACATCCACTATTGCACTCCACACTGTCCTTTCACACCTGGACAAAATAAACATTCATTGACAACAGCTCAGCATTCAACACCATAGTGCCCTCAAAGGTCATCACTAAGCTAAGGACCCTGGGACTAAACACCTCCTGCAACTGCAACTGGATCCTGGACATTCTGACGGGCCATCCCCAGGTGGTAAGGATAGGTAACAACACATCCGCCACGGTGATCCTCAACACGGGGGCCCCTCAGGGGTACGTGCTTAGTCTCCTCCTGTACTCCCTGTTCATTCATGACTGCGTGGCGAGGCACGACTTCAACACCATCATGAAGTTTGTCGATGACACAACAGTGATCACCGACAATGACGAGACAGTCTATAGGGAGGAGGTCAGAGACCTGGCCGTGTGGTGCCAGGACAACTCCCACTCCCACAATGTGATCAAGACAAAGGAGATGATTGTGGACTACAGGAGAAGGAGGGCCGAGCATGCCCCCATTCTCATCGACGGGGCTTTAGTGGAGCAGGTTGAGAGCTTCAAGTTCCTTGGTGTCCACATCAGCAACAAACTATTATGGTTCAAGCACACCAAGGCAGTCGTGAAGAGGGCACAACAAAACCTATTCCCCCTCAAGAGACTGAAAAGATTTGGCATGGGTCCTCAGATCCTCATTAGGTTCTACAGCTGCACCATCGAGAGCATGGTTGCATCTCACTGCCTGGTATGGCAACTGCTCTGCCTCCGACCGCATGGCACTACAGAGGGTAGTGCGTACGGCCCAGTACATCACTGGGGGCAAGCTTCCTGCCATCCAGGACCTCTATACCAGGCGGTGTCAGAGGAAGGCCATAACAATTGTTAAAGTCTCCAGCCACCCTAGTCATAGACTGTTCTCTCTGCTACCGCATGGCAAGCGGTACTGGAGCGCTAAGTCTAGGTCCAAGAGGCTCCTAAACAGTTTCTACCCCAAACCATAAAACTCCTGAACATCTAATCAAATGGCTACCCAGACTATTTGCATTGCCCCCCCCCCCCCCCTTTTACAATGCTGCTACTCTAGGTTATTATCTATGCATATCCACTTTAATAACTCTACCTACATGTACATATTACCTCAATTACCTCGAGTAACCGGTTCCCCCAGACATTGACTCTGTACCGGTACCCCCTGTATATAGCCTCGCTATTGTCATTTTACTGCTGCTCATTAATTATTTGTTACTTTTATTTCTTATTCTTAATTTTTAACTGCATTGTTGGTTATGACTTGTCAGTAAGCATTTCACTGTATGGTCTACCTCCACCTGTTGTATTCGGCGCATGTGACAAATACAATTTGATTTGATTTGATCTCTGGAAAAGGGTGTCAAACTCACATCCCACCTCCCCTCCTCCACACTGCGTTATTTCTACATCTCCATTGCACTCTGAGATAACGCGTTGTCAATATTTAATGGACATGCTCCAATGAGAGCAGAGCGGCGACACAGAGTGAATGATATTTGAATGTCACCCTGTGTCTCTCCAAGGCCTGTCTGATTCACCCCTGGACCCAGGAGGAAGGCCACCGGGGAGTTAGAGAAGCCAGGATAAGGATGCTATGCTAATTCTGTTAGCAGGCCCATCTCTCGGCCCCCTACACCCAGCTACCCACCCCATTTCCCCTCTGAAGACTTAGGCTAGCATCAGGCTAATGAAAACAAATGGCTTATCAACCTCCAGACAAACCTATTTCAAACATTCATCATCGGCCTCATAGATTTCTGAAATCCCATCAAGTCTGTCCCTATTCTATTCTCACACCAGCTCTGGATCCCACCACTGCAGCTGCAAACTATGCTCAGGTTCCAGACGTCGTTTATTCAAACCCCATGAAGAGTTCGCCATATGACAGTTATCCATATGTCAACACACTAATGACAGATAGATGTGGACAATACAATGCAATCTCCGCTAGATGGAATGGATGGGATTTTGCCGCTAACTTCCCCCCCCAATAAACATTGTTTCAGCACAGCCCCGGGGAATCGCCTTGTTATACCAAACAATGAATACAATCTCATTTGAAATGAACATTGACCTCAGATACTGCAGTATATGAAGCCTTCACTATAAATACCTAAAACAATGCTGTTTTAAGTCCAGTAGTTACGCTGCATCATATATCTCAGAAGTGGAGCGGTGGTTGCCGTGGCAGCAGATTGAGTGACGGGTGAGAGGACGTGTAGCGGGGGTGTGCGCCCCCTCTGAAGTCATCATCCAGTGTCAGTCCTCATCAGGGGCGGTGGATCTCTGCTAGGTTCCGGGTGGTCAGGCCTAACAGATGCATCGTCGTCGATGGAGATCGACATGGCAACGCCACCATTCAGCCCAGGGTAGTCACAATGATGGAACATGACAGGCAGATAAACAGGTGCATCCAGCGGAGGTAGAGGAGGGGGAGGGGTGTATCTATGACAGATAGTGGCAGCACCGACACACACACACACACACACACGCACGCACGCAAGCGCACGCACACACACACGCACGCACACACACACACACACACACACACACACACACACACACACACACACATACACACGCATGCACACGCACACACACACACGCACACACACACACACACACACACACACACACACAGAAGGTTCATCTTGACACACAGCTGTGTACAACCACACATCACAAGAAAATACAGAGAGCAGGAGAAAAAAACAAATAAGACTTAGACAGCCTTCCCCTTGATATCTCTCTTTGAAAACTAAGGCAATAACAGTCAACGTGTCGGAGGACTTCTCTTATTATTTATCTCCACTACTCCTCTAACCCCAAAGGCTGCTTGCTGCTGTCGCTGGATGTGGATGTGACATCCTCGTTTTCTAGGTCAGCTGTACCCAGAACTCTAGAAAGTTCCTGGCCCGAGAGAGACTGGGAAAAGTAGGGTGCTCTCTCTCTCTCATCCATCATCATTAATACAAGAGGACTGCCATGCTGCCACTGGATCTCACAGGCTGGTGAATAGGAACCTAAGGGAGTTACTGGGCCAGGGTCTGCCATCATGAGCCTAACTATCCTCCACACACCCACTCTGCTGCCACACCTTGGACCCACCAAGCCACCACATAGCCCCGAACATAAGCTACACTCCCCAAAGACAACAGATACATCTGGCATCCTAAGCAGCCCTGAATTTGACACTCATCCTTCCCATAAAATGCTACAATTTGTTTTAAAAACAGACCCAATATGTTCTGATGGGGCGTTAGAGCGTTGGACTTGTAACCGAAAGGTTGCGAGATCAAATCCCCGAGCTGACAAGGTACAAATCTGTCATTCTGCCCCTGAACAAGGCAGTTTACCCACTGTTCCTAGGCCGTCATTGTAAATAAGAATTTGTTCTTAACTGACTTGCCTAGTTAAATAAAGGTCAAATAAAAATAAAAGCATATGTTACAAAGCGGTGAGAAAGTGGTGCTAACGGGAAGCATGCTGGTGGTTATCATTATGGTTATCATTTTATCCACAGAGCCAGACTGGGCAGCGTAGAGGAGGGAAGCAGGGGAGAGAGGGACTGTCACTACACCACTGATCTAGTGGTGTGTATGGGAAGTAGGTTGGAGTGGTGGGATAGGACTCCAAGCCAGAAAGCCAGACTGGGAAGAGGAGAGGAGGGAAGCAGGGGAGACAGGGACTGTGACACCAGTGTCACTATGGGGCGGTGCTGGGAAGGAGCCCCAGTCTAAATGGTGTTCCACCTCCTGGTGGCATGGCCAGAGTGTTAGGAGGAAACAAAGACTAATTACAGAATAAGGTTAGTGAGAATGGGACGTCTGGGACCCCCCCTTCTCTCCTCTTAATGAGCTCTGGGTCTGACCTTGTGAAGCTTTTCTAACACGTCTCTCTCTCTCTCTCTCTCTCTCTCTCTCTCAGCAGTGCAGTGAGCAGCACACACACAATTATATCCACTGGGAAAAGCACATGCAGGATATCAAAGTTACATACTTTGTATTTTCATTTATTTAGAGCCAACACATAATTACACACACACACACACACACACACACACACACACACACACACACACACACACACACACACACACACACACACACACACACACACACACACACACACACACACACACACACACACACACACACACACACACACACACACATCACTAGGAGAGAATGACTGTGTACTTCAGCACACTCTAAACAAGCTTAGGGATCATATGGACCCCATCACTCCAGACACAGCAAGGGGGGGGGTCAATGTCCAAATGCCTGTGAAGACCAACCTTTAGACTGTTACTGTTAACCAGTTTGAAAATCTGTATTGTCGTCATATGTTGATACACCTTGCAAAAGGATGTGTGAACTGATAAGTTATACTACACAGAAAGGACAGGTCATCATTCAGTTAATTGGTTAATTCATGCTGCATCAACCTGATTGATTCGCCTTGATCCATCACATGATGTATTGGATTAAACCAGATGGATCACCTGCTTTGATATCAGTCCACAGGGCCATACAGTCATGGGTTACATTTTTCACCACTAGCCAATCGTAAACTATCATATTCTGAGAGAGCAATGGTGTAGAGCTACGGTGGTACAAATTCAATTGTTTCTCTTCCTCCAACATAATCTATACCAGGCCTTAAGAAATGACTACGCTGAGCATTCAAACATATTAGGGGAGAGAGTAGGGTATGTTAAAACATTTTTTTTTTACATTCTGCATGACTACATCAAGGTAAATATAGTATTATTTTAACAAAGACATCTACATATACTGTATTTCAGGATGTTGTGTTTCCCTGGAAATAATATGAATTCCTGCAAACACAACAGTTTTGAAAACATAGCTTGTGCAACGACAAAAAAAAGTGGTATCTTGGTACAACTTACCCCCGGTATGGGGTAAATTAAGTAAAGGGACAGGGTAAGTTGAGTCGCCTTGGGGTAAGTGGGTGGTGGTGTCCTGTGACAGTAGGTCATGGTGCTGGTAGATCAAAGTTGAATTCATGGAATGTGGGTGTGGTATATACAGTGCCTTGCGAAAGTATTCGGCCCCCTTGAACTTTGCGACCTTTTGCCACATTTCAGGCTTCAAACATAAAGATATAAAACTGTATTTTTTTGTGAAGAATCAACAACAAGTGGGACACAATCATGAAGTGGAACGACATTTATTGGATATTTCAAACTTTTTTAACAAATCAAAAACTGAACAAAAACCCAGCAGCGTAGCAGTTCTTGACACACTCAACCTGGTGCACCTGGCACCTACTACCATACCCCGTTCAAAGACAATTAAATATATTGTCTTGCCCTTTCACCCTCTGAATGGCACGTATACACAATCCATGTCTCAGTTGTCTCAGGGCTTAAAAATCTCCTTCCCTTTATCTACACTGATTGAAGCGACATCAATAAGGGATCATAGCTTTCACCTGGATTCACCTAGTCAGTCTATGTCATGGAAAGAGCACTCAGTGTACATATGGTTTATTATAAGCAATTATTGGTACCAGGACTGTCTTCAAAAATACATACATATATATTTACAGGAAGATTGACCACATTGGATTGTCATTTTTCCATTTACTATAATGGGGGATTCTGTTTTCTGCAAACAATGCCTGCAGTACCGCAGGCAGCCTTGAACTTCCATGGCTTCAATGAGAGGGGGCAGTCATTCTCCCCTGGGCTAGACCCCTGCTCTTTTTACATTTGTATACATGGGGCATGATGATGTCTTCTCTGTAACAATAAAAATGCACTATATTGAGTTCATATGTATGACACGTTGCAAAAACACTATGCATATTATCATAAAATGGACTAAATGTAATCATCATTTATATGGGTTATGGTGGCCAGTGATGCACGGGTTGACTCATAACCCGCAGTCCCCGCGGTTATGTCCGCTGGGTGGGCGGGTTTAGGGTCATGAAATATTGTGTGGATGAAGGGAGGGTGGGTGGGGGGACGGGGTGAATAAAGAGAAAACAATGCATAAAAAATCCATACATGTGTTTTCATACCTAAGTTGGTTAAATGCGGAAGACACATTTCAGTTGAATGCATTCAGTTGTACAACTGACCAGGTATCCCCCTTTATAGGCCACATTGAGGTTTTCCTTTCATTGTTTTTGTCTGCCGTTAGCGCGTAGCCTATGCCTATAAGCTTTAGGGCCTAACTGTACACTCACCAAATACTGTACACACAAATTGCCAAAAGCGTTTGGGAACTTGGGCAGAAACAGTTAATTAACGTCGATCCCCACTAAGGCAAAAAAAAAGGACAAAGTCAGAGTTGAATTCAAGAAGAGAAAATCTGCGAAATGGAGAGTTGAAAATAAAGAGAAGGGATGGTCAGAACAGTAGCCTAATGTTTGGGAAAGATTTGGTGAAGTGAGACACTATACAAACGTGACCGTCACAAGACGGGGACTTCAAAATGCAGGCTGGATGGGCTGGGCTGTCAAAATGGCACGTCATCCTGTTCAGATGGGTTAAATGGTATAGCAGCCTGAAATCTGGACAACGACTGTAGGACTACCTCTAGCCTAATATTAACTCCTGCAGAATTAAGCATTTCTCGCAGTAAAATGATACACCAAATGTACATTTTGACTTGGGAACAGGAGTGGAGACAAAGGATTTGGAGAGAATGAATGCATGGTTATGGATCATCTGTAAAGGTGCTGTCTTTATCAGCGTCATAAAAGCTGATAGTATTTCAACCACATAAAATAGACATACAAGCCGAACTGAAATATGATCAGAGACATGTTGGGTAGTTTTCACCGCTTGAATTGTCCTTAAATCCAGTCAAACTGATGTAATTTGAAAATGAAATATTGTTGTTGTTGTTGTTGTTGAGTCATTGCATTTTCTCCCCGGTCCCTAAACATCTTTGCTGAGTGAGAGAATCGGTGATGAAAGACAACTTTACGGATGACTAGATTGAAGCATTCATTCTATCAATTTAAAACATTATTCTGTTGAGCAAGTTTTGTTGAAATATATTCTAGGGCAACAAGTAACGACAGAAGAGAAGCTGCGTGTATACTAATTATAGACAAGTTGACTAACAAAAAGCCTACCGAAATGTTGAAAATTATAAGCAGAAACATAGACCAATCTAAAGAGGCCTGTCAAAAAAAATCGCTCCACCATCTCTGACTGTACAGCACTTTTTCTATATTCACGGGTTAGGGTCGGCAGCGTAGCCTAGTGGTTAGAGCGTTGGACTAGTAACTGGAAGGTTGTGAGTTCAAACCCCCGAGCTGACAAGGTACAAATCTGTCGTTCTGCCCCTGAACAGGCAGTTAACCCACTGTTCCCAGGCCGTCATTGAAAATAAGAATGTGTTCTTAACTGACTTGCCTGGTTAAATAAAGGTAAAATAAAAAAATTAAAATTAAAAAGGGTCAGGAGCGGGCCTCAGATTTTCACTGTATCACATATAGTTGGGCAGTTGCGGATGGGTTATATTTATTGCGGAAGGTGCGGGTGAACAAACAACTGACCCGCTTACCCCATGACCATTGGCTCAACTTACCCCAAGTCAAACATTTTGACTATAGGATTCACTTTCATGCTAGGTTTAGGACCTCGTATTGTAGCTTACAGAGACCCCAATCTTAAAACTATCTAGTTTGTTTTCGATACAAGCATTGTGAAACCTAAAACACAATAAACTAATTTGACTTTGTGAAAGAAAAAAAATTGGGGCATAACTTGCTTAATACTTTTTCTATGTGGTTTCTTCTCCTTCACAGACTGCATGAAATTGATGACCTCTTTCTAAATATTTGGTCACATGATTCATTTTGTGTACAGTTTCCTAGTAACAAGAGGCGGCTCTTCTAACCCTTTGGCTCAACTAACCCCACTACCACCATAAATATTTTAAAAAACACCACAGAAAATACAAATCAAAATACCAATTTTATACTTAAATTAATCCGTTTTCTCTGTATCGAATCAGCGATGTGTTCAATTTGCCGTTTTCTTTTTTCTCTGTCGGTGCCTGGTGTATAGAGGTAAAAACCTCAGCGGAACTGGCAAACAGTTAATAGTAGCACTGCAATAACAATAAAATGTCATCAATCTGCGGTGCCTCCTGCTTCTGTCACACCAAGTTTGTACAGATTAATGACATTAGGCCCGAGTAGCAGGCAGCGCTCTTAAAGGCACAGTGTCCCTCACAAACAAACAATGCTCACGGACGGTACATAGGGAGGAGGGGAGGGGATGAAAGGGAGGGAGGGATGGCAAGGAGAGAGGGATGGCAAGGCCCTCACCAGCCCCAGCACTACAAGCAGATGGCAGTGTGGAAGAAGAGAGAGAGGGCTGAAGCCATCGGATGGACGCTTCCCCGGATATAAGGGAGGGGTGTGGAGAGAAAAACAGCCGACAGATGACTGTTCAATTAAAGAGTGCACTTCCATTGTTGAAGAGAGAGAGCGAGAAAAGGAGTGAAAAACAGAGAGATGGACAGAGAGGGGGAGCGAGACAGAGAGGCAGAAAAGGAGACACTTGAGGATTCTGTGTGACACATTAGTGGAAGAATATCCCCGCAACACACAACACAAACATCCAGAAGCCCTGACATTGCAACCTGAAACACTACCAAACACAGACACACACGTTAGCCTTCCCGCCGGGTGCCAAAGGTGCTCATTGCAGTGTGTTTACTTGCATCCATCTGTGTGCCTGTTGGTGACAGATCAGCCAAGTGCCTCAATCAATGACAGACTCTAGGGGGGACGGCTCGACGGAGAGAAAGAGCACCCCAGCAGGTTTTAACCCTGTGTGGCACAAGGAGAGCAGAGCAGAGCTATGGATCCAGTTTCTAATTCAATCCAAGGGCCACTAATGCCAGCCACTACCAGCGCCACACAATCTGCTCTGCTCTGGGAGACACTCACACGGCTTCTCATCTGCACCATTCATCGACTGAGTGCATTGGTGTTACTTACTACCAGCCTCTAATGTGCATGAACACAAGTCATGTGCATTGTGGGTTTTGTACTGCTTATAGGTATATCTTTGTGTGATATTGTATAGGCCAATAACAGTGGGTTCTGTAATGTATCAAGACGGTCTGTTCGGGGGGAATTGTTTAGCGTTCAATAGTAAAACGATTCCTTCAATCCCCATTTGTCTACTGTGAATAGGCCACCGTGTGTATTGTTCTCTTTCTCCCAACACAAGTAGACAGAGGTTTAGACGGGTAAAAGAAGGAAATGTGAACTTGAATTCTCTCCTCCTGCTCTTACATTTTCCTATTGCTCTTTATTTCCTCCCTCGCCTTGATCCCCCCCCATTTTGTGCAGCCACAAAAAAAAAGAGAATTAACGAACACTTGAGCGCTAGCCTGCTGGGTTTAATGGCACACACTGTACAGCGTTTCCCCCTTTGTTTAGCCTCAACATGCCTATTGCTCCAACGGAAAGGCCATTAGATTTTTATGATAAGAAATTAGGGCTGTCTTATAATTGCAGCTGGGGGTTTATGCAAGGCCCGAGAGGATGTCAGGGTGGAGGTGAAAAGCGGGGGGAACGTCCAATCCTGTTCCACCAGACGAACAGACAATAATAAACTGGCAAATCACCTTCAAACCAACAATTGGTAGGCTACACGTTTTTTGGAGTGTTCCTTGGTGGTACAACATCAGTGTAGGCCTATGAGGCAATGCTGACAGTTTCAGTCTATGCGTGCTCATAGGCCAGCCGTAGTCTTCTACCATATGAAGCCAGTGCTAAAGCTAATCTGCCTCCCAGAGCAGCAGTGGCAACAGTAACAGAGACCTATGCTCCCCTGATCCAGCCATGTCATGCCACACAGACACTCTCCCCGCGAGAGCTTCAATGGGGAGAAAAATGCTGGTTGCCTTGGAAACACTTCAGTCCTGATAATTATTACTGTAACTATCTCTGCACACCCCACCTATAATACAAATGGATCATAAATTATAATCACTGACTGGCAGCCTTCTGTTGATGATGCTGCTCACTGCTGCCACCTCCTGGTTTCTTGTCTTGTTACTGTAGAATTCACACTGCTGGCTTTTGGGGCTGCTATTTCATTTCTGTCTCCTTGTCTGAACTGCCTCATAAATGCAGTTCTCTTTTTAGTCATTTTCAGTCTGAATTCTGAGACTAATAATAATAATTTAAAAACAATAATGGGAAACGGAAATATGGCATCATTCTAAATCTCTTTAAATATTTATGACAGCAAATTCCCCTGGTCATATCCTAAGTAATCAAAAAACAATTAAATATTCTTCCAGTCTAAAGTCGCTTTTCTGTTTGTTTATTTTAAAAAAATAATTCAGCGCCTTTAAAAAAAAGAAAGTTGTTTGGGGTTGAGTAATAATTGCTTAGTGAGCGCCCTACTTTTCATTCTTCCCAAGGAAGTCAAAGGCAAGTAACAACGAAGAAGAAAAAAAAGAGAGGAAAAAACTAATAAAAAAAACATCATTAAGTACACACACTACCATCCAAAGGAAGTAAAATAATTACCAGAGTGGGTATCAACTTCTTTGTTTACAAACATTCCACAAACTTCAGAATTTCGGCCTCTGACTGTGATAGATAAGGGGAGGAACATCTGACTGACTAGAAGACAGTCAAACATTCAGACTTTCACAATGATTCAGTGAAAGAGACTTGGACAGCAAACCGGGCCTGGCAAACAGACGCTCAACTTGAGGTTAAAGCCATCTTATATGTGACTCAATGTAACAGAAAAAAACGCCTTAAATCAACTACATACAGCTGATTTCAATTCCGCTTTCTCCTCTGAAGTGGAAATGCGTTTTTGAGTGTGCAACAAAGATCTTAACCGCCGTGCCAGCTTTCCCAATTACTAGCAAACCGGCTATCACATGAAAACATTTTTCACCGCCACCCCCCTCCCTATCTGTGCCTTACCAGGGCTGTGAGTCTGGGTTCTGGTGAGCTCTACATTATGTTAACTGCTGGTCAAAACCATCTGATCTAGAGGTCTAACCTCAGCAGAGATGGTTGGGAAGTCGAAAACTCGATATTCACCGGAGGAAGTGAACCACGGCACTCTACTCTTGCCTCAATAAAGTTTCCACTGTTAGAATGACGCTAATGTCACCATTACAAATCTGTCAAACTCTAAGGACGGAAACTTTTATCAAAACATTTGGTTCATCTCAATCTCAGTCCATGTCAAGGCAGACTGCAGCATCTAGACTTTCAGAAGTCATTTTTATTATCTTTATTAATCTTTCTATTTTCTCCACTATTTTCATTTTCAACATTTCATGACTTTCAAATAGAATATGTACGCCTTTCAGGAGGCAGCCTTCTGAAAAAGTTTACATCATGTGAGAACTATATGGAGTCCATACAAGACAATGCACAATTCTCATTAGTTGCTATTGACAAGCCACATTAAACAGGTTCTTCTGCCTCTGCCAGCGACTCAACACAACACCGTCTAGCCACCTCGCCTCTCCTCTCCAGCTCCTCCCTTCCTCCACTGTGCATATTTCAGATCAGCATGACAGACAGTGGAAATTATTTATCCCAGGTTCTGAACTTGTGGCGAGCTGTTTAAGTATTCACACTAACAAAGGGCAGCAGAGCCACGAATAGGCTGACAAGGCCTCTCTTTCCATCTCTCTCTCTCTCTGCAACACACACACACACACACACACACACACACACAGACACACAGACAGACAGACACAGCACTTTTTTTCCCTCTGACCTTTGAAGCAACTTAGGTTCACAAAACACTTCCAAACAGTTCTCTCTAATGGCCCCCTACTCAAACAATCGGCAGAATGCTCTGACGAAGATGATTGATCTCCGACAAGCGGCTCGATGCAGCCCCGTGAATCATTAGATCAGCTCGGATGGAGAAGAGAGAAACAGGCCAGACGGGTGGGCAAAGGCAACATTAAAACAGGGAGAGACCTATCGGAGAAATCCTACAATTGTGCTTACACCCGATCAGGCATTTATCTAAAGTCCAAGATGTGCAGACAACCTTTGATGTTGGAACTGCTATGGAATGACAACCACACGCATACACAGACCCAACCAGAAAAGCACACACAACTAGCCTTCATATAGGATAACCCCATGCACTAATGCTCAATATACACGCACAAACAAGGGTAGTTCAGTGGTACACAAAAACGGTATGCTTTTGAGATAGTCTTGCTGTGGAGGATTAAGCAGGGCAGGGCTCTAAGCTGAGACATACTAAACATGCTGTTCAAATCAAAGTTTATTGGTCGCATACACAGTTTAGCAGATGTTCTAGCGGGTGCAGAGAAATGCGTATGTTACTAGCTCCTAATAGTGCAGCAAAAATGTCAAACAAGTACACAAATAATAATCAAAAACTAGAAACAAGAAATCACGAATGTCAGAACGAATCCAGTTACCAACCTAATAATCCAAATGCAATCTATGCATACACACCAAAAATATATACTTAGAATGATATGTACATCAGTAGATACAGGTAACTGCCAAAATAATGGAAACACTTACGTCAACGAGGGATACAAAGTATATTGAAAGCATGTGCTCCCACACAGGTGTGGTTCCTGAGTTAATTATTCAATTAACATCCCATAATACTTAGGGTCATATAAAAACACTGAGAGGGCCATTATTTTTTCCATAGGAAAACAATGCCCGCATCCACAGGGCACGAGTGGTCACTGGTCACGCAGTTACCTGTATATTACAGTGAGCTATATGAAGCATCTTGTATATAAATATGCAGTGTGTATAACAGTGTAAGAAAATGCAATGTACAGTAGTAGATACAGTACCAGTCAAATGTTTGGACACACCTACTCATTCAGGTTTAAAAAATATATATTTTCTACATTGTAGAATAATAGTGAAGAT
Source organism: Oncorhynchus kisutch (assembly GCF_002021735.2). NCBI lineage: Eukaryota > Metazoa > Chordata > Actinopteri > Salmoniformes > Salmonidae > Oncorhynchus > Oncorhynchus kisutch. The sequence goes on from NC_034176.2 coordinate 58,599,977, forward strand.
ATCAAAAATATGAAATAACACATATGGAATCATGTAGTAACCAAAACACTTTGGAGAATTTTTGATTCTCCAAAGTAGCCACCCTATGCCTTGATGACAGCTTTGCACATGCATGGCATTATCTCCAAAAGCTTCACCTGGAATGCTTTTCCAACAGCCTTGAAGGAGTTCCCACATATGCTGAGCACTTGTTGGGTGCATTTCCTTCACTCTGTGGTCCGACTCATCCCAAACCATCTCAATTGGGTTGAGGTTGGGTGATTGTGGAGGCCAGGTCATCTGATGCAGCACTCCATTACTCTCCTTCTTGGTCAAATAGGCCTTACACAGCCAGGAGGTGTGTTGGGTTATTGTCCTGTTGAAAAACAAATGATAGTCCCACTAAGCACAAACCAGATGGGATGGCGTATCACTGTAGAATGCTGTGGTAGCCATGCTGGTTAAGTGTGCCTTGAATTCTTAATAAGGGTAGACTAGTGGTTTGAGCGTTGGGCTAGTAACCGGGAAGGTTGCATGTTCAAATCCCAGAGTTGACAAGGTAGAAATCTGTCATGCTTCCCCTGAACAGGCAGTTAACCCACTGTTCCTAGGCCGTCATTGAAAATAAGAATTTGTTCTTAACTGACTTGCCTAGTTAAATAAAGGTAAAAATAAATTTTAAAAATCACTGACAGCATCACACCTCCTCCTCCATGCTTCACGGTGGGAACCAAACATGCGGATATCATACGTTCACCAAAATCTCATCTCTTTAGACTAAAGGAGACATTTCCACCCGACTAATGTCCTTTGCTCATGTTTCTTGGCCCAAGCAAGTTTCTTATTATTATTTGTGTCCCTTTGTAGTAATTTCTTTGCAGCAATTTATTTGTATATATTTTTTGAATTCCCTTTTATTTAACCAGGTAGGCTAGTTGAGAACAAGTTCTCATTTACAACTGCGACCTGGCCAAGATAAAGTTGACACATACACAGAGTTGCACATGGAATAAACAAACATACAGTTGATTATACTTTTTTTTTTTTAAATAAGAATATATATACAGTGTGTGAAAATTAGGTAAGAAAAGGGAGGTAAGGCAATAAAATACAGTGCCTTGCGAAAGTATTCGGCCCCTTTGAACTTTGCGACCTTTTGCCACATTTCATGCTTCAAACATAAAGATATAAAACTGTATTTTTTTGTGAAGAATCAACAACAAGTGGGACACAATCATGAAGTGGAACGACATTTATTGGATATTTCAAACTTTTTTAACAAATCAAAAACTGTAAAATTGGGCGTGCAAAATTATTCAGCCCCCTTAAGTTAATACTTTGTAGCGCCACCTTTTGCTGCGATTACAGCTGTAAGTCGCTTGGGGTATGTCTCTATCAGTTTTGCACATCGAGAGAATGACATTTTTTCCCATTCCTCCTTGCAAAACAGCTCGAGCTCAGTGAGGTTGGATGGAGAGCATTTGTGAACAGCAGTTTTCAGTTCTTTCCACAGATTCTCGATTGGATTCAGGTCTGGACTTTGACTTGGCCATTCTAACACCTGGATATGTTTATTTTTGAACCATTCCATTGTAGATTTTGCTTTATGTTTTGGATCATTGTCTTGTTGGAAGACAAATCTCCGTCCCAGTCTCAGGTCTTTTGCAGACTCCATCAGGTTTTCTTCCAGAATGGTCCTGTATTTGGCTCCATCCATCTTCCCATCAATTTGAACCATCTTCCCTGTCCCTGCTGAAGAAAAGCAGGCCCAAACCATGATGCTGCCACCACCATGTTTGACAGTGGGGATGTGTGTTCAGGGTGATGAGCTGTGTTGCTTTTACGCCAAACATAACGTTTTGCATTGTTGCCAAAAAGTTCAATTTTGGTTTCATCTGACCAGAGCACCTTCTTCCACATGTTTGGTGTGTCTCCCAGGTGGCTTGTGGCAAACTTTAAACGACACTTTTTATGGATATCTTTAAGAAATGGCTTTCTTCTTGCCACTCTTCCATAAAGGCCAGATTTGTGCAATATACGACTGATTGTTGTCCTATGGACAGAGTCTCCCACCTCAGCTGTAGATCTCTGCAGTTCATCCAGAGTGATCATGGGCCTCTTGGCTGCATCTCTGATCAGTCTTCTCCTTGTATGAGCTGAAAGTTTAGAGGGACGGCCAAGTCTTGGTAGATTTGCAGTGGTCTGATACTCCTTCCATTTCAATATTATCGCTTGCACAGTGCTTCTTGGGATGTTTAAAGCTTGGGAAATCTTTTTGTATCCAAATCCGGCTTTAAACTTCTTGACAACAGTATCTCGGACCTGCCTGGTGTGTTCCTTGTTCTTCATGATGCTCTCTGCGCTTTTAACGGACCTCTGAGACTATCACAGTGCAGGTGCATTTATACGGAGACTTGATTACACACAGGTGGATTGTATTTATCATCATTAGTCATTTAGGTCAACATTGGCTCATTCAGAGATCCTCACTGAACTTCTGGAGAGAGTTTGCTGCACTGAAAGTAAAGGGGCTGAATAATTTTGCACGCCCAATTTTTCAGTTTTTGATTTGTTAAAAAAGTTTGAAATATCCAATAAATGTCGTTCCACTTCATGATTGTGTCCCACTTGTTGTTGATTCTTCCCAACGAAATACAGTTTTATATCTTTATGTTTGAAGCCTGAAATGTGGCAAAAGGTCGCAAAGTTCAAGGGGGCCGAATACTTTCGCAAGGCACTGTAGGTAATTACAATATAGTAATTAAACACTGTAGTGATAGATACTGAAGATGAAGAAGATGAATGTGCAAGTAGAGATACTGGGGTGCAAAGGAGCAAAATAAATAAATACAGTATGGGGATGAAGTAGTTGGATGGGCTACTTACAGATGGGCTATGTACAGGTGCAATGATCTGTGAGCTGCTCTGACAGCTGGTGCTTGAAGTTAGTGAGGGAGATAAGAGTCTCCAGCTTCAGCGATTTTTGCAGTTCGTTCCAGTCATTGTTAGCAGAGAAGAGCCAAAGTAGGAATTGAAATAGTGAAATATACCTGCTGGAGCGCATGCTGTGGGTGGGTGCTGCTATGGTGACCAGTGAACTGAGATAAGGCAGGGTTTTACCTGGCAAAGACTTGTAGATGACCTGGAGCCAGTGGGTTTGGCGACGAGTATGAAGCGAGGGCCAGCCAACGAGAGCATACAGGTCGCAGTGGTGGGTAGTGTATGGGGCTTTGGTGCCAAAACGGATGGCACTGTGATAGACTGCATCCAATTTGTTGAGGAGAGTGTTGGAGGCTATTTTGTAAATGACATCGCCGAAGTCGAGGATCGGTAGGATAGTCAGTTTCACGAGGGTATGTTTGGCAGCATGAGTGAAGGATGCTTTTTTGCAAAATAGGAAGCCGATTCTAGATTTAATTTTGGATTGGAGATGCTTAATGTGGGTCTGGAAGGAGAGTTTACGGTCTAACCAGACACCTAGGTATTTGTAGCTGTCCACATATTCTAGGTCAGAACATCTAGAGTAGTGATTCTGGACGGGCGGGCAGGTGCGGGTAGGTGCGGGCAGCGATCGGCTGAAGAGCATGCATTTAGTTTTACTTGCATTTAAGAGCAGTTGGAGGCCACGGAAGGAGAGTTGTATGGCATTGAAGCTCGTCTGGAGGTTAGTTAGCACAGTGTCCAAAGAAGGGCCAGAAGTATATAGAATGGTGTCGTCTTCGTAGAGGTGGATCAGAGAATCACCAGCAGCAAGAGTGACATCATTGATGTATACAGAGAAGAGAGTCGGCCTGAGAATTGAACACTGTGGCACCCCCATAGAGCCTGCCTGAGGTCCGGACAACAGGCCCTCCGATTTGACACACTAAACCCTATCAGAGAAGTAGTTGGTGAACCAGGCGAGGCAGTCATTTGAGAAACCAAGGCTGTTGAGTCTGCCGATAAGAATGTGGTGATTGACAGAGTCGAAAGCCTTGGCCAGGTCAATGATTACAGCTGCACAGTATTATCTTTTATCGATGGCAGTTATGATATCGTTTAGGACCATGAGCGTGGCTGAGATGCACCCATGACCAGCTCGGAAGCCAGCATAGCGGAGAAGGTACGGTGGGATTCGAAATGGTCGGTGATCTGTTTGTTAACTTGGCTTTCGAAGACCTTAGAAAGGCAGGGTATGATAGATATAGGTCTGTAGTAGTTTGGGTCTAGAGTGTCTCCCCGTTTGAAGAGGGGGATTGAACGCGGCAGCTTTCGAATCTTTGGGGATCTCAGACAATACGAAAGAGAGGTTGAATTCAACCGTGAAGGCCTGATTCACGCAGTCTCCTCGGAACAGTTGATTTTGAGATATGTCTGTTACTTGAAATCCTTGAAGCATTTATTTGGGCTGCAATCTGAGGTGCAGTTAACTCTAATGAATTTATTCTTTGCATCAGAGGTAACTCGGGGTCTTCCTTCCTGTGGCGGTCCTCATGAGAGCCAGTTTCATCATAGCGCTTGATGGTTATTGCAAATGCACTTGGAGAAACTTTCAAAGTTCTTGAAATTTCACAGATTGACTGACATTCATGTCTTGAAGTAAGGATGGACTGTGTTTCTCTTTGCTTGTTTGAGCTGTTCTTGCCATAATATGGACTTGGTCTTTTACCAAATAGGGCAATCTTTCTTATACCAACCCTACCTTGTTACAACACAACTGATTGGCTCAAATGTATTAAGAAGGAAAGAAATTCCACAAATCAACTTTTAACAACCACACCTGTTAATTTAAATGCATTCCAGGTGACTACCTCATGAAGCTGGTTGATAGAATTCCAAGAGTGTGCAAAACTATCATCAAGGCAAAGGGTGATTTCTTTGAAGAATCACTACATGATTCCGCATGTATTATTTCATAGTTTTGATGTCTTCACTATTATTCTACAACGTAGAAAATAGTAAAGATAAAGAAAAACCCTAGAATGAGTAGGTTTGTCCAAACTTTGACTGGTACTGTATGTGTCTGTGTTTTGTGTGAGTGAGTCTGTCTTTATCTCTTGCTACAGGAGATGGCGTGATGGCTATTGAACATGAAGAAAGCACCAGGACGGCTGTCCCAGTCCCAGTCCAATCACCACTGAGAGATAGGGGACAGACAGATGTGTGGGCTGGGTGTACTTCAGAATCTCACACACAACCACTGTCTTACATCCAACATAAAGACAATGGGAGGGATATACTGTAAAAAAAAAAAATTAAGTAGAGAGAGAGAGAGACAGAGAGAGAGAGAGAGTGTGTGAGAGAGTGTTAGTCAGTGATGACACTTCTCCTTGGTTCCTTTACTCCAGCAGTATCAGACACCATCTTCTCTGAAGCACTACCCTGTGTAGCTCTCATGCCCACAAGGTCCACCTTCCTATAATGTGCCACCCTGGTGTGACCACACGTCATATAGGATATGGACAATGCGGTACACTAGGAAATGTAAGGGACAACATAGCCCTTTTCTGATCATATAGGCCTATGGGACAAATGCACCGCACAATTAGACAAAGCAAGTGATCTCTGGCGTGTTCCATATGTCACCATTCCACCCCCCCCCCCCCCCCCCCCCAGCCTAACTGGATCTGAAAGGGATGTCGAAGCCAAAACATGACGACACAGTTGAAGTCTTGTCTAGTACAAGCAGATGCATGGGACCAGAAAATGAACAAAAGCTGGCCTTGTCCCTGACGGTGTAGCGGCACCACCACATCGCACCGCCTGCCTTCATAATAACCATGCTTCACCCAGGCAGATATGATGAGGGCGTTACACATGTCATTTTACAGACTAAGGCCTGATACAGATGGACAGAGTTTATCGTCGCTTTTGGTCCCAGTCCAGTCACTTTCCCCATGCGTTCACTCTTTCCGATGACGGTTATCAGCAGGACTCCAGGGCGTTTAAAAAAAAACACTTTATGGCCGTCTGTCTCTCATTAAGCTCAAGTTAAGGCTTGAAACAGAACCGGACAGATGAAAACACAAAGAACGCAAAAAAAGTATCTTAGATCTGGAGCATGCGAGTGATTTGGGGGATAGAACGTTCACCCTTCAGAGGATGGGCAGGTGCATGGAGGCAAAGCCAGGACAGACTACCTCCTATGTCACCGATGATGTCACCATGGCCATTCCTCCCTGGTCAAGGGCTGCCCTGTGCTGACTCCTCTCCCAGTACAGTAGCCACATGGTGGTAACTCCACGACCCAGAACATCAAATCCTACACATACCCACAATTCCCCCAACTACACACACACACACACACACACCATTGGAACGAGGTAGAGAATTCAGAGGTCACCAAATCATGTTCCAGCTCATTTCCTGAGTGCTTGAGTTTCACCCTTTCCTTTGATATGTCACCCATCCACACCACTGTGGTTTAGACAGGCTAAATAGTCTGTTTAAAAGCTTTCCCTGGAATGAGAAGGAACTTTAATCCCTAGCACATTTAGTGGAAAAGGGCATTCTGTAAAACTGTTCAAATCTCACCCTTTAACAAATATCCTGTGAAGAAAATGAGAAATAAATCAAATAAAGACACTACAGAGGAAGCATCTGTAGGACAAGCAAGTCTCTACAGGGTGGGCGGTACAGGACTGATATAATCGGCTACTCTGAGGGGGGAGAAAGAGAGTGAGAGAGAGAGAGAGAGAGAGAGAGAGAGAGTAGAAAAACAGAGAGTAGAAAAACAGAAAACAGGGTGGTGCAGGGAGAGGAAGACGAAGGAGACAGAAGGGAAATGAAACTGATAGAGGAGAAAGAGGAGAGAGAAAGACAGTGGATAAATGAGGGTGAGCAGGCGAGTAAATAATGGTGTGAGAGGGAGAGAATGGGGCGAAAAGAGGAGGAGAAGGGGGACTGAGGGAAGGGGAAGAGAGCAAGAGAGAGAGCAACTCGGAGGCAGTTTCCCAGTGTGCTGTGTGATGAGGCTTTGCCTTGACAGTGGGTGGGTCCCCTTTAAGACCTGACGAGAAGGGGTGTTGGAGAGGGGTGCGGGAGGGGGGGGGGGGGGGGGTGAACATCTCCTACCCCCCTCCAGCTGAGAGCCAAGGCAGCACAGATGCAAACTCCCCCCTGACCAAACGCTTGCCAAGACGCGCTTCCGAGCCCTCACCAGCTGGGAGCCTGCTGATGAGGCCAACACATCCATTTCCGTGGTAACCGTGTAGCCCCCCCACACACTATCCCATCTAACCCCCAAACTGCCCCCCTCCTCCTCGCCCATTTGCCAGCCTTATTATCACGCTACAGGGTCTGTACCACAACAGTACAAAGCTAACCACACCACTCTCACAGGTAAGACATATATAGCTAATATTAGCTAGCCGGCCACATTTAATAACATCTAGTAACAACTTAGAAATGTTCCATATGTAACTACCTTCACTTGACTTAAATAAACTAGAATTTTAAATTCCATCATACTCGTACTCTGCCTAGCCAATGATACTTAACACCAAATGTCTCTGTCAACAGTCGACTGAACATATTCATATCATGCTGAACTTTCGCAGAAGTTGAATCTATTCAAACCCTCTGCAAGTTCATCCCATCAAAGCCCAGTGATTGAAACCTACTGACCCTGCAATGGTATAAACACGCACACACCAAAAACTATGGGTGTGTGTTAGTCAAAGCTGTTCACAGCCTCTGGCTCATCCATCCACAGTGTAATCCAGTAGAGGAGAGGAACAGAGAGAGACTGAATAATGGTGCTTTGTAGTGGAAGAGAGAGAGAGACAAGACAGTGCTTATCCAGAGGAGCTGGTAAATATATAATCTCCACAAACAGCCAAGGTCAGAAAAACAGCACCTGTTTCAGGCATGCAGGCGAGGAATGGCATGGCATGGAATGAGATGGAACCGAGAGGAATGCAGCTCCTGGAACGGGATCAGTGACTCCCTGGTAACCTTGGGGTCTTTGTATTGGAGACAGAGGGCACTCAGCTACTCTCACACATTTACACACAAAGAGCCAAGGGTCTGTGCTTGCAGCCCCTCTCAGAAAGAGTTCGGCGATGTTAATGTCGCCAGCGCCTCAAAGCTTTTTGATGTTCCATGTCTTTTGAGTACACCACAGAAAGCTGAGAGCGGGCGGGCGAGTTTGAATGCGGTGCCAAAAACAACAAGCAAGAAAGCAGCTGTGTGCAAGAGAGGCGGATCACCCGAGGAATCAAAGATGGCCGACGAAGAAAGGAAAATAGCATATCAAAGAAGGGTCCTACGTAATTTGAGTTACTCAATGTCTTTAAATAAATTAGCTTGGGTGGAGGCCGTGAAGAGTGTTACCACATTACCATTTTAGCCCATGTAACCACGACTTAAATGTTTTCTCATTAATTCCAAGACAAACATTGTTTGTACATTTCAAATCATTTCAAATGCACATAAATAAATGGACTTGCAATCGGGCGAAGTAAGCTTTGAGACGGATGTAATGTTTTCCTGTTCATGGACTATCGTACTTTACTGGAGGAAATTGGTACTAAATATATACAGAATTGAAGTGGGGGGGGTGCAGTTTTTTTTTCAAAGGTTAAATGACAAAGAGCTGCTTTCTACCATGGCCATGAGAAAATGGCCGTGGGTCTTCATCCAATCGCCTCTCAATCTCTGTCTCTACTACAGAACCAATCTACTAAAGTAAACTGAATGTAAAGAGTACTTAGTGCAGCAAACAATGCAGTTTTCTGTGTTCTACAACTCCATTACTGCAGGAGGGAGAGGCCTCTTAAGAGCAATCCAGACATTTCCTGAGGCTTCACCCCTAGGGCTTCCCTCTCCCTATCATGCAAGAATCAACAACCAAGATATCACAATTCTCTTTCCCCCCAGCTACCCAGACAATACATGCCTATTGCCTGGGAATCACATTTCCTCCATCACTTTACACCATCAATTGTTAAAAGCATTTTTTCACCAACTTTAAGAGAAATAAAAAGATAAAGACAATGGGGAAAAGACTAAAATCATTTAGTCAAGACTCCTTATAGTGCTCCATCCTGGGAAAAGAAATACAATCATCTACCTCTGTTTGCCCATGTCCGTATGAAGCAAGGGATAGACATAGGTACTGAGGCAAAGTTAGTGTGTATGTGCCTCAGTGTGTCTGTCTCACACACTGGGGAAGAGTTTGGCCTCCAAAACCAGTAGAGAGAAGGGAGGGATGGCAGTTATCAGAGCATCTGTCTGCTCCCCAGCCCTCTGAGGGGACAGGGTGAGGGGAGAGGGTGCCCAGGCCATGCCACGCCGCAGCACCCCTCTCTGATCAGCCTGCAACAGGCCGTCACCACGGGGGCCAGGGCAGCACCTCGGCTCTCATCTCCTTTTACCACAGGACAAAAGGAGTCCTCAACTCCCCTCCACCCTACCAATTACTGGGCCCTGGGGATCCGCTCTCTGTCGTCCCCGACACTCTGACTCGTTTTATCTCACTCCTCTGTGACGTGGTGGTGTAGGAGAAGAATGAGGAAACTCCTGATGCTACTTCCACTCACTACTGGTACTGCATTTTACTGCTCGTACTGCATTTTACTACTTTTACTACTGATACTGCTTTTACCGCTGGTACTGTGTTTACTGCTTGTACTACTGATACTTCTGGTACTACATTTTACTGCTGGTACTGCATTTTACTACTTTTACTACTGGTACTGTGTTTACTGCTTGTACTACTGATACTTCTGGTACTACATTTTACTAATGGTACTGCGTATGCTGCTTGTACTACTGATACTGCTTTTACTGCTGGTACTGTGTTTACTGCTTGTACTACTGATACTTCTGGTACTACATTTTACTAATGGTACTGCGTTTGCTGCTTGTACTACTGATACTGCTTTTACTGCTGGTACTGTATTTTACTGCATTTTCTGCTTTTACCAATGGTACTGCTGGTGCTGCATTACTGCTGGTACTGCTTTTACTGCTTGTACTACTGATACTGCTTGTACTACTGATACTGCTTGTACTACTGATACTGCTTGTACTACTGATACTGCTTGTACTACTGATACTGCTTTTACTGCTGGTACTGATTTTACTGCTTGTACTGCTTTTACTACTAGTACTTATTTTACCACTGATACTTATTTTACTGATGGTACTTATTGTACTGCTGGTACTTATAGTACTGCACTGGTACTGCTCTAGTACTACTGACTGGTATTGCTTTTACTTCTGATACTGATTTTACTACTGGTACTGATTTGACTGCTGGTACTGATTTTACTGCTAGCACTGCTTTTACTACTAGTACTGCTTTTACTGCTGATACTGATAGTACTGCACTGGTACTGCTCTGGTACTACTGACTGGTTCTGCCTTTACTGCTGGTACTGCTTTTACTGCTGGTACTGCTTTTACTGCTGGTACTGCTTTTATTAATGGTACTGCTTTTATTAATGGTACTGCTTTTACTTCTGATACTGCTTTCACTACTGGTACTGCTTTTATTAATGGTACTGCTTTTACTGCTGATACTGCTTTTACTGCTGGTACTGCTTTTATTAATGGTACTGCTTTTATTAATGGTACTGTTTTTATTAATGGTACTGTTTTTACTACTGGTACTGCTTTTACTGCTGATACTGCTTTTACTGCTGATACTGCTTTTATTAATGGTACTGCTTTTAATAATGGTACTGCTTTTACTGCTGATACTGATTTTACTACTGGTACTGCTTTTATTAATGGTACTGCTTTTACTGCTGATACTGCTTTTACTGCTGGTACTGCTTTTATTAATGGTACTGCTTTTATTAATGGTACTGTTTTTACTACTGGTACTGCTTTTACTGCTGATACTGCTTTTACTGCTGATACTGCTTTTATTAATGGTACTGCTTTTAATAATGGTACTGCTTTTACTGCTGATACTGATTTTACTGCTGATACTGATTTTACTGCTGGTACTGCTTTTATTAATGGTACTGCTTTTACTTCTGATACTGCTTTTACTACTGGTACTGCTTTTACTACTGGTACTGCTTTTACTTCTGATACTGCTTTTACTACTGGTACTGCTTTTACTTCTGATACTGCTTTTACTACTGGTACTGCTTTTACTTCTGATACTGCTTTTACTACTGGTACTGCTTTTACTACTGGTACTGCTTTTACTTCTGATACTGCTTTTACTACTGGTACTGCTTTTATTAATGGTACTGCTTTTATTAATGGTACTGCTTTTACTTCTGATACTGCTTTTACTGCTGGTACTGCTTTTACTGCTGGTACTGCTTTTACTTCTGATACTGATTTTACTGCTGGTACTGCTTTTATTAATGGTACTGCTTTTACTACTGATACTGCTTTTACTACTGGTACTGCTTTTATTAATGGTACTGCTTTTATTAATGGTACTGCTTTTACTTCTGATACTGCTTTTACTGCTGGTACTGCTTTTACTACTGATACTGCTTTTACTACTGGTACTGCTTTTACTACTGGTACTGATTTGACTGCTTTTATTAATGGTACTGCTTTTATTAATGGTACTGCTTTTACTGCTGATACTGCTTTTACTTCTGATACTGCTTTTACTACTGGTACTGATTTGACTGCTTTTATTAATGGTACTGCTTTTATTAATGGTACTGCTTTTATTAATGGTACTGCTTTTACTACTGGTACTGCTTTTATTAATGGTACTGCTTTTACTGCTGATACTGCTTTTACTACTGGTACTGCTTTTATTAATGGTACTGCTTTTATTAATGGTACTGCTTTTACTACTGGTACTGCTTTTATTAATGGTACTGCTTTTACTACTGGTACTGCTTTTATTAATGGTACTGCTTTTACTGCTGGTACTGCTTTTATTAATGGTACTGCTTTTATTAATGGTACTGCTTTTACTACTGGTACTGCTTTTATTAATGGTACTGCTTTTATTAATGGTACTGCTTTTATTAATGGTACTGCTTTTACTACTGGTACTGCTTTTATTAATGGTACTGCTTTTATTAATGGTACTGCTTTTACTACTGGTACTGCTTTTATTAATGGTACTGCTTTTACTGCTGGTACTGCTTTTACTGCTGGTACTGCTTTTACTACTGGTACTGCTTTTACTGCTGGTACTGCTTTTACTGCTGGTACTGCTTTTACTGCTGATACTGCTTTTATTAATGGTACTGCTTTTACTACTGGTACTGCTTTTACTGCTGGTACTGCTTTTACTGCTGGTACTGCTTTTACTACTGGTACTGCTGGTACTGCTTTTACTGCTGGTACTGCTTTTACTGCTGATACTGCTTTTATTAATGGTACTGCATTTTACTACTTTTACTACTGGTACTGTGTTTACTGCTTGTACTACTGATACTTCTGGTACTACATTTTACTAATGGTACTGCGTATGCTGCTTGTACTACTGATACTGCTTTTACTGCTGGTACTGTGTTTACTGCTTGTACTACTGATACTTCTGGTACTACATTTTACTAATGGTACTGCGTTTGCTGCTTGTACTACTGATACTGCTTTTACTGCTGGTACTGTATTTTACTGCATTTTCTGCTTTTACCAATGGTACTGCTGGTGCTGCATTACTGCTGGTACTGCTTTTACTGCTTGTACTACTGATACTGCTTGTACTACTGATACTGCTTGTACTACTGATACTGCTTGTACTACTGATACTGCTCGTACTACTGATACTGCTTGTACTACTGATACTGCTTTTACAGCTGGTACTGATTTTACTGCTTGTACTGCTTTTACTACTAGTACTTATTTTACCACTGATACTTATTTTACTGATGGTACTTATTGTACTGCTGGTACTTATAGTACTGCACTGGTACTGCTCTAGTACTACTGACTGGTATTGCTTTTACTTCTGATACTGATTTTACTACTGGTACTGATTTGACTGCTGGTACTGATTTTACTGCTAGCACTGCTTTTACTACTAGTACTGCTTTTACTGCTGATACTGATAGTACTGCACTGGTACTGCTCTGGTACTACTGACTGGTTCTGCCTTTACTGCTGGTACTGCTTTTACTGCTGGTACTGCTTTTACTGCTGGTACTGCTTTTATTAATGGTACTGCTTTTATTAATGGTACTGCTTTTACTTCTGATACTGCTTTCACTACTGGTACTGCTTTTATTAATGGTACTGCTTTTACTGCTGATACTGCTTTTACTGCTGGTACTGCTTTTATTAATGGTACTGCTTTTATTAATGGTACTGTTTTTACTACTGGTACTGCTTTTACTGCTGATACTGCTTTTACTGCTGATACTGCTTTTACTGCTGATACTGCTTTTATTAATGGTACTGCTTTTATTAATGGTACTGCTTTTACTGCTGATACTGATTTTACTGCTGATACTGATTTTACTGCTGATACTGATTTTACTGCTGGTACTGCTTTTATTAATGGTACTGCTTTTACTTCTGATACTGCTTTTACTGCTGGTAGTGCTTTTATTAATGGTACTGCTTTTACTTCTGATACTGCTTTTACTACTGGTACTGCTTTTACTACTGGTACTGCTTTTACTTCTGATACTGCTTTTACTACTGGTACTGATTTGACTGCTTTTATTAATGGTACTGCTTTTATTAATGGTACTGCTTTTATTAATGGTACTGCTTTTACTGCTGATACTGCTTTTACTTCTGATACTGCTTTTACTACTGGTACTGATTTGACTGCTTTTATTAATGGTACTGCTTTTATTAATGGTACTGCTTTTACTACTGGTACTGCTTTTATTAATGGTACTGCTTTTACTACTGGTACTGCTTTTATTAATGGTACTGCTTTTATTAATGGTACTGCTTTTACTGCTGATACTGCTTTTACTACTGGTACTGCTTTTATTAATGGTACTGCTTTTATTAATGGTACTGCTTTTACTACTGGTACTGCTTTTATTAATGGTACTGCTTTTACTACTGGTACTGCTTTTATTAATGGTACTGCTTTTACTGCTGGTACTGCTTTTATTAATGGTACTGCTTTTATTAATGGTACTGCTTTTACTACTGGTACTGCTTTTATTAATGGTACTGCTTTTATTAATGGTACTGCTTTTACTACTGGTACTGCTTTTATTAATGGTACTGATTTTACTACTGGTACTGCTTTTATTAATGGTACTGCTTTTACTGCTGGTACTGCTTTTACTACTGGTACTGCTTTTACTGCTGGTACTGCTTTTACTGCTGGTACTGCTTTTACTGCTGATACTGCTTTTATTAATGGTACTGCTTTTACTACTGGTACTGCTTTTATTAATGGTACTGCTTTTATTAATGGTACTGCTTTTACTACTGGTACTGCTTTTATTAATGGTACTGCTTTTACTACTGGTACTGCTTTTATTAATGGTACTGCTTTTACTGCTGGTACTGCTTTTATTAATGGTACTGCTTTTATTAATGGTACTGCTTTTACTACTGGTACTGCTTTTATTAATGGTACTGCTTTTATTAATGGTACTGCTTTTACTACTGGTACTGCTTTTATTAATGGTACTGATTTTACTACTGGTACTGCTTTTATTAATGGTACTGCTTTTACTGCTGGTACTGCTTTTACTGCTGGTACTGCTTTTACTGCTGGTACTGCTTTTACTGCTGATACTGCTTTTACTGCTGATACTGCTTGTATTAATGGTACTGCTTTTACTACTGGTACTGCTTTTACTGCTGGTACTGCTTTTACTGCTGGTACTGCTTTTACTGCTGGTACTGCTTTTATTAATGGTACTGCTTTTACTGCTGGTACTGCTTTTATTAATGGTACTGCTTTTACTGCTGGTACTGCTTTTACTGCTGGTACTGCTTTTACTTCTGATACTGATTTGACTGCTTTTATTAATGGTACTGCTTTTATTAATGGTACTGCTTTTATTAATGGTACTGCTTTTATTAATGGTACTGCTTTTATTAATGGTACTGCTTTTATTAATGGTACTGCTTTTACTACTGGTACTGCTTTTATTAATGGTACTGCTTTTACTGCTGATACTGCTTTTACTACTGGTACTGCTTTTATTAATGGTACTGCTTTTATTAATGGTACTGCTTTTACTACTGGTACTGCTTTTATTAATGGTACTGCTTTTACTGCTGATACTGATTTTACTGCTGATACTGATTTTACTGCTGATACTGATTTTACTGCTGGTACTGCTTTTATTAATGGTACTGCTTTTACTGCTGGTACTGCTTTTATTAATGGTACTGCTTTTACTTCTGATACTGCTTTTACTACTGGTACTGCTTTTACTTCTGATACTGCTTTTACTACTGGTACTGATTTGACTGCTTTTATTAATGGTACTGCTTTTATTAATGGTACTGCTTTTACTGCTGATACTGCTTTTACTTCTGATACTGCTTTTACTACTGGTACTGATTTGACTGCTTTTATTAATGGTACTGCTTTTATTAATGGTACTGCTTTTACTGCTGATACTGCTTTTACTTCTGATACTGCTTTTACTACTGGTACTGATTTGACTGCTTTTATTAATGGTACTGCTTTTATTAATGGTACTGCTTTTATTAATGGTACTGCTTTTATTAATGGTACTGCTTTTACTACTGGTACTGCTTTAACTGCTGGTACTGCTTTTACTGCTGGTACTGCTTTTATTAATGGTACTGCTTTTATTAATGGTACTGCTTTTACTACTGGTACTGCTTTTATTAATGGTACTGCTTTTATTAATGGTACTGCTTTTACTACTGGTACTGCTTTTATTAATGGTACTGATTTTACTACTGGTACTGCTTTTATTAATGGTACTGCTTTTACTGCTGGTACTGCTTTTACTGCTGGTACTGCTTTTACTACTGGTACTGCTTTTAGTGCTGGTACTGCTTTTACTGCTGGTACTGCTTTTACTGCTGATACTGCTTTTATTAATGGTACTGCTTTTACTACTGGTACTGCTTTTATTAATGGTACTGCTTTTACTGCTGGTACTGCTTTTACTGCTGGTACTGCTTTTACTGCTGGTACTGCTTTTACTGCTGATACTGCTTTTACTGCTGA
Source organism: Oncorhynchus kisutch (assembly GCF_002021735.2). Lineage (NCBI taxonomy): Eukaryota > Metazoa > Chordata > Actinopteri > Salmoniformes > Salmonidae > Oncorhynchus > Oncorhynchus kisutch. Next base: position 58,616,004 of record NC_034176.2, read on the forward strand.
TACTGCTTGTATTAATGGTACTGCTTTTACTACTGGTACTGCTTTTACTGCTGGTACTGCTTTTACTGCTGGTACTGCTTTTACTGCTGGTACTGCTTTTATTAATGGTACTGCTTTTACTGCTGGTACTGCTTTTATTAATGGTACTGCTTTTACTGCTGGTACTGCTTTTACTGCTGGTACTGCTTTTACTTCTGATACTGATTTGACTGCTTTTATTAATGGTACTGCTTTTATTAATGGTACTGCTTTTATTAATGGTACTGCTTTTACTACTGGTACTGCTTTTATTAATGGTACTGCTTTTACTGCTGATACTGCTTTTACTACTGGTACTGCTTTTATTAATGGTACTGCTTTTATTAATGGTACTGCTTTTACTACTGGTACTGCTTTTACTACTGGTACTGCTTTTATTAATGGTACTGCTTTTACTGCTGATACTGATTTTACTGCTGATACTGATTTTACTGCTGATACTGATTTTACTGCTGGTACTGCTTTTATTAATGGTACTGCTTTTACTGCTGGTACTGCTTTTATTAATGGTACTGCTTTTACTTCTGATACTGCTTTTACTACTGGTACTGCTTTTACTTCTGATACTGCTTTTACTACTGGTACTGATTTGACTGCTTTTATTAATGGTACTGCTTTTATTAATGGTACTGCTTTTACTGCTGATACTGCTTTTACTTCTGATACTGCTTTTACTACTGGTACTGATTTGACTGCTTTTATTAATGGTACTGCTTTTATTAATGGTACTGCTTTTACTGCTGATACTGCTTTTACTTCTGATACTGCTTTTACTACTGGTACTGATTTGACTGCTTTTATTAATGGTACTGCTTTTATTAATGGTACTGCTTTTATTAATGGTACTGCTTTTATTAATGGTACTGCTTTTATTAATGGTACTGCTTTTACTACTGGTACTGCTTTTACTGCTGGTACTGCTTTTACTGCTGGTACTGCTTTTACTACTGGTACTGCTTTTACTACTGGTACTGCTTTTACTGCTGGTACTGCTTTTACTGCTGATACTGCTTTTATTAATGGTACTGCTTTTACTACTGGTACTGCTTTTATTAATGGTACTGCTTTTACTGCTGGTACTGATTTTACTGCTGGTACTGCTTTTACTGCTGGTACTGATTTTACTGCTGGTACTGCTTTTACTGCTGGTACTGCTTTTACTGCTGATACTGCTTTTACTGCTGATACTGCTTGTATTAATGGTACTGCTTTTACTACTGGTACTGCTTTTATTAATGGTACTGCTTTTACTGCTGGTACTGCTTTTACTGCTGGTACTGCTTTTACTGCTGGTACTGCTTTTATTAATGGTACTGCTTTTACTGCTGGTACTGCTTTTATTAATGGTACTGCTTTTACTGCTGGTACTGCTTTTACTTCTGATACTGATTTTACTACTGGTACTGCTTTTACTGCTGATACTGCTTTTATTAATGGTACTGCTTTTACTACTGGTACTGCTTTTATTAATGGTACTGCTTTTACTGCTGGTACTGATTTTACTGCTGGTACTGCTTTTACTGCTGGTACTGATTTTACTGCTGGTACTGCTTTTACTGCTGGTACTGCTTTTACTGCTGATACTGCTTTTACTGCTGATACTGCTTGTATTAATGGTACTGCTTTTACTACTGGTACTGCTTTTATTAATGGTACTGCTTTTACTGCTGGTACTGCTTTTACTGCTGGTACTGCTTTTACTGCTGGTACTGCTTTTACTGCTGGTACTGCTTTTATTAATGGTACTGCTTTTACTGCTGGTACTGCTTTTATTAATGGTACTGCTTTTACTGCTGGTACTGCTTTTACTTCTGATACTGATTTTACTACTGGTACTGATTTGACTGTTTTTACTACTGGTACTGCTTTTACTGCTGATACTGCTTTTACTGCTGATACTGCTTTTACTTCTGATACTGCTTTTACTACTGGTACTGATTTGACTGATTTTACTACTGGTACTGCTTTTACTACTGGTGCTTATTTTACTGCTGGTACTGCTTGCACTGCTTTTACTACTGGTGCTTATTTTACTGCTGGTACTGCTTGCACTGCTTTTACTACTGCTTATTTTACTGATGGTACTGCTCTGTTACTACTTACTGGTACTGCTTTTATTAATGGTACTGCTTTTACTGCTGGTACTGCTTGCACTGCTTTTACTACTGCTTATTTTACTGATAGTACTGCTCTGTTACTACTTACTGGTACTGCTTTTATTAATGGTACTGCTTTTACTGCTGGTACTGCTAGTACTGCTAGTACTGCTCTGGTACTAATGACTGATACTGCTAGTACTGCTTTGTACTCCTCTGGTACTACTTGTTCTGCTGGTACTGCTCTGGTATTGTGGCTACTGCTGCTATTATTCCTAGTACTGCCACGGTTGACATCTTCCCCTGGTCAGCTCAACCCAACAACGGATGTTGAGATCTCATGATATCACAGCTCTTGGACAGGAGGTTCAGCACAGTCCAGGGTTTAGACTGGTGACAGACAAACTACCTGTTCAGCTTAGAAAGTGAGGTAGCGACTTTAAGAGCACGAGTACAGCCCTTTGGAGACTCAAGTTCAAATATACACTTGCATTAGCATCTGGCACAGTTTGGAGAGAAAGTGTATTAGTTAAACACTTCTTGACTAAAGAGGAGAGGAGATGATGTAATGAAAAGGGGATAGGGAATGGACAGGTAGGGGCACGGTGGATTTGGGCATTGCATATTGATTATGGGCCTAATGCCAGAGAAAGAATACGGCCATTAAAGTGTTTATAATATATCCATTATGAAGTCCTTCACTCATCATCACGTGTGCTGAATTTCAAATGATTTGCAAGTAGAAAGAACTGGGCACAAACTGTTTGAGCACTTTTTATGCTTACAAAGGCCTGATGAAGAATGAAATGGAGAGAGTATACAAAAGTGATAATGAGTCCTTTTCAGTGATGAGAACTCATTTGAAATCGCCCAGATTTCCTCTACAAAGACGACACTAGGCTGCATGTCCACGCAGTCTCTGCAGAATGTGCTTTCACAGTATCCTCTCGCATCATTCCCAGAATTAGTCATTTCTTCTCTGTAATTCTTACTGCTGTGTCCACCAGTTAGGCTCCAACTGAAGCCTGTTCAATCACAGCCTAGCTGCCTTCATGGAGGATCTCACAGAATCGTCATACAGACCATCGGTCTGTTCAAATGACAGTCAGCAGTGTGGTGTTGCGATGTGACGCATTTTCACACCAAAAATCCCATTTGAAATAAAAATCTGTCGGTTGCTTGTCGTAAACACTGTCGTTTTGAAAAAGAGTTAAGCCCTACAAGGCTTTTCCGCCTAAAGGCTCCACTTAAAGCAAATTATCATTTACCTTTCGAGGCGTGCCAGATCATTAGGCAGGGACATTAAAACCAGCCACCACAGCATCAGAGGGGGCCCAAGTGAACCAGTGCCCGGTACATAGCTGCATATGAGTGTGTGTCTGTGTGCATGTGCTTGTGTGTGTTCAATGACATCAAAGAGCCCGGCAGCCCAGAGTTTGCCATGTGTCCAGAATCATTTGACATGAGCAGATGCATCATTAAAACACTGCCACACTTGCTGGCTGGGCGAGAGACGAGGCAGGCTTTCACACTCCCGCTATTTGCATCCCCCCTATAAACAGTTACAAATTCTACAAATATGTGAAAATCCAAAAAGGTGAGAAAACCACAAGGGTATATACTCTTTTCCATTTTCAATTTTCAGCTGCGAGTTTTCCGGGGTCATGTGACTTTCCACACATCCTTGTAAGGTTGGCTGGGTTTGGATGGGTGTGATGGCAGCGCTGAATAGGCTGGGCGTGTGAGGGACTCTCTGCCGTCTCTGGCCATGGCACCCCAGCTCTACTCATTAAATCAAACAGAGCAGCTCGGGTCGGGCTGGACGCGGTAGGGCCAACGGAGGCTTTCTGATGTGGGGCCAGAGGGGATGTGGACAGACCTCACCTTCTTCTGCTTCACTGTGTGAGGCAAGCAGATGGCTAGAACACAACTGCCTTTCTCCTCCTCCTCTGGGTCTCTATCATGGTTACACTGAGACTTCAGACAACACCTCAAAACACACAAACACACACGTCCTGGCAGACCCTGGGTGAGACAGGGGGCCATGCAGCTAGACATCCATGCGGTCACCATGATCTTTCTCTTCGTCGGAGGAAGAGGATGTTGTGTCTTTACAGTCATGTCTGCACTCTGAACGGCTAAAAATAATAACCTAGACATTTCCAGGTGAAAGCACAGAGCAAACACCACATAGTCGAAAGTAAATGAACATAAAAAGTCATTCAGCGCAACAATGTGGCTATAAAAATGTACGGCATTAGGCTTCAACAATGCTGTAGGAAGAGCTTCGGATAAATACTGCCTGGGAGAGAGGACTTGGCTTCATCATCAAAGCTCTGGCACATACACAGCATTGTCTTTAAATTCACAGCATTGTCTTTAAACACAACACATATGCCTCAATACGTCGGAGGAGATGATGAAGCTGGATATTTTGGGCTAAAACTTTTTGTTTTATCACTTAGGCTTCAGACACTGCTGGTGAGGCATTGACGCAGACAGCCCTGTCGATCTGCTTTATCTAGATATTGGGTAAAATGTCAAAAGTGAATTAGAGTTTCCTATTAATGTCTGCTGAAATGTAATCAGTCCTTCTAGTCTGACTTGAGGATGAACGAGTAGCCATTGAACAGAAGCCATTGTGATACAGGGCCAAACAGGACGAAATGTAATGACTGCAACAAAGATCATCCTAGTAAAGTTGACTTACTCTCTGTGTATAGTAAAGTTTTACTGCTGACTGGTAAACTGCTAGATTCAGGATCATCTCAAGGGAAATGGTCAAGCCCCTGCTGTAGATCAATCCATCAACATATCCACCAGTCGTGATTATGTGGCTCTACTGAGGAACAACACCAGAGGAGCTCACGGTCTCTGCAACAAAGACTCTTCAAAAGTTAAGTGTGCAGGCCACCCTTCTTGAGATTTGTCAATTGAAGAGATGAACTTTCAAGTTCCAAATGCAACTAATAAGCACAATGACTCTCTCAGCAGCAAAACCAGACACATTGAGACATTGAGATTTTTTCCAACCATACAGAATGTTCACAACATACTTAACGTGACACATGAGCCTCTGTAGCGCATCTTTCAATTGCACTGGTAATAAAGCACAGATTTATAGGGAATGTTTACATCGCATTGCTTCTATCAATGTGCTGGCTTCAAATTAATTATTGATTCATCACTTTCTTTTCAAGCAAAAATGCAGACCAGCAATATCATAATATCACAGGAAAAAAAAGATTACGGCCCCAATTCATGTTTATCTGAATCATTCATTACTATTGTATTGACAAGTCCCAATTTGCTAATCACTGAGCTAAAGAAATGAAAACGGTCAGCATTTCCCCTGATCGTACTAAAGCTGAAATATACGGGATGTCTGTTAATGGATAGATCAAACCCAGGCCCAGTGATGGGGACATTAACTGACTAGTAATCGGGGAGAGGTGGGTGGGTTTCTCTATGCCTAATCCTCAGTTTGCTTAAGTGTTAACTCCAGAGTCGAGCAGTCAGACAGGCGTCGGGAACACAGTGTGTATCTACAAATGAACACACAGCACCATGCTAGTAGACCCAGCCAGTGGGAAAAGGTCAAGGCAAAGTTTAGAGCACATGTGCAGGGCCATAAGATATTCACGGCCAGTTTTTAACCACAAACCGGTGCTCAAAAAGTAATGAGATGGAACTGGTAAATATTTGCTGATGGCCTGAAAAATTCCCATGCTGCGGAACCTATTTTGAATACAAAAGATGTTGGGGAGGATGATAAGGGCGGCACCTGCTAGCTAATTAGTACATTTGCCCAAATAATTAGAATGAATGCTCATGACTGATATCACACAGGACACTGTGTACGGCATTCCGAATAGGACAATTTGCATTTAAGAGGCCGTTCGCTGGTTAATCCCTCCCTCTGCGGCCACTAATGGACATATTTACCTCTGTTCCATTCCAGTTAGCCTTGATTAAGACTGGCAGGCCGACGGACCAATCACAGTGCACCTATTATCCGTATACCAACACTCCCTGGTGTCTACCTTTATCTGAGAAATAACTAGACAGCACTGAGGGAAGGCTACGAATGTGTTTGTAAAAGACTGATATAACAGGCTGAAGATAGATACAGTACATTAAGGCTGATATACCTGCACAGCTCTCCTTTGAGCACTGTAATGCAAATCCAGTCTTTCCCCTCCTCTCCTGTTCAGACTATCCTGCTGGAGGAGAATGTCTACTAGAAGACGTTTGAGTCTCTTAGTGCTGGCTGGAACACACACATTACGCTGTGCAAATAGATATTCCGTCTCATTATCCTGTCTTTTAACGAAAGGGAGAGGCAAGGTGCTTGTGGTGCCCGCGCATAATTTCCCCTTCACTTATAATTCAAATATGGACAGTCAGGCAATAGAGAGACGGAGAGAAGCAGAGAAAGGGGATAGAGTTGATTGCTCTATCGGCTGCTATAGCAGGCAGTCAGACGGAGGTGGGGCTGGGGCTTCTTATGAAAGGGTTATTATTGAGTTACTGTAACTTACACCTGAAAGTTTTTCAAGGTCTTCTGCGAATCCGACTCTGGCTTCGAAATTCTTCACCACTTTGTACAAGTCATCAAGAACGTTTTTTTTTGTTTTTTTTACATCTGCGAGCCAAGACCAGTAGAGAGGAGGGAGCAGAAGGATACAGAGGGAGGTGGGGGTGAAGTCAACATACTGTAACTGAAATAGAAATCTGAATTAAAAGAGGAAAAGATCCTAACGTAATCCTTCTTAGGGACATGCTTTAGAGGGCAAGATTACGCAATACCTACCATATCTTTACAATTAGTTTCTGCCGGCGCACTTCACATTCACATTGAACAACTCCTTAACAGGGTCAAGGAAAATATGATTTAAACGTCTACATTTCTGTGAGGGCTAAAACAACATTGTGCAATTTGTCTTCGTCTCACTATATTTTAGCAACATCTGGCGCAGGGAGATTTAGGTTAGACAAGTAATTAGTGCCACATATTTGTCCGAAAGACGGGTGTATTTTCATTCAACAATCACTTCATCACTTTTCTGGATGTAAAGCCTGTTTGTTGCACACTACAGATGCACGCAGGTGCATTTTTGGTGGGTCTACTTTCAATGTCAAACCTTATAGGAACCTTGGGTCACCGAAAATGTTTTACTTTGTTACCAAATCACTTGTGTAACATCATGTCTAAACTCGTTGGCTGAGAAATATGGCAACATGACAACGTCAAAGGGATGTTGTATTGCTCGTGTACACTAGCAAAAAAAAACATTTTCCTCATAAAACCCTTGCGTGATTGCAAAGTTTGGCCTTGAGTGCTCCAAATGTTTTCCCCCTTAAATCTGCCATCTTACATACTGTATGTTAAGAACTGCACCCAGGATTAAATATTAAACATCAATGTCCCTTCTACAAACACAGTCCCTCTCTCTCTCTCTTTTCTCCCTAGTCTCTACACCTGGCCTATTTCACAACTCATCTATGTCAGTCTGGGTCTCCTCTGCTCTAGCTTTGGTTGCGCCCCCTCCCCTCCTCTGGCTGAGTTGTTTTCTGCGTCTTACCTTTTCCAGATAGAGCTGTAAAGTCTTTTAAAATGGAAATGCACTTCATCATGGTCATTTGGCACACGGCGCTAATAAATCAAGGCCTGGCCACTACTCCAGCAACTTAACGCAAAACAAACAGAGCTGGACGGCTCTACTTTCACTGGACCTAATGGGGGTCACATTCAGAGAGACTCATTTACCCAACACACACACACATGATTGAATATATTCTCAGGCAGGAAAGGGGACAAAACCCTTCTCTTTTGTTCAAAGACAGATATGGATCAGGAGAGAACATAATATGTTTTAGGACGTCTGACTATATTTGGAAAATTCTGATTGATGTATATGAGGATGTGACGTGTCCATGAACCAAAACTTGAGAGTGATTTCATTTTCAAGTGAATCAAACAGTTATCAAATATGTACATACTGTATAAACCTATAACAGCCTGGCCATGCAAAATATGTTCTTTCACATTTGATTGTGAGAGAAAAAAGAAAAGAATGAGATCAATTGTGATTCAACTCATTCCTCTGAATGGAATTATCTGCACACAGAAAGAAAATTCAAAATGTCTTCGCTGTATGGGCTCAATCAAAAATATTCTGATCCATGTTACCAAATCTGAATATGTATGAACATCTCAAATATGCTGAATTTATTTTGAATATTTAATGAGATATAAAATATAAGTCTATTTAGGCAAATAATAAAATCAGTCTTGTATGAATGTGCCAAAGATTGAAAATGAATGGTGAGCGGAAGAGAGACGAAGGGCAAGGGAGGGAGGAGGGGAAAATAACACAAGGTGTCTGAGGTTCATCAACATTCTATAACAGAATGCCACAGCCATATTTTCCAGCATCACACACAGTCAAAATACCAATGTGCAAATCTAAGCAGCTCCAACGCCCCCTCCATCTCTATCCCCCTCTCTCTCTCTCCCGCTCTGTCCAATCACACACCAGTCCTTCTCAATAAAACAAATTAACTGATTAGACATTTTAATCTCAGTTGTCTTTGACCTTGTAGAATATATTACTGATGTCTACATCGCTGAGGCGATAATGTTGCTGGTTTTTCTTAAAGACAGAAGTGCCCTTTTTTTTAAAGGCGCCAGACATGCAAACAGGTTGAGGCAGATTGCTCACACAGACAGCAGCAGCAGCAGAGAGCCCCCTCTCCTCCCTTCAGGCATCCAGCAGGGAAAGGGTTAAGCTGGGAATGCATTAACAAAAGAAAATTATAGCGTAAACAGTTCATAAAATCTCACAGCCCCTGATGTCGCGCTAGATCATTAAATTTCTGCAACAATTAGACCTTTTCTCACAGCGGCAAATTGGACCCGTTGCCATGGCAAATCTGAGCCCTTAAGTCATATATCTTTGATTGCGGAAAGGTCAGATGCAGACAGCCTAATAACTCAGGGAGCTGTTTGACAGATTTCATCCAAGCATGATCACATAACAGTGCAAAACTATGTCGGCAGTTGTTAAAAGCAGGGAGGGGTCAGGGAGAAGGTTGAGGTTATGGAATGTTTTTGCTTCACTGAGCCCAGCCTGATAATGTGCCTGACTGAGTTTAAATCTGGTGGAATAGCATTTTTAAGGGCATTTTTTTTTACTCAGATCAATGGGGGGTGGGTCTTTTGGTTGAACAAATCTGGATTAGCCTATATAATATTTTTAAGGATGGGTAATTTAATACACACATGCTAAAATACATATTCATTACACAACAATAGACTGAAAGGAATGGCAGTGTTTTGAGACCACAATTATTTATGTCGATGATGCCTTACCCCATGATCAAACACATACAGTATGTTCAGAGAATTGAGATGAACGTCTGATCATGTCTTACATTTTTTTATCCTTTATTTAACTAGGCAAGTCAGTTAAGAACATTTTTTACATTTACAATGACAACCTACCGGGGAACAGTGGGTTAACTGCCTTGTTCAGGGATAGAAATGCAGATTTTTACCTTGTCAGCTCAGGGATTCAATCCAGCAACCTTTCGGTTAATGGCCCAACACTCTAACCTCTAGGCTACCTGCCACCCAGTTACAATGGCAACACAATGAAATCTCATCGTTTGACTCACTAATGACCTTGACATCACAAGTTGGAACAACAATAATCTTTCTTTACTCCGTTAATACCAAATGTCTGATATGTTTTTGTGTGTGCCTTCTTTCCCCCTTCTCTAGACTGTATTGGCATTTCAACTCTCTATCCCACAGGTGCTTGGTAAACCAGTTGCAACACCACCCCCTGCTGGACAAAACAGGAATCGTTCTGATAGGAGGGACACTGACAAGTCCTCTCCGCCATATGAGACATTATCAGTAATGTAGCCCCGTGGGAAAGTGTGAGAGTATGACAGTGAGTGTGATAGACAGGCTTTCTGCTTCTCCCCTTCAGCAGAGAGACACTGAAGACGCAAAGCCTCTTGGGAGTTACTGTATGACAATGAGGGGGTGCGCTGGAGGCTGAAGGGGAGTAGACAAGGCTCAGCTGGACAGCAGACGCCTACTTTCTAGTCTCCTATACCCTCCCCATCTCAGACTGCCTCAGTGATCTGCCCCCTCTGCTAATGACACAGTCAAAGTCTCTCTCACTAACCCCCATCTTTGAAGGCTGGATTCTTAACTTAGTTAAGTGAAGGACTTATGATGTGCTATATATCAAATAGAGGTGTAGGCACTCACTAACAGTCTCCCTCTATGAGTGCCTCCTGCTCCTCCGACCTCCTGTTTTCCTCTCCTGTCTGTGGCCCAACCTCTGGATCTAACACCATCTACCTTCATGGAGTAAGAGGGACATTTACACCTTAAAATCACCAGCCTTTTGGCCCTTGTAACATTGTGGATGTATAAGGAGTGCCCATGGGGCAGCCATAACAAAGTCAAACGTCGGTAAGAACTAAAACTGCTGAACTGGAACATTACAGGACTAAGGAGCCGTGATTCAAGACCAACAAAGTAAAGTGACACCGTGTACAACAGGGAGCTAGTGGGGGTGGGGGGGGGGTTAATTAATACAAAGCATTTTAAAGCAAACCCACCGCTTCCCCACTCGGAAACAGCAGGAATCCATGATAAGCGGCTCATCACACACACAAGGAGAAGGGGTTCCAACGGCAATACTCTCAGATTAATAGTGCCTCAGGTTCTGTGGCCTCCCGCTGCTCCCCAGCACTCCAGACTTCTTAACCAAGATAATTCACTGACACAATGTCACTTCTGATAATTGGGGCGCGTCACTGAGCTCACTCACCTGTCTCCGCACAGGTGCAGAAGGTGTCATCGCTGGAGGAGCAGGATATCTAGTCTTTCACTCCTACCCTCTGGGCAAAGAACAGCTGCTGCAGGGCCAGGAGGAAGAGGAAGAAGAACATCCTCAAACCGTTAGGACAGTGTTATATACTGCCATAATGACACCCTAAAAGGTGTCAGAAAGGACAGAATCGAGGAAATAAAGAGAAGCAAATGGAGGGAAAGAAATGAAAGAGGTAAAAAAGCACATCACTTAGGATTAATTGCCTCAGAGCCTAAATATTTCCCGCTGTGGCTCATGAACACTAAAGGCCGGGGGTCTCACTTGTTGTTGGGGCGGGGGTCATGAGCGGGTCGGTTATAATGGCGTCGCCCGGCACGATCGCGATTCCACATTCATTACACAATTTACAATTACTGCTACCTATTTCCCCGAGAGGGGTGGGCGAACCATTACCACGGCGACTCAAATGAAGTGGATAATTGTATCTCTCTGCGGCATATTGGGAGACAAGAGAAAGTGGGAGAAAGAGACACAGACCAAAGAGAAACAGAGTGTGAGGGGGACAGTGATGTCATTGGATAAACGCACACCAGACAGGGATCCTGTAACCTTGACTGACAGGAGGACTGAGTTATCTGGCCTGTTACTTCCCCCTGCAGGTAGACTCAGTTTAGACACAGTCAAAGCAGAAATAAAAAGAGATGGGTCTCAGATCGAAACAGGCCACAAACTGCTATCCAAATCCAAATGTAGGAATGAGCAGTCGAGCACTGGAAAGGCTCGATTTCAGAATGTAAGGACATTTATATGTTTGCATGAAAGTCAGAAAACAAAAAACAGAATGCATAAATAGAAAACGAACAAAAATAGAAATTCGCCATTGACGTCTCTTGAATGCTAAATGTATGATGAAGGCCAATGATTTTAGAGCAAGCCGACACAGACTTGTCAAACTTTGTGCCATTACTATCCTTTGTCTTAGTACAGTTGTCATGTAAGGCTTGTACCCATATGAAATATTCATTCTGCATAATAACGTTCAAAGGGAAATAAAGTATGGAGTTAATTATTAATAACATGTATATTCAAGGCATCTCTTTTTTTCAGATGCACAAAAATAATCCCAGACAGTTGCCACTCGAGGAAGAGAAAGTATCCCCCTTACACTAAACCCAAGGAAGGATGTTAACTAAGTACTGAGTGGAGCTGCGGTCTAAGGCACTGCATCTCAGTGCTAGAGGCGTGGATACAGACCCTGGTTCGATTCCAGGCTGTATCACAACCGACCGTGATTGGGAGTCCCCATAGGGCTGCGCACAATTGTCCCAGTGTCATCCGGGTTTAGGGGTAGGCGGTCTTTATAAAAAATAATTTCTTCTTAACTGACTTGCCTTTTTAAATATTTTTTTAATTTTTTTTTTAAATACTTCTAGAAAACGTACATACTTACAACATAATTTCACAGGAATGAGGGTCTATGTGTTTCAAACAATGTGCCTGAGTACAGAAAATGCTGGCAAACCCACATTAAACCCATAGTTTTGTCCAACAACACAACGTAGACTAGTCCGAGAGGACAGTGCAACAAGGTCAGCTAATTGGCCGACGTCATAACCCATCAACGGTAGTGGGGAAATAAAGCAACACTGATGAGGGGAAGTGCTCATCATGGAGACGATGGATATCTCATTTACTGCATTCTGTCCCATTTCAACACAATTTGCGATGAGCCAGTTAATATGCATGTTATCCGTTTGAGAGGTCATTTGAGAGGGTGCGAGACGAACCATTTCAGTGTCAATTTACAGCAATCCTCATCGTCAAATAGAGGGAAAGTGAGTACTTCCCAGTCCCATTCTTCAGAGCCCTTTAGTTTAATTCAATTTTACCTTCCAATACCTTATGACATGCAGGAAGTCTTCCCCATATCGCATTATGAGAGTGAAAAGACATCAAGCTGGTTCTGTAGGCTCTAGTATGCTTTTACGCATGTCAAAAAAGAACGTTCATTTTCCATCTTGTTCTTTAAGTGTGGAGTAGTGAAGATTATCCTTTCTGAGTGATTCAAACAACTCTCAACCATGTCTGAGAGGTCACTCCCAGCTATTGAATACACCAGATAGACGTTACTTAGTCTTGCTTGCCAGCCTTGTGCGTCTTAGAGACAATCTTATAGATAAAAGATTTGCAAGGTTATGTCTAGCTCACAAGAAATACAACTTTTCTACAACACATTATGGGTAACAACAGGTTAAACAAAAGACTAATAAAGGGAGAGAAATCATTTTGGAACAGACACGGGTAACATATTTCTCCTGCCTTTGAGACAGAGCAATAAAACAAAGAGACATGGCCACCCACTGCTAGTGTTTGGTGGAGCATATGGAGCTATGAATCAGAGTCATCCTGCATCGTGCTAAAATATCCATTCTCTAATTCCCTCAAATCTTATACTTTATATGTTAGCCATGCAGGATCACTGTCTCTGATATCAACTGTGCTCCTTTCTGACAGACACAGATGCTTGCTTTGCCCCAACAGGCCCTTTAACAGAAGAAAACAACGAATGGAAGAAACACTCGGCTAAATGTTCCAAAAGGAAGTTCCTCAACCAATAAAACCAGCAGTCTTCTCTCCATTCTAAGTTCACAAAAACGCAAGTCTTGAAAAATCATTCACACGCTTCCCATGGTGTTATTTGGAGACTGTTGATGAGTGATCCATGAGACACGAGACAACACTTAACACGACTAAAGCAACAACTCTGTCCTTCTCCCGATTATGTTCAAACTTCTCTCCCCTCTCCACCCCCCCCCCCCTCTTCTTTTACCACATGAATAATAGGTCAGATGTGATCGAACTGACTAGCGTTTACACCAGACAGCTCTTCCCGGATTCACAATCAACACCGGTCAATAATGTCTGAGACGCTTGATTCCATATTTAAATAACAGGAAACGTGATGGCATTGTGGCACGTATCATGTCCCCAAAGTCATATACGATTAGACACGACTATTTCATCCACTGCCGAGCAGAGGGGGGGGGGGGGGAGAAAATACATTCAACTAATTAACAGGGGCTCTAACCATTGCACTGCATGTCTTATGAAATGTTTAAAGCACATAACACATGCAGACATACACCAGATACATATAGAACTGGAAAAGACACTGCATGGGAGTTGACAGATATAGAATAATAAAATGAAACAGTTTCTGAACAGATTTCCTTGCTCAGTACATTATGATGGCTGCAGGCGCCACCTTTGTCTCCATCCCAGCATTGACTGAAACGGTGTATTGTAACACGACACCCCTGATTTCATGCAATATGGAGGATTATGGAATTGAATTGAACGCTCCGCTTTTTTTTTGTTCACATTTCTAAATGAGGATTTTCTGCCTCCATAATGACATAGAGTAGTCTCTTTTCGGTCAAATCAATGGCAGCTATTTATATGACCAATAATCCCTCGCCCAGCACTGAACTGCCAAAAGAGTGACGGTTTAAAGTAATGCCTAAAAACAAAACAAAAAAGCAGTAAATGAATGCAAATTGGTTTCTCTCCATTTAGAAGGTCCGTCTTTGAGAACATACCCAGTGGAAACAAATCATAGCACTCGAAATAATTCAAAGGGAAAGAAGCCCACTTTGATTTGCGAAAGCAGAGAATGGACCCGTGTTCGGAACAGTAACGTTGCGATAGAACATTCAGAAACCCTCGCGTTTCAACAGAACATGAACGCCTGACAAGTAGGCTATCATCCAAGAGATCATTAAGCAAAAGGGTTGAAGTGCCATCTCCAATGTGTGGGGGATGCCATGGCAACAGGGTTCGCCCTGCTTGAGAGACAAGATAAAAACAATGAGGCCGGGTGCAGGCAGGGCGCTGAACGATCGGCACTGATCGATGGATCCTCTCCTCTCTGTTATCCCCCCTTCAGAGAGGAGGGAGGAGAGGGGGAGGGAGGGAGGGAGGGAGGGAGGGAGGGAGGGAGGGAGGGAGGGAGGGAGGGAGGGAGGGAGGGAGGGAGGGAGGGAGGGAGGGAGGGAGGGAGGGAGGGAGGGAGGGAGGGAGGGAGGGAGGGATGAAGGGAAAGGCCAACCTGCTTTAGGCTTCATAGGTGCAGCAGGAATAGTGGGAACCTTCTTCAAAGCCCTAATTGTTTCCTCACAAGGGTCCAATTGAACATGCTATACAGTGTATTTGCATACAAGCAATTTCACACCATTACTTCATACAATGGCTAGAGACCAGCATGTCAACAAAACTGGACTGGACGACCTGTGAGGAGGCTTCCTGCTATTTTACATTCGGCAATCATCCTGCTGCTTTAACTACAGGAAAAAATAATATTATGCAAACATACTGTATACTTCTGTGTAGTTACTGCACTTTGAGTTTGAGTGAGGTGAGCCTTGAGTCTCTTTTCTGCATTATATTTTGCAGATGTCAGCACAGTTAGAGTGTTGTGCTAAACCCCAGCAGGATGCCAGCTAAATGCCATCATGTTACGGCTGTGGTTGTTTGCTTCTTTTAATTTTCAGAATGATAAGCACTCCATGCCCCCCCCCCCCTCTCTCAGAGGTGCTCGTGCACACACACAGGCACACACACAGACACAGTTCACTTACTAACAACATGTGCTAATCAATCTGGTGAAAGCAATCTGTCAGGAAATCTTTAGCATTAAGAAACCCTCCTTGAATAAGGATAAGGCCCATCCACAGGGCAGGGCACGGCTGGGACTTAGGAATAGCTGCCTTTACGCATCCCTCTTGTCAATAAGGATTATGAGCAAGCTTTTATCTATTCAACCACACAGACCAGTCACTCATTTAAATGGATGAATAGTTTAGTTCTCTTCAAATACTCACATAAATACATTCAAATCCTAACCCAATTCAAATTCCAACACCATATGCCTAATGTGAGATCTAATCTTTCTTTTTATTCCTCAGAAATTCACTGAAGGCAATCTTTTAACATACTTACTTAAGACCTCAAAGGATAAACATAGTCCACCTATTGTTGACGGCACAGCACCTTTATTCTCAATTTAAGACCGACAATTCCTTTGAGAATATGCCATTCAGCGACCGACAGAAGCCGCATGCAAAGCAGGAGTATTGAAGAAGGATGCTGAACAAAAGAGACATTATTGTGTTTTATGATCTACCAAAATACTGCTGAATATTTTTAAAAACGAACTGTGTTTACAGATACTTCAATAGAGCAGAAATGGCCTCATTTATATCTACGCCATCAAATAAATAGTACAAAAGAACAAATAGTGAAGAACAAATAAAAGCTAATTTTGACATTTTGCATTCAACGCCTTCATTTATAGGTCAGAGGGAACACCAGCCGACCTCACATTGTTTCTAAATGCCATTTTGTTAAACAGGGACACTGGAATTAATTAATGCGCGGGTATCTGCCACTGTCAAGAGGCGGGCATTAAAATCAATGATTAATAAATTCAAAACAGACAACAAACTCAGAGGGGAGATGAAAATAGTATTGTGCTCCCTAGGAAGCAGCCCCAGTGCGGGTCCTCCAACCAACGAGGCGGCCACTCAGATGCCTAATGGAAAGTAGCCGGTGCCAGCTGTGTGCCTGTGAATAAAATCACTTTAATTAAAGGAATTACAATGGAAAGGAACCGGGAATATGTGGAACAGAATTGACAGGAAGCGGCCCTCGTGTTCGACACACACTCCCTCCAAAAACCTAAAGACTTAAAGGAACAAGAGGGTCTTTGTGTTGCCCTTTTCAAATAAGCCTATAATTCCCTCATGCTTTATTATACACAGCACTGTACAGTCTAGTTTGAGATTGGATCATATCTGTCTTTTTCAATTTAAAACACTAGGCCAAAGACTGGTACTGTGGCAACTACAGATGTTAAAATAAGACAAATGAAATGTATTATTATTAACACGGATGATGCAATGGATAACCCTGCTGGTTTGTTTGAGCAATGACAGCAAATAAGAATCAAAGGGTCGTGGGAGGGTTTTTGTTCTGACATTGAATCAACACTTCGTTAGGTTACACATCAAAGCAACCTTTCAAATCACAAATCACACTACCGGCAGTTCTGAGAGCTATTGGAGGCATGGAGGCAGAATACTGCAGCTGGAGCAAAGAATAGCCAAAATAGTCACAATTTGTAGAAAGCCATAGCTTCACTGACCCTGCAGTTAATGTCAGAGGCCACAAGGGGGTGGCAGATGCACACTAAAACAGCATAACAAAACCTGAGTGATGTTCAATTTCTCTGCTCCACTGTCTGTTCAACAGAGATTTCACGTAATGGAAGAGCACTAGATGAACTCGATCAGATTTCTAGTGCTCACAGCTGTTGATCACCACCATGAGAGCTTAATCGTGGCCATAAGGATATTCAGAACTACATGTACCAAATGCAAAACATCAGATTTGTTCCTGAATATAGTCCATATTAATCCATATTGTCTTACTCTAGAAAAACTAATTAATAGGGAGTAATACAATAGACGTATACACTCAAACTAATACAGTTGCAGCACTGCAATTCTACTATTATATTATGAAACTGAGCCTTCACTGACATATCACTCTGCGTTAATCTCCTTTATCAACTCAGTTGTTATTATCATTAATAACAATTACCACTACGATAAGGTTCATTTTACCATGCCATGATCCTTAATGTTTCCTCAATATTACAGTGAGATAAGCCTTCACAAGACGTACAGCAACATCCTAATCAAATCAAGACGTGTGTCCTGACAAACATTATTTTTGACGCCATTCTGTATTATGTTGATGTTCAAATGCTATCTTAGGTCTGACTACGTTATTTGAGGGAGAAGTGAAGTAAACTGATTATAATGAACCAAATTAACAAATTAGCAACAATGAAGTGTATTATACTGTAATTTAGCTGCAATAACCTGCCATGGCTTTGATGAAAATAGCACACAGTGAACTTGTAGAAAAAGTTTGTGTTCAAGTAGTAGTAACCATGCATGGCTAAGAGCATTCCACTTCCATAGCCTAAATATAAGCTGAACAGTTGGCTAGCTGAGGCGTTACATTTATTGAAAATATCTTCATGAGCATTGCTTTATATCATAATTATGAATATAGTTAATAAAATATTGAAGTGTAAGAGAGGATACTAAGTCAGTGACTTCAAAGCGTATATACACACTGTAGCAACTTGTTTACAAGAGCTAATGTGTCCCTGAAGGGAATAGCCTGGTTATTAGCAAACAAAAACAAGTGCTGTGAACAGCCTCTTGCTGTGGGAAGTATGAAACACCAGCAGAGAAAACGGCAGTGTTTTCTAGGGCGTATCATACCCACCTCCACCCTCAACCTACTTCTGACAGTTCCGGGCAACATGTAACATAGCAGTAAAAAAAAAAAGAAGGTTGTAGACACTTGTAGTTGCCATTCAGAATGGTGGAAGACAGATAAACACTATATGGTAAAAAATGCATTGAGTTATGAGGGATACTGAAGCCAGTTTATGTAAATAAGTGTCAAAAGATTATGCTCAGAATATTTTGAGGGGATATCATTGGCACAGTCACAATAATACTGTATCTAAAATCGGTTGGTTTTCCATGATCAGTTTGACCTATATTCCCATCCTAACATAGCATGTAAATGTATAGTAGAATATCTTCAAATGGTAATATTTTCACAGTGGAGTCTATCACTACTAACCTCTTATCCGATGGGTAGCGCTTCATCAGGTGTCTTTGATGAATGCTTCAAGGTCATCTGTATTCACACACCAAACACAAGTTTAGTTCACTGTCTTTGCATGTGCTGGAAAATACAACAACAACATTTGTTGACAGTACTTCTACGTCATAGGCCTATGGGCCTACAATTAGACAATTTAAATTATATATTTTTAATCATCCAAAACATATTGTAAGTAAAAAAATAAAAACGGTCTGTAGGAATATAGGCTAATTTGAATTATAAAGTGGTTTCCAAATAGATAGTTTGCACATCTATAATCATATAAAAATACACTTCCCTGCGTATTTAATTGGACAGTGAAGCTAAAACTTTTAATTTGGCTGCAAACTTCAGCATTTTGGATGTTTCAAATGTTTCATATAAACGCCACCTCTTCAAAGAGAATGTTATATAAGAAATCTCAGTCAGCCCCCCCCCCCCCCCCCCCCCCCCCCCCCCCCCCCCCCCCACACACAAAAAGAAATAGCACTTGTTTCTAACTTATAGCACTAACTTTGCTGACAACTTCTTTATTTAGGAAAAAATTACTTCCCAAGACTGTGATTTGAGGTTGTCTCACCTAGCTATGTTAAGATGAGTGCACAAACTGTAAGTCGCTGTGGATAAGAGCGTCTGCTAAATGACTAACATGTCAAATGTAAATGGGACAGTACAGAATGCCACATTTTATTTGAGGGTATTTTCATACATTTCTGTTTTACCTAAGAAATGAAAGCACTTTATGTATCTAGTCCCCCAATTAAACTGTTGACTACTTTAATACACACACAGTATTAAGTGAATTTGTCCAAATACTTGACACCTTCAAATGAGCATACTAGATACATAAAGTGTTTTAATTTGTAAACGGTAAAACGGAAATGTATGAAAACACCCTCAAATAAAAGGGTTTGGGTTTCTGTACTGTTGCCTCATAGACACATTTGATCTCAAATCCAAGATGCTTAAGTAGAGACAAATTAAACGTTTTAGCTTCACTGTCCAAATAAATATGTAGGAGAGTGTGGATGTATATAGATCTACATACTATATCTAGTTTGAACAAGATTGAAATTGTGTGTTGGTCAGCAGTCTACCAGTATACTGTTTGTGGGCCTACATAGGCTCTGACTGTGTTTATTTGTCACTTGCAGTGCAGCCAACAATTTATAAACCGACTGTATGTACCGTCTTGATACATACATACATACATACATACATACATACATACATACATACATACATACATACATACATACATACATAACGGGTACAAAGGACTTGATGAATACTTTTTAAAAAATGTTAAAGTTCATGCTGAGGCACTACCTTGGCAAATAACTTCCTTCTCGCTATGCTGTCTCAAAAATGACTCCACTTTCCTCTCTCAACTTCTGCTGTTCTGGAAATGGCACTTTTGCCGTTCAGTACGTATAATAAAAGGTGGCAAATGCATTGACTTTACATTTAACGCGTGACACAACTCTATCTGAAATTGTAATCGACTACTGGACACAACACCGTTTCTAAATGAAATGGAAAAGGACAGCGTCAATCCAAGCTTTCGTTCTGCTCAGTCCTCAGGTACATGTTGCTCATTCAAAGTTGGGGCGTGGTTTATACAAATACACTTTCCCCGCACCTCCCTTTGTGGGCGTGAGGAGAAATAGGGGGCGTGTTTCGTGTAGTCGCATACGTAAACACCGGCATGCCGTCTCAAAGCCACGTGGTCCCTCATTGACAGCTCCTTTGACAGTGACAGATACTGCAGCTCTCTCTCATCTATTTATTTTGCTTGATTATCAGCCTTTCCCCCCCTCTTTTTGCCATTGTCTTTTTCCATACTTTTTTCTCTTTTCATATTTTTGTGGGAGTTGATTATTTAAAGCTATAATCCTTTATTGAAACAATAAAGCTTTATACCTGAAAAGTAACCACTCTCAAATGCATAGACAGAGCTATGGATGCAAGGACTGACCATCCATGATATCAAATGTATGTTTTGAGGCTATACAGTGTTTGTTTCCATTTATGTTGTTTACAAACATTGGAGCTTAATATTTTGGGTTCTGATGGGGTATGAGAGTTGAGCTAAACTCTTCAGCTATTTCTAAGTTATATTCTTCAAGAATCAATGGGTATATATGATTAATTCATAAGGCAAAACATTTACGTAGCAACTAAGGACTCTTGCTTTAAACTGTGGTATCTTAGAATAAGCGTATCTAGTGAATGAATATACTATTATAGGCTGAAATGTAAATATTGGCCTTGAGGTCAGAACTGTAGCTCTTGTCTTTGTAGTTAATTGATTGACTAGTATTACTGATTGGCCAATGGGGTCCCAGGACCCAATCAGTCCTAGAGGAGAAGGAGGAAAATGAGCAGTGATGCAAACCTTGACGCCTGGATTTGAATACATCGTGAACATTTGCATCGAAGCCCTTCTATAGCCTATTACATTTTGTCCCAAATTAGTATAACAGTGCACAACATTACCGTAATAACAATATCATTTTTGTTTCATTTGCATGAGAGTAGGACAACACATAGTGTATAGGCCTATTTGAACAGCTTGACAGGTCAGCCCCAGAGACCGCTCACAGCACTCTATTTCAGTATTCACTAAAGGGTCATGGAAGGGAGCCTGAAATTCCCCAGTGCTCTGACTGAATGAACGTTCCTGTGGAATGTGGTTCATTAGCATCCCCTCCTAAAAAGACAGCAAGGGGGCTTTGGTGAGGTTGGCCTGCAAACAACAGCCTGATCTTAGGGCATGCCCTATAGGGTACAACGAAGTGGACCTACTGTATAAATCAATCTTCCCCTCACCCTTCTGTGCTGTTAACTTTCTAAAATCAATCGCAAAATGAATTGAGTGCACATAGATAGAATACTTCCATATCTTTCTCTTCAGGTTTCTCCCTCTCTCAACCGCACAGTGCACCTATGTTGACTTAAAATACCAGTCAAAAGTGTGGACACCTACTCATTCCAGGGTTTTTCTTTATTTGTACTATTTTCTACATTGTAGAATAATAGTGAAAACATCAAAACAATGAAATAACACATATGGAATCATGTAGTAACCACAAAAGTGTTAAAGAAATCTAAATATATGTTATATTTGAGATTCTTCAAAGTAGCCACCCTTTGCCTTGATGACAGCTTTGCACACTCTTGGCATTCTCTCAACCAGCATCATGAGGTGGAATGCATTTCAATTAACAGGTGTGCCTTGTTCAAAGTTCATTTGTGGAATTTATTTCCTTCTTAATGCGTTTGAGCCAATCAGTTGTGTTGTGACATGGTAGGGTAGGTATACAGAAGATAGCCCTATTTGGTAAAAGACCAAGTCCATATTATGGCAAGAACAGCTCAAATAAGCAAAGAGAAATGACAGTCCATCCTTACTTTAAGACATGAAGGTCAGTCAATCTGGAAAATTTCAAGAACTTTGAAAGTTTCTTCAAGTGCAGTCGCAAAAACCATCAAGTGTTATGATAACACTGTCTCTCGTGAGGACCGCCACAGGAGAGGCAGATCCAGAGTTACCTCTTCTGCAGTGGATAAGTTCATTAGAGTTACAGAGTTCAAGTAACAGACACATCTCAACATCAAATGTTCAGTGGAGACTGAGTGAATCAGGCCTTCAATTGCTGTAAAAAAAAACAAGAAAGCCCAGAAAAACAAACAATGGACATTAGACTGGTGGAAATCTGTCCTTTGGTCTGATGAGTCCAAATGTGAGATTTTTAGTTCCAACCACCGTGTCTTTATGAGACGCGGAGTAGGTGAACGGATTATCTCCGCATGTGTGGTTCCCACCGTGAAGCATGGAGGAGGAGGTGTGATGGTGTTTTGCTGGTGACACTGTCAGTGATTATTTAGAATTCAAGGCACACTTAACCATCATGGCTACCACAGCATTCAGCAGCAATACGCCATCCCATCTGGTTCACGCTTAGTGGAAATATAATTTTGTTTATTCCCTCCATTCTCTCTAGCTCCTTGAAGAACGGAAACTCACCATCCAGTCCAGATAGGCAACATTGGTATGGATGTTTGTAGTCTGTGGTGGTCTGTTTGAGTCCTTTTGAAGGCCTTCATGGCTGAACTGCCCACTTCTCTAATGGACATAGCAAGGGGAACCATCCCCTTCACACTCCTCAATGTTGGACCACATCAGAGCTGCACAGATCAAGAGGGTCTGGTTCGGGACCAAACACTGACCAAACAACCTCGGTAGATATAGGTTATTGGTATAGGCATGCATTGCAAACCAATAGTGCTCAACTAATAGACTCATTGAATATGTTGATTGATATTAATCATTTCAAAAATGCAACACTGCATGTGGGACTATGGGAAACCTGAATACGTGATGAATATCAGTGCTTTTTTACTGCTACCCCCCTGCCTTGCCCCAGGGATGATGTGTCATCAAGTGGCTTATTTGACATGACAAAACACATTTCTATTGACCCTAAAGTGTCAGTCAGCCTCCCAATTGAAAAATATGTGACCGAATTTTAATTAAGAGTACATGCACCTTAATCAAAGCGGGATTATTACATCAATTTAGTCATTCCAATGTTGACACATGGTGCCATTTTAATTGCAATGTATGAATGATATAAAACACAAAACGCTGGCCTAAGACTGTTACTATATGTAGGTGGAATCCCTTCAGCATTTTCAGTGATTGGTGTCTACTCTACCCCCTATCTAGGTGTGAACTCTTGTGCGGCTGGTGGCTTAGCCAATGGGCACCTGCTGCTGCCACAAGCGTCTGAGCTGCGAGAACAAAGGGGCCATTGAGCGCATAACAGCTGTTGTGCTGTTTCCTGCCTGGCTGCCTGAGGGTCCCATGCCCCAAGAGCCTGTCTGATGGGTGAAGCCCCCCCTATCTTTGAAGAGACAGCAAGGGCCGCTGCTGCTTTAATTCAGCGTTAATCACTGAACATTGATGCAGAACAGTCGATGTGTGTGAAGAGCACCAGAGCAGAAAAGGAACAGTCCATATTTTTTCAACAATCGTTGGAAATGGTTGAAAAATAATATAGGGGATAATTTCAGATGGCATGGTTCATTCACATTCTTGCCATTGGTAAAAAAATAAATTAAAAAAAAAGAGTGAAAAATTGATGTAGACTGAATATCCAAATGATTTAGTAAGACAATACTATCAATCCATTTGATAAATGCATCTGATAAATTCAGCTGGCCAAAGAAAAACAAACCCTTAGGTGATCCAATCTGGTTTGTGACAAAGTGAAGGACCAGAGAATTAGACAAGTACAAGAATTACTCCCAGCAGCATCTGTCGAGTCGTCCCCGGCAAGTCTCACAAGAGAGCAGCTTTGACAGTGAAAGCGTCATACTGACATCTAGTGGATTAGTCCTGTGCATCTTTAAGCTCACACTCCTTGACTGCAAGCAGAGGGCACTGTCAGTGAACGCATGAAAGAGACAGCCATTAGAGGCCATCCCTATGCTCCATTTTGTTTTCATTCAGATGACTTTCCTTTTTGTCCACTTTGATGCCAAATTGTGGCAAGTTACAGTGAATAAGAATACAAACAAAATGACACGGAAGATATTTACATCTACACCTTTCACACACCTCCTGTTTTCTGTACTTTACATTAGCCCAGTGCACCACCTCAGATGTCATCTTTGTGACCAATCCATTCAACTTTCTACAATATTTTGTGAGTTTAAAGAAAAGCAGATGTTTCTAGTGATTTATATTTTACAGAAACATGCATATTGCACTCTTCTCTTAAACAGTTTAAATCTTATGTTATGAACTTCAATAACTTTCAGCATAAACTTTAGTTTAGCGAGAGGCACGTATAAAAATGGTAAGGCTTTAAAAGAAGCATCTAAAGGTGCGCCACATTGAGAAGCATGAACACTAATGAAATGTTATAGTACCAGTCAAAAGTTGACACCTCATTCAGGGGTTTTTCTTTATTTTTACTATTTTCTACATTGTAGAATAATAGTGAAGACAACAAAACTATGAAATAACATGTAAAAAATACAAAATAAAGTGTTAAACAAATCAAAGTATATTTTAGATTCAACGTAGCCACCCTTTTCCTTGATGGCAGTTTTGCACATGCTTGGCATTCTTTCAACCATCTTCACCTGGAATTCATTCCCAAAAGTCTTGAATGAGTTCCCACATATGCTGAGCACTTGTTGGCTGCTTTTTCTTCACTCTGCGGTCCAACTCATCCCAAACCATCTCAAATTGGGTTGAGATTGGGTGATTGTGGAGGCCAGGTCATCTGATGCAGCACTCCATCACTCCATCTTGGTCAAACAGGACTTACACAACCTGGAGTTGTGTTGGGTCATTGTCCTGTTGAAAAACAAATTAGTCACACTAAGCGCAAACCAGATGGGATGTCGTATCGCTGCAGAATGCTGTGGTAGCCATGCTGGTTAAGAGTGCCTTGTCTTTTAAATAAATCACTGACAGTATCACCAGCAAAGCACACCCACACTATCACACCTCCTCCATGCTTCACGGTGGGAACCACACATGCAGAGATCTGTTCACCTACTCTGAGTCTCACAGAGACACGGTGGTTGGAACTAAAAAAAAAATCTCAGTTGGACTCAGACCAAAGGACTGATTTCCACTAATGTTCACCGCTTGTGTTTCTTGGCCCAAGCCAGTCTCTTATTGGTGTCTGTGTTTTTTTGGTAGCAATTTGACCATGAAGGCCTGATTCTCACAGTCTCCACTGAACAGTTGATGTTGAGGTCTGTTACTTGAACTTTATTTGGCCTTTCATTTCTGAGGCTGGTAACTAATGAACTTATCCACTGCAGCAGAGGTAACTCTGGGTCTTCCTCTCCTGTGGCGGTCCTCACGAGAGACTGTTATCACAGCGCTTGATGGTTTTTGCGACTGCACTTGAAGAAACTTTCAAAGTTCTTTATAATTTCCAGATTGACCTTCCGGTCTTAAAAGTAATGGACTGTCATTTCACTTTGCTTATTTGAGCCGTACGTGCCATAATATGGACTTGGTCTTTCACCAAATAGGGCTATCCTCTGTATATCCCCTACCATGTTACAATAACTGATTAGCTCAAACGAATGGAGGAAAGAAATTCCTAAGCCATCATCTTGTACATTTGTCATTAATCCAACAAAGATGTTGACAATTTCAAAATACAACCACATGGATAACGCATTTAAAACTGATGACAAGTTGATTTCCATTGTGGGCCTATTAACATATATATTTTTTTTTAAACAAAGGCTAGGTCTACTGTAGCACAGGCCTACTTGGGTTACACATACAGCGTAACACAAATGATAGGACGGCGTCGTAGGCTACAGCAGGATTTCATCAGTAGATTAGCAAGCTCAGGCTCCTAAACTGAATTAGATGGTGGTGCCAGATGGTGATGCTCTTGGCTAAAAAGCTGTTATCATTGGCCTCTCCAGGATGATGAATCATTGGCTCTACTCGGAATATGCAGACAAATCTCAAATGTGGCAACACCCTAAAGTACAAGGCAGACCAACACAGCTAACCAGCCAATGATCTACTGTGCACAGCCGGCATGCACGTTGGTCCGTCTTGTCCTTAAGACCCATCCCTGGCATGGCAACGGCGCGACTCCAACACCATCATTAAGTTAGCCGACGACAACAGTGTTAGGCCTGATCACCGACAAGACAGCCTATAGGGAGGTCAGAGACCTGGCCGTGTGGCGCAAGGACAACAACCTCAACACGATAAAGACAGAGGATCGTCGACCACAGGAAGAGGAAAGAGCACGCCCACATTCTCGTCGACGGGGCTATAGTGGCGCAGGTTAAGAGATTCAAGTTCTTTTGTCCACATCAAACGATCATAGTGCAAACAGACCAAGACAGTTGTGAAGAGGGCACAAAGCCTATCCCCCCCCCCACCCAACCCCAGGAGCTTGAAATTATTTGACATGAGATATTCAAAAAGTTCTACAGCTACACCATCGAGAATCCCGAATGGATGGCAACTGCTCATCCTCCGACCGCAAGGCACTAGAGGGTAGTGCGTCCAGCCCAGTACATCACTTCAGCTCTGCCTGACCTCTATACCAGGCGGTGTCAGAGGAAGGACCTAAAAATTGTCAGAGACTCCAGCCACCCTAGTAATAAACGGTTCTCTGCTAACACACAAGCTGTACCAGAGTACCACATCTAGGTTCAAAAGGCTTCTTAACTTCTACCCCCCAAGCCGTAAGACCCCTGAACAGCTAAGCAAATGGCTACCCAGACTAGTTGCATTGCCCCCCCCTTTACACTGCTGCTACTGTTTATCATCCATGCAGTCACTTTAAATCTAGTACGTACATATTACCCAGACTAACTGGCGCCCCTGCACATTGACTCTGTACCGGCCTGGTAGAACCAGCCTGATCATTGAGTTCGCCAAGCTATTTCACACGCAGTAAAACAGAATAGTGAACACCGCAGTCAGGGGGTTTCAACCAGGCTACAATCCCTGGACAAGGCAAAGACCCACAACATTGTAAAACATAAAAGCTGTCTGCGACAGTGACTTTATTTAAAAAAAATAAGTAGCAGCATCTCATTTCAAAACAAATATCATACATTTTGGTAAAAACTCAAATGCAAGAGAGAAAGTTGCAGAGTTAAAATACAATCCATATTTCTGCTTCTGAAGCAGGCTGTTCCACTTGTCCATTTTGGCAGCAGAGCTACTGGTCCCCAAACCTGGCAGTATTATCTTTCTCAAAATGGCAAGCGTGAGCTACACACACATTCATCCACTGTTCCATCAATCCAAGTCCACCTTCTTTAGCAGCACTCAGAGCCGGTGACAGCTCTGGGTTTTTGGCAGGTGGTCCAGCTTGGCAACACTCCAATTAAATTGTCAATCCCTCAAAAAAAGGCAGAGACATCCAAAAATATCCATTCACCGTAGCACAATAAACACCTGCACGCATGTAGAAAAAGCATTTGAGCACATGTTGGTGTAATGCCACGGATTTCTCCCAGCCCTACAATATCTTGGTCCCCATACTAACCCAATGGAAATCAAGAGACGGTGCCCTCTGGTTTCTCGCTGCTAGGGGGCGGAGTGAGCACTCCGGACGGTATTGGGGAACTCTGGCTGCGATCTACATCCACTTGTGGGTAGGAGCATGCCTTCGCCTAAAGAAACCAACAGAACTCTCAATACAGGCTGCAACTCAGCTGTGTACCACTGAACACAAGAAACAAGTTGAGGGGGGGGGGGGATTATTCAATCTAAACAGCCTGATACAATGTCCAACCTCAATGTCAAACATTGGCATAGAAAACCATACAAACGATGCCCTCACCATCCAGTCCAGATAGGCAGCATGGGTCTGGATGTTATGCATGTCATCTGCTGGGATTCCTTTGAACGGCCTCAGGGCTGAGCTGCCAACTTCTCTGATGGACATGGCAAAGGGGACCATCCACCTCACACACGCCTCAACGTCTAACCACTTCAGAGCTGCACAGATCAAGACAAAAAGGGTCTGGTTAGGGCTAAAAACACACATGGCAAGTCCACCGAACCAATACAACTCAGTGGTTGGATTGAAGAATGAATCTTCAGAATGAAACTCCCTACCTGAGACTTTCTCCACCAGCTCCAGCGAGGAGAAATGGAACAGGGCAGAGGCAGCCAGCACTCCATAGCAGAACTCCAGAGATTTCACATCCAACACACACAGGTCCAGGAGCTATAGAGAGAAAACAAAATGAAAAGGAGATAACGAGCACAACACCGACTTGAGGCAACGAGCCAGTCTGAGGAAATGTGAAAACATTCCCTTACAACACCATCGTGTATAAGCAAAAGCGGTGTCGTCTGTGAGGACATATTTTGCCTTGTTGAGCTTCTTAGTATCTTACAACAAAATATACCTATGAATCACATGCAGTGGCGGGAAATCACAGTTGTAACCTTACCTCAGCAATCTGTACAAAAGTAGTTTGTGGGTACTGTGGGATGAGAACCTCCTCGGACTCTCTCAGGTAGGCAATCTGCATGTAGATGTTTAGCCAGGACACAGATGTCAGGGGACTCAAACGCCACTTCAGCTCCTGAGCAAAAGGGGACACAGTAAGAGCCACATGATGATTTCATTCCACAGAGAAGAGTCCCCCAGCTCAGATAGAAGAAACACGTGTACTGAGCCTCCTACTATCAAGTTAAACAGGAACTACCATTAGTGACAGAGCATCATTAGGAACACATGTGGTCATGTTTTAACAGTAAATGGCTAAACGTTGATCATGTCTCAATGAGCCTCAGACAATAAGGATGTGTGACCCATCCATACTGAGAAACAATGGGACGTAAAGCGTTTGAGGCATACCTTCATAATGATTAGCTCCATACAGAGGATATCATCCTCAGTGCAGGCACCATCAGTAACATAGGCAAATTGATGCACCTTTGGAGGGTAGATTTCCTGAAAAGGAAAGAGGTAGTGAACATGTTAAAAATCTCACTGATATACAAAATGGAGAAAATGACTTAACAGGTTTGTAGAAGACGCTTCTTCCTACCTCCATTTTGGCCGCTATAAACAGAGAAGAGATGCCGATGAGCTGTAGTGTTGACTTGAAAACATTGCTCTGTGTGGCCATAAACCTATCAAAGTAATCCTGAGCCAGGTAGAAGGTTTCTCTGTGTAGCTTGTACACCTCGCACACCTGAGAGAGAAAACAAGGTTGAGAACCTAAGGTGTAGGCAATGTCACAGAGTAGCTAAGGAAGAGAACCCCCACATAAAAGCATTGATCATGGTTCTCTATACCATAGGTCTAACACGACCCAACTTTAAAGATCAATGCTGATTCAGAAGAATTGGGTTAAAGGCGGACGACATTTCGGTTTAATGCATTCAGGTGTGCCGCCGACGAGGCTTCCCCTTAGAATATCTTAGAGCTTAGCCAATACGCATCACCTGACAGTCATATCTTCTGTCTAGCCACAGTTGACTTAGATTAGATGTATGGCCCCAGTTTTTGGTAAAACTAATACACTCACCACCTTAAGATAAACATGGATGACACTGATCAAGTAACATGAGGGTTTTGATCAAAGTAGTAGATACACTGTGGGAGACAAATTTAGGCGGTTGCTACAGAGAGAGCAACAAACCTCTATTAGCCAGTCCAGAAGAATAGCCCTCATCTTGGGTTGGAGGTGTGGGTGTTTGGTCATGATGTGGATGTCTCGAGAATACGTCTCGTCTTTCCTCAACAGGTTGTTCCATACATCGTCCCTGCTTGCCCAGCTACAAAGAGAAACACATCTATTTCAAATGTGTAGTTATCAATTAAATTTAAAAAAGGGATCAACAAAGAACCCCTCAACTTGATTCAGAGTGCAAACAGAGCTGTGAGGTTTAGTATACAGGTACACATAATGAGTGTCAAGGAGGGAGCTGTTCTTATAACAGCACACTATGTACTCTTAGAGAGACAATAGCAGTGAGAGGACTACATGGTCTGTTACATTCAAATGAAACAGGTGAACACATTGGTTATCATAATGCTTGGCCTTGGACAGTGCAAGTGCAGAGCTTAAGGTAACGAGGCCGTGCAATCTCCTAGTGAAAAAAATTATACGTTACTTATCAAACATGTCAAGTAACCACGCCTGCTCTTTAGCAGCGTCACTGCATCTGGCCCATGTTGTCCCAGGTACCAGAAGTGACTCACCATAGCACAGGAAGAGGGGAAGACCTGGTGGGGGTGACAAATATGTTTTTGAAGGTGTACCGAGCAGAAAAGCCAGTGGTATTCAAGGCAACTGGTTGAGCGACTTCATTGTCAGGCGCGGGGATCCGCCTGCACGGGCTTGTGAAAACCGACTCGGGATTCCAGCATACCTGCACAGGAGAGGGATAAGAAAAGAGAAGTCCACCGACCGATAAAAACAGCACGAAGAGGATTCCTAGCAACCGATTAAACACAATTGTGTCATTTATTGAACAGTCCTGATTAACCTGTGTAGGTCACTGACTGGTGTGTGTTGCTAGCTAAAGCCAACAAGTGAATGGTCTGCAAGGGAACGCATGTAGTTACCGGAGTTCCACACTGTTTCTTTTTGATCATCTCTGCCACTTCATCTGGGTCTTGCAAATACTGAGGATTGAATAAGGAAAATGTTCATTCTGATAAAGCATATTAAAAAGACATAGCCAGGTAACCATATCGCTACAGTAGCAATCACTTACAATGGCAACGTCTGCTTTTCTTTTCCTGGATCTCACTGTAGTTTCCTTGGGCATCTCATGATCAATAGACCTGGATTCCACATTTTTCCTGAAATGACAGTAAATATTGAATTCTAATATGCATCCAGCTGAAATGCTAAGAAACGTTAGTTATTACTCGCTAACTAGATAAGCCGCTGCTAGTTAGTTAGCAAGCCAGCTAATGTTACCTAGCGTCAACTCTTTTTCGTCACCTAGCTACATTGACTGACAAGACTAGGTCAAACTGCAAAACTGAAACTTACCCCTTTCTTAGCATTATAGCCCACGTGTATCACTCCAATATAGAGGACCTGCAAACATTAAATTTGTTCAGATTTTTTTTAGGTAATAACACCACAACCCAACCCCCCACGTAAGACTCACAAAGCCAAGTCGTCAAAAGCTCTGGGCGCGGGCAAATGGAAGTGGGACAATGTTAAAGGACGATAAACCATATGAAATACTGCAACAATTGTCACAAAAACCACGAATACATCGACAGCAGATTCCACACTATCTGCTAACAGTTTGACATAGTCGATGGAAACTAGTTCATTTATTCTAAATGAGAGAGAGAAGCTGGACAGAAAATGGCCGAGCCATCAAGTATGCCATTTTCCATTCACCCGCTCTAACAAGCTTTCTCACAACAACAAAAAAACTATCCATCCAATGTTGTCCATCGCCTATCAAATTCAGGATATTTACAATCTTATCACTTTTTTCGAATGACGTTGAGGGAGTTTGATTGAAAAGTTGCAAGACTACTAGCTAACAAGAGATGTTTCAATTATTTGCCAGCTTAACGTTACCTAAAAATATCCCCCTGCGAAGAAGTCCACACTTGGCTGAAAGGATCAGACAAAATATAGCTACGGTTACGAGCTAGCTATTTCAATTACTGTTCGATTCGTGGCCTCTTTGCTAGCTACTTGTTCTTCGCTAGTGCGGTGAGTTTTGCGCCTTGGCTTATAAACTGCTTGCTGTCTACAAATCATAAGGGGCGGTCCGAGCGGGTGATTTAAATACTTGGCGCTGTTCAGTAATCATTCGCCGTTACATTTCAATGAACATTATTATTAGTCATTAATTGTTCAGAAGTGAAGAGTGAAATCACCTGAAATCGTATGTTGTGTGAGAAATGTACATTATAATGGTGTTCCAAATATTGCATATTTATCCGGCAAAAGGGAGGCGTGGCTGGTGCGGGGGCGGTGCTTAGAATCCGGAACCACAAAGTACCGCGTGGCTAGGGAAGACGGATGTAAACAAAGACTGTGTCCTTCTCAAAAACCTGCAAATCCGGACGTTATGCTGATATTTCCTGACATTTTTGAAAATGTTTCTCTGTCAAGCCGACAGAATGGACCTTCGCTGTCCATAATCCAAGAGGTATGTCATTATTTTAAAATCAAATTAATGCCGCGCAATTTGCTAAACGAGAATGGTGATGGCGCCCTGCACTAGTGCATTAGCTACGTTTAGTGGCTTCCTCTTGTCTACACTAATGATTTGTTGGAAAATAACAGTGCAGGTTTAGTAAAATACATTTTAAGCACCATCCTATGCTTTCATATATAATTCATACATGTGTGTTTTCTTATCTCTCAGTCATAACTGTTATTTTAATATGTTTCATGAGCCACACGAAGAAAACACTGGATTGGCTGACAATCACTCATAAATCTCGAAACCTGCATAAACATATACTTTGACCAGGAACGTGATCAAGCTAGCAGCTATATGGGAACGAGTCTCATTGCAAAGCCACTGTGCCTCCACATTGCAACTGGTTTGAAACAATCACAGAAATGAAGTTTCTGAAACTCGTTGGACGTGCCAAATCTGTGGTTATTGGAATGATTCATGTTCAAGCCTTACCAGATAAAGATTATTGAGACGCATATGTAGTTTTTTACTCTCTTTTTGTTTTTAACTTGGATTTTTACGTTTTTCAGGCACACCTTTTGGAAACATGGCCTCAAATTATTGAGGAAGCACGCAACGAATCTATCACAATGCAGGAATTGTAAGTATAAGCAAAGACAGAAGAACTCCTTACTTTTTGATGTTACTAATATTGTAGCCTATGTAAACCACAATAGTCATCCTCAGGGGTGACTGGAAATTAATTGTCTGTTGATCTTTTGAACAGGATGGGCTGATCATTGAGAACATGCATGACGTTCTGTACACATTCTCAATTGGACCAGAGGCGTGTGCCTCTATGACAGCAGTGTGTGCAGCGGTGAGGGGGATCTGTCCATCTCTGTTCAGATCCTGTCTGCAGCAAACAGCTCTTGATGTTGCACTGGCTTCAGGTTGATATAGCTGGCTTTGCTTATTACTGATTAATACATGCAGGCAAGAGTGCTTCAGGCTAGCCTGGAATTTTAGTTTAGTAGAAAGATCCGTATTAAGAGGTTGGGAAAATCAAATGTTTAGCTACCTATTTCGTTGTCTATTTCCAAGGTATGGATTTTATCAGGGCAGAGGGATATGTCTTCTCACATGTTGCTGATGAAGGCCTTTTGAATGCATGTGTCGGAGACCTTTTGCGATACGGCAAGCAAATAAAGGCTGAACATGTACAGATCTTCACTGATATAAAAAAGAAGCACAGGTGAGCAATCGTTCAAAAACATTCCAGTCAGACAACCCCACTGGCTAGCCTAATGTCCTGATATGGTATTTCAGAAGGTTTTCAACATGCAAGTATTGCAGCTAATATTATCCGTACTGCAAGGAGATGAAAGGTACCATTTCTGACTTTTGTAGTAAGTGTAATTGGATGTTTTATGATTTGTGGGTTTGTGTTCCAAGCTCCCATGTCCTGACTTCAGATGTGAGCATAGTGGAGACGGCCAGAGCAACTGAGTTTTTTCCTCTCTGACGGGGTCATTATCACTGGAACAGCCACAGGGGTTCAGGCAGATCCAGTGGAACTCAGAGGTGTGTCCTGTCTCTGAATGCTTTGACACATACAGACATGTATGTACGGTATGACACATACACACATGTATGGTATGATGCACAAACATACTGACACATACAGTAATATAAAAAGACCCCCAACTCGTTATAATGAATACCAAAAAAACAAATAAGGCATAGGCTATTACTGTGTAATCACTATTTTACCACTTGGATCAAAGGGCAGCCGACACTCACATACACACATACATTATATATCTGAGGCATAATGCTAGGTGTATCATTTTAGGAATGCTCAGCGTGCACCTTAGTACAAACAGTTTTCACATCTCTAGATAGTTTACCTTCCCTTTTTAATTTTCTCTCAAACATGCCTGTAGTCTTGGTTAATAAGGGAGTGCCCTTTTTCTACATGTCATGCTTTCTCCCTAACCATAACACACACCCTAACAAAAGTATGTTCAGTCACCTCACTCAATTCCATACCACTCCCACTGCATACCAGTCTATAGCATACTTCCTACATTTGAAAGGGCAGATAGTTCCTGGCGTTAGTTTTTCATGTAGCCCAGAGGATAAGCTTCCCTAAAGCCCATGGAGCCTCTGAGCCTCGCTGCTGGCCTTATAAAGAGCAGACTCGTCTGGGGAGAGGATGGCGGCCTCACAGTCCCCCAGTCTGGATCATGCTGACCATGGTCCTGCCCTTGCCTGCCACAGCCCTTGGCTAATATAGACACCAACATCGTCTGCTATTTTTAAGCACAGCCTACAGATGGCTGACTTAGACAGAAGGCTGTAAACACAGGCAGGCTCTGGCCAGACTGCCGCACAACCCTGCTGCCTAGTTCGGAGGTGCTCCTACAGTCTCCCAGTACGATTTCATTGGGCTGGCTCTGTTGTCAGATTGGTATATGGAGCTGCCAGAGTCTGGATTGATCTCTTTCCTCATGTGTTTTTCTCATATCATCTCTGAACATACTTTTACCATTTACTTATTAGAGATGATGCATGATGCACTTGCAATGCATTCCTAAATCTAACCATTTAGGTATTTGTTTCATATAAGCTCTTGCACAGCTTTCCAATATAATGAACTCAGTAAACTTAATGTAACATCTCAAAATATTTACTCAACAACCTTTTATTTTCTATTTGCAGATGTTGCAGAGTCTGTAAGACTCCTAGTTCTTATTGGCTCAGGAGTAACCCATGACAACTTGGAACAATACCTTGATTCTATTGCAATGACAATTGGCTCTCATTTCAAGAGGGGAAGCGTTTGAGCAAATGCTGTTGATCCAGAAAGCGTTAAGAAGTTCATGGGGAAGGTGCGTTTTCTTCGAAAATGAAATCCACTAAATGGGCTACTAAAATAATTTAATGCAGACTAATGAAATACATTTGGTGGTAATAATACATGTAATTACTGAAGTCCCTCATGCTATTTAATAAAACACAAATAATACCCAAACAAAACAGACTTGTTTAACAATTTTTTACATTTAAATATACACCAAAATAGCAAAAAAAAATCTGAATATATTTACAAACAGGTCTTGTAGCAGTACAGCAAACATAAGAGCACACTGGGAATAAATGTATGAAAACAAAGTGAATCACTCAGTACAAAACATACATTAGAAACAGTGTCCATCATTATTTGCTAATCCTTCCATATATTGTATTTGTTCCGAGGTCCAATGTTTTCTATCGTAACATATCATATACAAAATAGCTTTTCATAGCTATGAAACTTAACAACTTTTCCTTCAAGCAATATACCCACAACGTATCTAAATCTAAGGCACAAAAAATAATAGCAAAAAGTATACCATATCCAATAAAATTCACATTTGCAAGTGCTATAAACCTTTTGCATTTCATACACTAAATAAAAGTTTATTAGAGCCATAAGACTTAACAGTAACAAGCCAGTTATAATACTTTTCACATGCGCACACACATCTACTCAAGGCTATTTCACTCTCAAACTGGGCTCAGCATGTTAATAACATACTCAGCAAAGGGGGGGTTTCCTTGATCAGGGTAAAGAAATTGACACCGGTAATATGTCTACGGTCTGTATGTTAAGTGGCTTCAGACAGTGACGTTACTCAGTAGAGTACCGTGTGGCTACTCAGTAGACACTCAGTAGTTGTACAGGCGCTGGCAGGGTTGTTTGAAGTGACCAAAGCGTCTGTCAGAGGGGGAGAATCGCATCTTGGCACGGTTCTGTCTCTGGAGAGCACTCCTGGTCAGCTCCTTGCACTCCATGTGAGTCCTGGCTCGCTGTATGGCAAGCAGTTGGACGTTGCATGGAAGCGGGCTGCCCCAGGCAGCTAACCTCCAGGACACGTGCTGTTTGACTGGCACAGGCCTGCAGGGGGGGAAAGGACAGAATACGTGTAAAATGTGGCGCTTCTTTCTCTAGGATAATGGTTGTGTTATCACACTGACTAAGTAGATGGATCCCCTGGATGAAAACTGACCTGGGAGAAGCATCCTCTTCATCTGAGTCTTCCTCATCACTGGTCTGGTGTCTGATCTGGTATACAGACATACTGGGATGCTCAATCAGCAGGTTCTCCAAAGGGTCTTCTTCAGGCGGGGTCAAGGAGTTGTTCTCTGGAAAAAGACCACAAATGTACTAAACCAAGACCAAAGAGGAAAAACACTAGTGAGACCTCTAATAGTGACCATTAGATCTACTATCCAAATAACTACAATGCTACCATTTACAAAAAAAAGTAACCGCAGACAACAATATCCATACCAGTTTAACAACTAACTTGTGATTTCAACTTTCAGGGAGCATAATTATCGGCTTACCATGAATGTTGATAATGACCCATCCTCCCTCCTCAAACTCAATGAGCTCCTCATAGGTTTCATTGTCATCTGTGGAAAAATCATCATCTGTGCTACCAAGGAAATGGGCAAATATCTTTCCAATCATTGTGTATATGTTTTGTCTCCCTTGGCCCTCTTATTGCAGTCTGCAAAGAAAATGAGTTAACATAGTGTTACAGTATGTCAACCCCATAAGGTAAACAATTGCATAACGGATGCAATTATTGCTAAACTGGTAAAATTGCTAAACTTATCGTGGTAAAACATTGCATCAAATACAAGAAAACAGCACAACCTGAAATGGCATGTGTAGTTTAATATCCACATTGACAGAAAATAGAACGGAAACTATTCCCGGGAAGCAGACTCTGAACAACACCTTACAATATGACCTTTAGTTTTTAACATTGGGTCCTGGGTTAATGACCCTGCCAGCACAGCAGAATGAGGAACAGCATTCCCCTTGGAAGCTATCTGCAGACTGGAGGACATGGTATCCTTTCTGACCAGCAATCTCATTTCAAGACAGAATCGGAATCTTAAGATATGTTCTGAATAAACTAATGTCGTGAATATGAAGCCAATTGGCCAAACTATGGTGAATACAGCTGGTTTGTAAAAAAAATAGTATTTATATATACATTTTAGTGTATATCATTTGATTCAAAGGGCTTACATTTCTAGTCAGATAGGCCTATTAAAAACATAATCAGGTATAAACAGTATGTGTATGTCTTTCAGGCTTGCTGTGTCATAAACTAGACAGAATACCACAACGTCCACTTTTAGACCTTGGGCTGTCCAGACAGCCACGGTCTTTGAATGCCTTGGTGTACTTGTCAACCTATATTGTCAATAAACAGCTACACCCCAGCCTGCCAGCAAGGGAAGATCCAATGGTGCCCAGACAGAATTAACTCATAAGGTGCTAAATGTATTGCATATATTGTCTGGTGTGCCATCAAAAAGTCCATAAGTCGGAAGTTTAAAGACATGTAAGACAATCCTTAC
This sequence comes from Oncorhynchus kisutch, assembly GCF_002021735.2. Classification (NCBI taxonomy): domain Eukaryota; kingdom Metazoa; phylum Chordata; class Actinopteri; order Salmoniformes; family Salmonidae; genus Oncorhynchus; species Oncorhynchus kisutch. The sequence goes on from NC_034176.2 coordinate 58,653,824, forward strand.
ATTAGACCCTATTCAAGATATATACATGTGTGATAGAAACTATTAAATCATGAAAAGAAACATAGGAGAGTAGTTTGGGTGAACTTGATATGGCATTAATTGCGTTTAGACTTCTTCAATAAATAAGTAAATAATTAAGAACTGCATTTACTATATGTAATTCACTGACGATCAAACAAATAAACGTACATACAAAATTACACATGACATGGTTACAATTACATGGTAGTCTACCAAACTAAAAAGTTGGCTTAATAGGACACTTTGGGAATGTAGAAATCAATACAAACACGCAATGGATAGATACATTAGTAGGCTAAAGAAAAGTGTCTAGACAACACATTAACAAAGGCTGCTACACGGATACAACCTCTCGCACAATGTTGAAGGCTACGATGTATTTTGTTTCTTACCTGACAAGTGTATATTTAACGGGCGGTGGCCGATGGCTAGCTCGAAACTATAACTGATCTGTAATTGTTTTGATACAGACTTGTTTATGAACACCAACTGCTTCACTTTGCTTTGGTGGGTGGTAAACAAAAATCCAAACTCGAAGGCGGAGCTTCAGTTGGTTGCGCACTTACTAACCTTTGCCATCATATTTTGGCAACTAGCTGTCAACTTAACAAAAGTGTCCTTCTTTGAAACATACCTAGATACATGGTTTCAACCGATGTCCAATCTTTCAAATAGTCTAGGCGTGTGGTCTATAATAACAAGTCAAAATACTTAAGAGTGGAAGATTTTCTTTTTTTGTACAGCTGTCTGCAGTCCGCCACAGTGGTCGTCTTCGTTTTGCATGGCCCGGTGCCCCGTATGCGCGGAGTTGGTTATTTTAGATTATTCCATTGATTCTTAAGAGGAGTCTCCACCAACCTTGAGCACTGGGCCTTGCAAAACGAACCCCACCAATTTGACGAAAATGGGGGAATTGTATCAATTACTTTTCGTGCAACTTTGTTGCAAATATTTGTCGCGTAAACGACATTTATGCCAGGTTGCCCTACTGAGACCTATTCATTTGGCTGTGTGTTGTTTTGTGCTTCTAACAAACCACAGCGAATCGTTTTAACAGGATGTGGGCTTGTCCTAAACGAATGTCCCGTCATCCACCGCGGTCCTATTTGTTTTTTACCAACGCTCATTATACACAAACAGTTACACATCATCGAAGTGCGAGATCTGACGGTAGGGATTCACCACCAATGTTTACTTTAGGCTATTTTCATGTAGGCCAACGTGAGAGTCCGTCCTGTGTGATGGGGACAACTATGTCGTTATGTAAAGGTTATTGCCGCACTTGTAACGGAGAGAGAAAGCTGATGGCCACATGATGACACATACTAACAATATTTCGTCTTAACGCCATTATAAAAGGCCTACATATCAGAAGTGAAGTAGAATTATTGTTATCTGCGGTCGTTATTATTGTGGTTATAACATAAATCCGAGGGAAGCATGTCGAATATCTTGTGTGAGAAGTTTTTGACTCATGGCAATGGTCTGCATTAAGTCATCCGTTATTTTCCCAGTTTCTGTATGCTAAATGTGATAACTAAATTGATTACAATAATATAGTTGCCTGGTTTTGTCAACATTTGGAGTGAAAAAGGCCTATACCATTCATGAACAATAGTTTATTTTACTTTCGGTATAGGCTACTCTCAGCAGTGTAATGCAGTTCATTACCAGAAGGTGGCATACTCCTAGTCTTAAGGGCATTTCACAGAAGTCAAGTCATACATCTCTTCCAGTGTAGTGGCTATTTTTACTCGTATACTAGAGACAGATGAGTTGGCTTGGTTGCATGTTGATCTTCAGTGTCCCTCTTGCCATAACACCAGGGAGAGAAGCTACAATGGCTCCACGTATGGATGATGTCATGCAACTATGCTGTGACCTGTCTGCAAATCAGCAGATTAAAGCAGCAGTGAAGAATTCTGGGAAAGGATCAGCAGTGGCAGGAGGGACTGCATTTTTAGGAGGTCTTCTAGGTGGTCCCCCAGGGATTGCTGTTGGTAAGGATCCTATCAATTAAGTAACCATAATTATAATTGTCTGCATTTCCATACTTCAACCACAAGGTGGAGACATATCCTTTCTCAAACTAATTGTATTGAGTGCAGCTATGAGATTTTCAGTGTATATGCAGTAGGCCTATAAAGTATGGCATTAGGGTAGAATAATTCTCAGCCAATGTTGTCTTATGATTGGTGAGGTAGATTTGGATAAATATGGGTGTTTATTTTTTATTTAAGGCAGCAGCCACTCTTCCTAGGGTCCAGCAAAATGTAACTCTCCTTCCAGACTCACATTAAGCATCTCCAATCCAAAATTAAATCTAGAATCGGCTTCCTATATCGCAACAAAGCATCCTGCACTCATGCTGCCAAACATACCCTCGTAAAACTGACCATCCTTCCGATCCTCGACTTCGGTGATGTCATCTATAAAATAGCCTCCAACACTCTACTCAACAAACTGGATGCAGTCTATCACAGTGCCATCCGTTTTGTCACCTAAGCCCCATACACTACCCACCATTGCAACCTGTACGCTCTCGTTGGTTGGCCCTCGCTTCATACTCGTCGCCAAACCCACTGGCTACAGGTTATCTACAAGTCTCTGCTAGGTAAAGCCCTGCCTTATCTCAGCTCACTAGTCACCATAGCAGCACCCACTCGTAGCACGCGCTCCAGCAGGTATATCTCACTGGTCACCCCCAAAGCCAATTCCTCCTTTGGTCGTCTTTCCTTCCAGTTCTCTGCTGCCCATGACTGGAACGAATTGCAAAAATCTCTGAAGCTGGAGACTCACATCTCCCTCACTAGCTTTAAGCACCAGCTGTCAGAGCAGCTTACAGATCACTGCACCTGTACATAGCCCATCTGTAAACAGCCCATCTATCTACCTACCTCATCCCCATACTGGTATTTTATTTATTTTTGCTCCTTTGCACCCCAGTATCTCTACCTGCACATTCATCTTCTGCCAATCTACCATTCCAGTGTTTAATTGCTATATTGTAATTACTTCGCCACCATGGCCTATTTATTGCCTTATCTTACCTCATTTGCACTCACTGTATATCGACTTTTTGTTTTCTTTTGTTCTACTGTATTATTGACTGTATGTTTTGTTTATTCCATGTGTAACTCTGTGTTGTTGTATGTGTCGAATTGCTACGCTTTATCTTGGCCAGGTCGCAGTTGCAAATGAGAACTTGTTCTCAACTAGCCTACCTGGTTAAATAAAGGTGAAATAAATACATAAATAAAAGGCAGTTATACATTTAAAAAACATTACAATACATTCATAACCGATTTCACAACATATTAAGTGTGTGCCCGCAGGCTTCTACTCTACTACCACATATCTATAACACAAAATGCATGTGTACATGTGTGTATAGTGCGTATATTATTGTGTGTTTGTATGTATGTGTCTATGTTTCCTTGCTGTTCCATAAGGTGTATTTTATCTGTTTTTTAAATCTAATTTTACTGCTGGCATGAGTTACTTGATGTGGAATAGAGTTCCATGTAATCATGGCACTATGTAGTACTGTGCGCCTACAATAGTCTGTTCTGTACTGCATGGGTGTCCGAGCTGTGTGCCAGTAGTTTAAACAGACAGCTCGGTGCATCATCAAATCAAATTGTGAAACCTTACAGTGAAATGCTTACTTACGAGTCCCTAGCCAACAATGCAGTTTAAAAAATATGGATAAGAAATAAAAGTAACAAGTAATTAAAGAGCAGCAGTAAAATAACAATATCGAGACTATATACAGGGGGGTACCAGTACAAGATCAATGTGCGCACAGTTGAGGCAGTATGTACATATAGGTAGAGTTATTTAGCGAGCAGTTGCCATACCAGGCAGTGATGCAACCAGTCAGGATGCTCTCGATGGTGCAGCTGTAGAACCTTTTGAGGATCTGAGGACCCGTGCCAAATCTTTTCAGTCTCCTGAGGGGGAATGGGTTTTGTCGTGCCCTCTTCACGACTGTCTTGGTGTGCTTGGACCATGTTAGTTTGTTGGTGATGTGGACACCAAGGAACTTGAAGCTCTCAACCTGCTTCACTGCAGCCCCGTCGATGAGAATTGGAGCGTGCTCGGTCCTCTTTTTCCTGTAGTCCACAATCATGTCAATACCTCTCACAAATACAAGTAGTGATGAAGCCAATCTCTCCTCCACTTTGAGCCAGGAGAGATTGACTATGTTAGCTCTCTGTGTTTGTGCAGCTATGAGATTTTCATGGTATATGCAGTCTGCTTATAAAGTATAGCATTCGGGTAGAAATGTTCTGTGCATCCAAGGGGCAGCCGTGCTACCCTGTTCTGAGCCAATTAAAATGTTCCATCTTTTTAAAAAGTCCCTCTTTGTGGCAGCTGACGGCATGACTGAACAGTAGTCCAGGTGCGACAACTTGGGCCTGTAGGACCTGCCGTGTTGATAGTGGTGTTAAGAATGCAGAGCAGCGCTTTATTATAGACAGACTTCTCCCCATCCTGGCCACTGTAGTATCAATATGTTTTGACCATGACCGTTTACAATCCAGGGTTATTCCAAGTAGTTTAGTCTCCGCAACTTGCTGAATTTCCACGTTATTCATTACAAGATTTAGTGTAGGTTTAGGGTTTAGTGTAGCTGACGTGTAGCTGACGTGTATAGTGTTGAGTCATCCGCATTCATAGACACACTGGCTTTACTCAATGCCCTGGGGAATTCCTGATTCTACCGGGCTTTTGTTGGAGAGGCTTCCATTGAAGAACACCCTCTGTTAGACATGTAACTCTTTTTATTTTATAGTTTTATTTTTTAGAGGGAGGATCAGCTTAATATTGCGGAAAGAATGTTGCTTCCAATGTAATTGTCTGCATCATTTCCAATCCCCCATATTTTTGGGATAAATATATATATATATATCCATACACGCATGCATACATATACACATATATACATACACATACCTATATAGACATACATACTTTTTTAAAGAATATACCTTTATTATTATTCCCCGCAAACCGTACCGCCGATCCCCCAATTGGAGTAAACTAATAAACACTTCTGCTTCTACCTTCAATCCATACATCTTATACACATTCTACAGACACAGTCTACTTTACAATAGTTCTCTCTTTGTTCTTAGTCCTTCCTCTATTTCTGATGTCCATCCAGTTTGATTTCTATTTGTAACTATGCTATTTCACAAAAGCTCCGAACCTATATACATTTTACAGACCCTGTATGTTCTACATGTTTTACCTTGCTATTAGTCCCACCCTTCAGCTCCATTCAACCCCTCCCATCTTTCTCTCAACATCATCCATTTCGGATTTCTATTTGCCATATATTTTTCAACTGTGCTGTGATGCTTCACAAAATAATTGAACCTTCCTATTCTCATAGATTCTACAGATTGTAAATTTAAAATATATTTTTTTGCTAAAATAATTATTATATTATTGATTGATTGACTATGGCTTTTTAAATCACCCAGTATTGCTATCTGTAGCGTTAGTTCTAGGCAAATGTTGCAATTCTTCAGTCATTCCTGGACCTGTGACCAAAAACGAGCTACATATGGACAATACCAAAATAAATGATCTAATGACTCTGCCTCCTCACAGCAGAATATGCAGAGCTGGGAAGATTGTATCCCCCATATATATAACATTCTATTAGTTGCAAGAATTTTGTATAGTAATTTATATTGAAACATTTGAAGTTTTGAATCCGACGTTGTTTTGCGTATCAATTCATAGACCATGTGCCATGGAATGGGTACATCGAAAATCTCTTCCCAACTATTTTGCAATTTATATGGCACCACTGTCAGTTTTTTTGGTCCTTAAATTAAATTGGTATATGTTTTTATATATCACACTTTTCTTTAACCATTTATGTTCTTTAATACATGGCCGACATACAAGTTCCTTACTTTTTCCGCCTTCTACTTGCCTCTTCCATTTTTGTGGTAATGCTGCAATTAATTGGTTGTAATTTTGGGTAGAGCAGACATTTCCATATGTCTTTGTTAGCTGCATGTGTGACATAATTCCACCTGTCCTATTTATGATATCATTCACTAAAATTATACCTTTTTTAAACATTTCTTCGATGAATACATTTTTTTTTAATCAGTTAGTATATTTGAATTTAACCACAATATTTGTTATACTATTTGTTCCGTCCTTTCAGGTGGATTAAACTGAAATTGCAACCAACTTTCTAAGGCTTGTTTAAAAAATAAAGATATTTTCAAACAACCGAAAGTGAGCAGGTGTAATCTGAATAAAGGGAAAAGACCCTTACTGAATATAGGATGAGACATTCCTACCAATTGACTAGAGAACCAGTTTGGATTTAAGTACAACTTTTGTATGACTGATGCCTTCAGTGAGAGGTCTAATGCTTTAATATTTAATCATTTCTGCTCACCAAATTCATATTTGTTATATAAATAGGCCCTTTTAATTTTATCTGGCTTGCCGTTCCAATTAAAATTGAATATTTTTTGTTCATATAATTTAAAAAGCAGGTCACTAGGTGTAGGCAAAACCATAATCAAATTGGTCAACTGTGATATAACTAAGGAGTTAATCAGGGTGATTTTTCCTCAAATAGACAGGTATTTTCCTTTCCATGGTAGCAAGATCTTATCTCTTTTTGCTAACTTTCTATAAACATTTATTGGATTGAGATCATTTCAGGTAACTCTTTATCCACAATATAGCAGGGGGTGTAAAGCCACAACACATACGTTTTTCCAGCAACAGACTATGATCAATAATGTCAAAAGCCACACTGAAGTCTAACAAAACAGCCCCAACAAACGTTTTATCGTCATTTTCTCTCAGCCATTCATCAGTCATTTGTGTAAGTTCTGTGCTTGTTGAATGGCCTTCTATTGTCAATTTGTTTACTGTAAAATGGCAGTGTATCTGGTCAAACACCATTTTTTCCAAAAGTTTACTAAGGCTTGGTAACAGGGTGATTGGTCAGCTATTTGAGCCAGTTAAGGAGATTTGACTATTCTTAGGTAGGGGAATAACTTTAGATTCCCTCCAGGCCTGAGGGCACATACTTTCTAGTTGGCTAAAATTGAAGATATGGCAAATAGGAGTGGCAATATCGTCCGCTATTATCCTCAGTAATTTTCCATCCAAGTTGTCAGACCCCGGTGGCTTGTCATTTTTGATAGACAGCAATACATTTTCCACCACTTCCACACTTACTTTATGGAATTCTAAAATACAATACTTGTGTTTCACAATTTGGTCAGATATACTTGGATGTGTAGTAGAGGTCGACCGATTATGATTTTTCAACGCCGATACCGATTATTGGAGGACCAAAAAACCCTGATACCGATTAATCGGACAATTTATTTTTTATTTGTAATAATGACAATTACAACAATACTGAATGAACACTTATTTTAACTTAATATAATACATAAATAAAATCAATTTAGCCTCAAATAAAATGAAACATGTTCAATTTGAATTAAATAATGCAAAAACAAAGTGTTGGAGAAGAAAGTAAAAGTGCAATATGTGCCATGTACAAAAAGCTAACGTTTAAGTTCCTTGCTCAGAACATGAGAACATATGAAAGCTGTTGGTTCCTTTTAACAGGAGTCTCCAATATTCCCAGGTAAGAAGTTTTAGGTTGTAGTTATTATAGGACATATCGGACAATTTCTCTCTATACAATTTGTATTTCATATACCTTTGACAATTGGATGTTCTCATAGGCACTTTAGTATTGCCAGTGTAACAGTATAACATCCGTCCCTCTCCTTGCCCCTACCTGGGCTCGAACCAGGAACACATCGACAACAGCCACCCTTGAAGTAGCGTTACCCATCGCTCCACAAAAGCCGCGGCCCTTGGAGAGCAAGGGGAACAACCACTCCATGTCTTAGAGTGAGTGACGTTTGAGACGCTATTAGCGTGCAGCCCGCTAACTAGCTAGCCGTTTCACACCGGTTACACCAGCCTAATCTCGGGAGTTGATAGGCTTGAAGTCAGAAACAGCTCAATGCTTGAAGCACAGCGACGAGCTGCTGGCAAAATGCACGAAAGTGCTGTTTGAATGAATGCTTACGAGCCTGCTGGTGCCTACCATCGCTCAGTCAGACTGCTCTATCAAATCATAGACTTAATTATAACATAATAACACACAGAAATATGAGCCTTAGGTCATTAATATGGTCGAATCCGGAAACTATAATCTCAAAAACAAGACGTTTATTCTTTCAGTGAAATACGGAACCGTTCCGTATTTTATCTAACGGGTGGCATCCATAAGTCTAAATATTCCTGTTACATTGCACAACCTTCAATGTTATGTCATAATTACGTAAAATTCTATCAAATTAGGCGGCCCAAACTGTTGCATATATACTGACTCTATGTGCAATGAACGCAAGCGAAGTGGCACAATTGCACCGGGTTAATATTGCCTGCTAACCTGGATTTCTTTTAGCAAAATATGCAGGTTTAAAAATATATACTTCTTTGTATTGATTTTAAGAAAGGCATTGATGTTTATGGTTAGGTTCACATTGGAGCAACGACAGTCCTTTTTTGCGAATATGCACCTCGTCGATTATATGGAACGCAGGACACGCTAGATAACTACACATGGTTGATGACATTACTAGTTTAACTAGTGATTATGATTGATTGTTTTTTATAAGATAAGTGTAATGCTAGCTAGCAACTTACCTTGGCTTCTTACTGCATTCGCGTAACAGGCAGTCTCCTTGTGAGGCAGGCCGTAAGGTTGCAAGATTGAATCCCCGAGCTGACAAGGTAAAAATCTGTTCGTTCTGCCCCTGAACAAGGCAGTTAACCCACCATTCCTAGGCAGCCATTGAAAATAAGAATGTCTTCTTAACTGACTTGCCTAGATAAATAATGGTGTAAAAAAAATACCGATTTCCGATTGTTATGAAAATTAATTGGCCATTCCTATTAATCGTCAACCTCTAATGTGTAGTGTCAGCATTTGTTGCTGGCATGTCATACCTAAGTTTGCTAATCTTGCCAAAGAAAAAATCATTAAAGCAGTTGGCATTATCAGATGGTTTTATGATGGACGAGCCATCTGATTCAATGAATGATGGAGCGGGGTTTGCCTTTTTGTCCGAAATTTCATTTAAGGTTCTCCAAAGCTTTTTACTATTATGTTTTGTAATTTATCTTTGTTTTATAGTGTAGTTTCTTCTTCTTCTTTTCTATTGAGTTTAGTCACATGATTTCTCAATTTGCAGTACATTTGCCAATTGGTTGTATAGCCAGACATATTTGCCATCTTTTTGGCCTCATCCCTCTCAACTATAACATTTTTTCAATTCCTCAACATTTTTACAGTAATTTTCCTAATGGGTGAATGCTTATTAGTAACTGGGATAAGCAATTACATAAATGTGTCAAGTGCAGCGTCTGGTTGTTTGTCATTACACACCACGTACCAACAAATATTCTTCACATCAACAACATAGGAATCACTACAAAACATATTGTATGACCTCTTACACACTATATTAGGCCCAGCCTTTGGAACTTTGGTTTTCTGAGATATGCCTGCTATATTGTGATCACTACATCTGATGGATTTGGATACTGCTTTCAAGCTAATTTCTGCAGCATTAGTAAAGATTTAATAAATACATGTTGATGATTTCATTTCTGTACTGTTTGTAGCTAGGTTGACTTACAACCTTAAGCAGGTTGCAGGCACTTGTTACAATTTGAAGCTTTCTCTTGAGTGGGCAGCCTAATGAAAGACAGTCAATATTTAAATCACCCAGAAAGTATACCTCTCTATAGATATCACATACATAATCAAGCATTTCACACATGTTATCCAGATACTGACTGTTAGCACTTGGTGGTCTGTAGCAGCTTCCCACCAGAATGGGCTTTATGTGAGGCAGATGAACCTGTAGCCATATTACTTCAACAGTATTTCACATGAGATCCTCTCTAAGCTTTACAGGAATGTGGTTCTGAATATAAACAGCCACACCTCCACCATTGGTATTTCTGTCTTCTCTGTAGATCTTAAAACCATGAGTGTTTAACCATCTGTGGGCTGCAGCTCTTCTCCCCTCTTGAACTTCTGACACAGATCTCGTTTGTGTGGCTCTTTAGGTGGTGCAGTAGGTGGCCTGTTGGGATGGTGGATGACCAGTGGACAGTTCAGACCTCTCCCTCAGATCATCATGGAGCTGCCTCCCCACCAGCAGCAGAGGCTCTATGCTGATATCATGGCCGTTTTGGGCTCACTGGACTGGACAGACCTGGCCCAGCTGACCGCTCTGGTCATAGGGAATTCTACTCTCCAGCAGCAGGTCACTGCTGCCCTACTCAGTTATATCACAAAGGAACTGAGAGCAGAGGTGAGATATGGGGACTGATCTACACAGACGGAATATCTGGAGGAACTTAGAACACACATTTGCTGCCTTTTGAAAGAAACAACTTTTTGTACTCAAATTCAACTCCAGCTTATTTTTGGAGACTGAAATAACCTTCACTGGAAGAGGCCTTATGGAGTTAATACATCGAGGCTCATGTCAGACCTGTCATGTCACCCAATATCTGATCATATCCTTTGTTAAAGCACTTAATGGACAATTCCACCACTTTTTCACGTGATTTTCATTATCTCCAGAACAATACCAGTGTCTACATATGTGAAAATGGCACATTTCTATGTTTTGCAGAAACAAATATGAAGTTAAAAGTTCTACCCAATGACATCATCCAAAGTTAGAACATATTTAAAAACAGTGATTTTCAAACACTTTGAGACTCGCAGTGACGTGAGGAGCAAGAAAATACCCTCTGGCTAGAAACTTTTTTTGAAAATCACGGTTTTGTTACTTTTACTCCTAGCCTGTTATGTCACAGAGAAGCATTTTTTTTAATGAATTTATCTTTTTCACCACAGATCATAAAAACACGCTGTTTTTACATACTGCATGTAGACACTGGTATGGCGCTGGAGATGATGAATGTGAGGTGGAAAAGTGGTGGAATTGCCCTTTAATGTACACATTTGTTTGGTTTTAGTTGAGAGCGTTTTACCTCTGAATGTAGCGGTATGATTGAAACTTCTCTTGTAAGAACAGTCCAGCGGTTAATCAATATGGTGCACTTTATTTGTACTGTAGGGCATCATTTGTTGCCAATATTCTGCACTGAAATGTACACGTTGAATATTGTTGTGCATTTATAATTGACATTTATTTGCAACAAAGACAATGACAAAATAACCCTGATCACTCCTCTTGTAAGTGTGCCTGGGATCTCAAGCGACTCATGCGTTGTGAACATGGTAAGAGATGAGTACTTCTGAGAAACCGGCCTTAATACTTCTGGGGCATAATGGTGATAAGTCCCACCCAGTCCTATAATTAACTAATTGGGAAAATCTTGGACACTTTTTGTAATGCTCTGTACTGAAGTGTTTATATGAAAATCATGATAAATTAAGTAAAGGTCAAAGGTGACTTGTATGATCACCACAAGCTTTTAGTATGACATAATTAAGCCAGAAAACATGTTGTTTCAGTGAATCAACTGACAGTTTCGTAAAGGGAAATTCAACCACTTAACACGTTATTTGTAAGAAAAGGAAGACAATGCTACGCAATGTAATCTCTCCTGGACAGATGCATGCATGTAACAGAATGGTATCTGATCTGATGCAATTACGCAGTATTTTTGTTCTGGCTTTCTGAAATGGAACGCAATGTGACATAGTTCCTCTTTTTCAATGTTTCAAATGTAGACTTTTGAATAATACTAGAATCTTAAGGTATCAAAGCACTTTTTGAAGTATGTGCAAAGGTTGTTTGTTGTGATGCCTCTGTGCATTTTCTTTTTTTTTTTCTAGACGTTTCCTTGTTCCTTCTTTGCAAGCAAATGTAGTCATGGAGGTTGTCATAACATCATACAGAGAAAGATAGATTATTAATCTCCAGGAGAAATTTCATAAGAAGTTATGTCATTCGTTTCTGAGAGATGGTTGTTAGTCTTGTAGGAGTGGCTTACTAATAAACAGTTTAATCACAGCTTTTTCAAATTCCAATGGTTTGAAGTCTCACGATATCATATTACATCACCACTTTATTGGTAGTCTGGGATGTGAGAGCAGTCTTATATCTTCGTTGAAAAACCTTTTAGACAGTAGACAATTTAAACTGATTTTGTTTGAAGTGTTATTTTGTGTTTTATTTGTATTTCACCTTTATTTAACCAAGTAGGCCAGTTGAGAACAAGTTCTCATTTACAACTGCGACCTGGCCAAGATAAAGCAAAGCAGTGCGACAAAAAAACAACACAGAGTTACACATGGAGTAAACAAGCAAAACAGTCAGTAACACAATAGAAAAATATATATAGAGTGTGTGCAAATGGCGTAATGAGGTAAGGCAATAAATAGGCCATAGTAGCAGAGTAATTACAATTTAGCAAATTAACACTGGAGTGATAGATGTGCAGATGATGATGATGTACAAGTAGAAACACTGGTGTGCAAAAAAAAAGTAAATAAAAACAATATGAGGTAGGTAGTTGGATGGGCTATTTACAGATGGGCTGTGTAAACTGCTCAGATAGGTGATGCTTAAAGTGAGTGAGGGAGATATGTCTCCAATTTCAACGCAATTTTTTTTCCTACGGGTGGGTGTTGTTATGGTGACCAGTAAACTAAGGCGGAGCTTTACCAAGCAAAGACTTCTAGATAAAGTGTTCATGATAGACATGTTGCATTTGAATGTTCTTTCCAAAATGTCATTGGCAGTTGGCCTGAGTATTGCCAATGACAACACTAGAGTTAGGAAAATCAAGTGACGGAAGAACTTTCTCTAAAGGCTTATCTACTGCACCTGTTGCCCCAGGACTGTTTCATGTGTCTGCTGGACTTTTGTAACACTAAGCACTTAATAGTTTGATTACAGCTGTTTGGAGGTCAACAAAGCAGTCTTACCAGGTGTTCGGGACAAGGATGACAAAAGGTTGCTATCAAAATATGTTTTATTTTATCGGTAAATGGTTGATGTGAATGTGATAAACGAGTATAGGTATTGTCATTTAGAGTTATAATTGCAGGTACACATAATATGGGCACGTTATCTTAGTCAACATGCCTTTTTTTTAAAGAAGATAAGTATAGGATGAATATAAAAGTATTCAGTGCAAAATATTTCATGTAAACAAAGATGCTGCGCGTGTGTATAATGGACAGTCAACAATGCATAATACAGGTTAACATTTATCAAACGGATGACACATAAGCGCCCCCCCCCCCCCCCCCAATACACTCAAAGGTATATTAACAGGAATATATTGATCCAGTAGTGTTCATATTTGCACAATATTTCTGATTAAATGTGACCTTGTAACGTCTTGATTTGACACTTCTTCACCACATACTCATTAAGTAAATACTTTTCAGTGTCCTCTCACATTGTCCAAAAGTCAATCCAATTCAAGTCAAGTGGCTTGACAAGCCAGTGAGATTGGGACTTTGATGGTGCGGTTTTAAATAGTTATACGGGGACCAAGAGTTGATCTGAGACTCAACCCACTTGTGTGGTGCGTGGTCATCTACCCGCTCATCTGCCTCATTGTCGATAGTCGCCTCGTACTCAGGCATGACCAGTTCGTATTCATCAGAGCAGTTCCTCCCATCACTGTTCCCCCGTGAACGCACCTCGTCCTGGGTCAGCAACCCATGGTCCTGGAGACTGAGGTGACACAGTCGACATACCCTCACAGGCTTAGTAGAGATGTGGCAGATTACGGCCCGGTTCTTGGAGCAGGCGTTGCAGACGACGAAGCCGCAGCGACGACAGTGGTGGCGACGTTTGTTGACCCGAAATGTTTTAGAGCAGCGCATGCAAATGGCGGACGCCCGGTCAGGGATCCAGGTGGTGGCGAAGGTGCATCCGGGCTGGCAGCCGGCATGCTGCAGCTGCTTGAACTTGCAGTCTTCGATGTGCTTCATCCAGGCATGCTTCTCCTCAGCAGAGGCAGCTGACACGTAAAATGACTTCCGTGGGGTGCGGATCAGCCACTGGTTCTCCATGCTGACCCCATCCTCCAGGTCCTCTAGCTGGATATCCTCCAGGGCGATTATCTGCTGGTTCTTGTGCCAGTGTCCATGAAGGATGATGCTACCGTAGACCAAAATGTCATTAAACAAGTAAAATACTTTGGGCTGTGGGCGGCGTCGACACAGCTTCATCAGCCGCCCCTCGCCTATCAAGACCCGGCCAGGTCTGAACAGGGACTTCCCAGAGGGGCCAAAGGAGTTCTCCACTGCCTGGATCCGCTCTCTGTTCTCTTGCGTGAAAGCCAGCTGGTCCACCATGATGAGCTGGATTACAACACTACAGGAAATTCACAAAATGTAAATACAATGTAAATAACAAAAAAATGACATTAAGTTTACACATGAGACAAAATGGTAGGCCTATGTCACTAATGATCTAATAAATGTATAGTGAAAAATAGTAAATTGTACCTTTTACTCTCTGTTTTGTGATTAATATCTTGTTTACGCTGCAGCAGTCTGTGTCTCAGTAGTAAATCGCTTAGTTCCCGTTTGACCACCATACAGTAGGTTTAGTCAGTGTCAAGTAGTAGTTTCTGTAATGAAGAGTGAGTTGCCACAAGAGGTCCTTTATATGTGAAACTCACATTTCCTGTTGAGTCGCACAGCATGGGGAGTTCCAAAACAACTTGACGGGGAGCGAGAGAGAGAGAGCAATTAGAAAGAAGGAAAACAGGCAAGACCAGATTCCAAAACATGACGGGATGTGACTCGGGGCATAGAGATCCTGTTAAATTACAGTAAATACAAGTATTGTAAATGCAAATTCTATGACTAGGACTATGAATATAGGAAAACCCCTGTTGGACAGCATTAGAGCTAGCATCCTTAATTGAAACAATAATAAAGCTGTCATCCCGCCAGTGTTTTGGTAAAAAGCTGAGGGATGGGTCTTGGAGAAATGTAAACACTCTCACATTCATAGAGAGAGCTATGGATGCAAGGACTGATCATCCATGATATCAACATGTTTTTTAACCATGTTTTGAGGCTATACAGTGTTTGTTTACATGTACAATGTTTACAAACACTGGAGTAAAAAACAACAGTTAACCTAAGCTCATGTGGCATTTATAATTATTCAAAAATCAATGGATATGAGTGTACAAAACATTAAGAATGGTTCTTTCCATGACAGACTGACCAGGTAGATCCAGGTGAAAGCTAGGATCCTTTATTGATGTCACTTGTTCAATCAGTCTAGGTCCAAAAGTATTAACAGCTTCTACCCCCAAGTCATAAGACTCCTGAACGGCTAATCAAATGGCTACCCAGACTATTTGCATAGAACTGCAATGCTGCTGGGTTTTTCAGAATCAACTGTTTTCCGTGTGTATCAAGAATGGTCCACCACCCAAAGGACATCCAGTCAACTTGACACAACTGTGGGAAGCTTTGGAGTCAACATGGGCCAGCACCATGTGGAACACTTGACACCTTGTCGAGTCCATGCCCTGCTGAATTGTGTACAAAACATTTGGAACACATTCCTAATACTGAGTTACACCCTCTTTTGATGGACCATTCTTGATAAAACACAGGAAACTGTGGAGTGAAAAACACAGCAGTGTGCAGTACTTGATACACTTAAACCGGTGCACCTGGCACCTACTATCATAACCCGTTCAGTTTATCATCCATTTATAGGTCCAAAAATGTACATAGCAACCAAGGATTCCAGCTTTAAGCAGAAATATTAATAACAATATAATGATAAGAAAAAAATCACAAGTCTATAAATTATAGGAATATAATGACGGTTAGTGATACTAGCTAATGGTTGCAGCTGAAAAACAAAACAATGAACTTGCTATAATTGAAAAGCAGCATTGAATGGAAAATCACAAATTATTTTGCTGCATGTTGATCAGACACTCGCTCTGGGGAAAACCACAAATATTCGGTAGTATGAGAAAGTGTTCTCTTGATGGATCACTCTTATGGAATGTTGTATAAACTAGGACATAGGCCTACACAAAGACCAACTTCTGATAGGGAAGCATTGAAAAAATTTAACATCACAATCACAAGTGATCTTCTCAGGCCACCTTATGATGGAACACGCAGATTAAAAAAGCAAACACACAAAGTGCCATTTTCAGAGGCCATATCTTCTTTAAACACAACTAGGAATGAGTAAACAATGTAATTGTGTTGTGTTAGCTCAAACGTGTGTATCATTGAACTAGGTGCAAGAGTTGTTACAGCTAACAAGGTTGGCCTTTTTTCAGTAGAAAAAAACACTACAGTTTAACTGTGCCTGATGTTTACCAAAAAGGCATCATTCTATTTTTAAAACAGACCAACTGACTGTCAACAACCAACATTTAAAGAACAACCCCAATTGTCTGTCTGGTTGAGCAGAATACAGCAAAGACTGTACAGGTGGAGAAAAAGATTAAGACGTTGTTTCAAGGAATACTCTTACCGACCATTATACCATGACAAATATGACAGATTTCCAACTAGCTCTACGCTTTACAAGAATACAGAAGTAGAACAAAATAATTGTGAAATCTGGTTAATGTGCATCCTGTGTTTTTTTTAATGAGGGAACACAATATGCCCCAGTATGGCTATTCTTTAGCATGGAATGCCAAGTCACCAGGGCTGAACAAATAAACATAGCACATGCATGCTAGAAACAGTGGACTTGAATATTACACATACAAGGTTGAATAAAAATGTATGCTTTTTGCAGCATCAAATGAGGTCATAGACACATGTGTTGCATTGCACAGACTGATTCACCACCCCTTACACCCTGTGAAAAGAAAGTAGAAAGCATATTTGAAGTCCCAGTGAAGAAGGAAGTGATGACATTAAGTGGTTCCCTTCCAGTCGGTCTCATACACACCACCTGCCCAAAAAACGAAATATCTCATGCATCAGCACACTACTTAGAACAGGGATAGGCTTTTTACTGGGAAATGAGGGAAATAAAATGTTACAATATTTTACAAAACAGACAGCAAATGCTGTCTATTAAATTGATTTAAAAAATATATATAAATTCAATTACTCAGTTGTCATTATTGTAATAGCATAACAAGTTGACAAAATCACACTCATGGTTAAGAAACAAATATGAGCAATCCAAACGCCAACAGAGATACCTACTTGTCAATGCAACTCAACTACCAAATGAAAATTTCAGGTCAGCAATGTTTAGTATCTACGCCACTTCAATTGACAAACCAACATCCAAACCAACAATATACAACAGGTACCTCATAAAGTTGAGCAACTAGGAAATTCCCAAATTATCAGGAAATTAAGCATCTTGCATACCAAAGACAGGCACATTTTCAGTTTCCACATAGTAGTATCATTGTATTGTAACTCATTGTGTTACTTCAAACTAGCTGATCAAGGAAATGTAATCTGTCATTTGACAACAATTTATAGAGATAGATATGTTTATTGTACATACATTGAAGCAGATTGATTTAGTGCCACCTTGTGGACATAGGTAGTGTTGCTCAAAACAGATCAATGTATTTACAATTAAATCATTGACCAATCAATTGACACGTTTACAAAAAAAGAAAATACCAACACAAATGCTCTCTAATCACAACTATGTTCTGATTGCTTTGAGTTTGTCAGGTCTTCCGTCTTTGCCACAGTATAAAATGCTATAGAACAGGACTTGCATCCAAAACAGAAGCCGAGGTTCCCATATGACTTGAAAATAAGAATTGAAGATGGTGATAGTCCTTATTATAGATCCTGACAGGAGTTGTTTACTTCTCTGTCCTTTGAGCCTCTGAGCTCAGTCTCATTACTACACTCCAACAGGATCACAGGTCTATGGTTCCTTTGACTTTAAATTTCTTTGCGGATCGCTCGCTTGAGCGGAGTTCAAACTTGCTACCGTAGATATGGGAGACAAAGCCATCGATCTCCACAGCAAACACACTGTTTCGCTTCGGTATGACTGCAGAAGAAGGAGAGATAAGGAAGAAAATAGAATGGCAGTTTGGCAGTTGAAAAACAGTTCAACAACAGCAGACTTAACGAGTACCTAAACAAAAAGGTACTGAAATGTGGCGTACAAACCTTTCAGTTTGTCCTCCTTTGTGATGATTTTGAAGACATGTTTCATCTCCTGCACTAGGATTCCTGTGGTGCCTACATACGAGGGGCATTTGGACCTGGCCACTGTTTCACACACGCAAAAACATTGGTAATCATTACATACACATGAATATATATATACACAATGTGCCATAGATGTGCCAATTAAGATCCTGAAGACTGGCATCGATTAGTGACAGTAACGGCAAACGTTTTTTGGACCAAATAAACAAACGCTCACCTGTAAGAATGGCACCATGAAAATCAGCCTTCAATAGCCTCTGCTGAATTGTCTGTGGGTTGCTTCAAAAGAGATGTCATGTTATTAGGATTTAACATTCTAGCCATACAAAAAGCTTTGTCCTACATGAACCAAATAAAAGGCTTTTCTTACCTCTCTGGTTTCAATCCGTTGCACAGATCTCTGATGTACTGTTCCCATAGCTCATGCAAGGGCAAGAAAAGCTCATATCTGCAGAGATAAAATAATAACAAGCTTGTAAAAATAAAAAAAACGCCTTATTAGGATGTAAACCTCTAACATGTCAGAGCAGTGTAAACAACATATTTAGTCCTACTACAAGGAAAAAGCATGTACAAACTTTTGATGCTCTGGTTTCAGCTGAAAGACCTTCATCTCTCTCCTTTGTTTAGCATTGAGACCCTTGGCTCTCTTTTTGTTTTTCTTTTTCTTCTCCTTTTTCGCATACTTTAGAACCACAGCCTTGTGAAGCATGAAGTCGCCGATTTCCTTCTTGCTCATACCCGGTAAACTGTTCTTCAGAAAGCCATTTGTGAACATCTCCGCCTGCTTATCACTCTGAGACTGTATGGGCACCAGAACAGACATATCCCATCACGAGACAACTATAACTAACAGGCTAGTTAGGCTATGTAGCTAGCTTGTCTGCACAACTGAAAACAGTTAGGCTATGTGGCAGCATATTTAAGTGATAATGCCTGAGAAGCTGGTGTTTGAAGGATATATTAGTAGAGGGCCCGGCAAACCATGCCATTATATCCTCCAAACACTGGCTTTGAAAGCATTATGACTTTTATACAACGGGTTACCAACATATTCAAATAATGACTGACATAGTATGAATTTACTCATACTATTCCATCCTTCCACAAGATATAGTTCCAACACAAATCTAGGGCTGCTACCCAAGCCGGCTGGTCGTTCATTCCATTGGTTTGCGAACCACTCAGTTTATAATGGTGAATATGTTAAAGAGTGTCTGTGATTAGATCCGAACAGCAGACTACCTAGTTGCAGTGGAATGCTTTCTATAAATGCCTGTCTCAGGTTGTGTCCAACCTCATTCCTGGCTACATAATGATAGCGAACACGACAGTATCACAACAGCACCGTAGGATACCCACCACTATACCCAGAATGTGTCCCTGATCAGGAGGTAGGCTAGCCTGCACGAGTCCTAGAAGATAAGAGAACAAATGTTACGTTATCAGTTGGCATTTTAGCTAATGTTGTGAGATGTAGCTAGGAACAACACATATGCTAACGTTCGTAAACGTGTAGCTAGCTAATCTTTAAATAATGAACAATGAATGGATTCATGTGAGTAATAGTTCGTTTAAAAAAGACAAGTTAGGATACTCACTCTCCATATTTCAACTGGTACGCAAGTATGTCTGTAGAAGCCACAGCTCCAGTTGTAAAATAGCTAGCTAGCACTCAACTTTGACAATGCATGTATTCACAACACATGGGACTACCGTACGCAGGCGCACAGCTGCAACACTGACTTAGGCCGGCGAGAGGCTATGGCTATAGGGGATCCTTGAGACGTTCCTACCGTAAACCTAGCACTTGATCATGACTATTTGTTCCATTACATTACACATAAGAGTCATTGGAGGAAGGCGTCTTCTGTATGGGGGTGCTGAGGGTGCTGCAGCACCTCCCGAAAATTCTGAAAAATGTCTATACACTACGGTTCAAACGTTTGGGGTCACTTAGAAATATCCTTGTTTTTGAAAGAAAAACATTTTTTTTTGTCAATTAAAATAACATCAAATTGATCAGAAATACAGTGTAGACATTGTTAATGTCGTAATGGACTATTGTAGCTAGAAACAACAATTTTGTTATGGAATATCTACATAGGCATACAGAGGCCCATTATCAGCAACCCTCACTCCTGTGTTCCAATGGCACATTGTGTTAGCTAATCCAGGTTTATCATTTTAAAAGGCTAATTGACAATTATGTTAGCACAGCTGAAAACTGCTGTGCTTATTAAATAAGCATTAAAACTGGCCTTTAGACTTGTTGAGTATCTAGAGCATCAGCATTTGTTGGTTCGATTACAGGCTCAAAATGGCCAGAAACAAAGAACTTTCTTCTGAAACTCGTCATTCTATTCTTGTTCTGAGAAATGAAGGCTATTCCATGCGAGAAATTCCCAAGAAACTGAAGATCTCGTACAACGCTGTGTACTACTCCCTTCACAGAACAGAGCAAACTGGCAGCTTCAGCTTCATAGTACCCTCAAAACACCAGGTCTCTGACCTCTTCCCTATAGGCTGTCTCATCGTTGTTGGTGATCAGGCCTACCACTATTGTGTCATCAGCAAACTTGAGAATGGTGTTGGAGTCATGCCTGGCCATGCAGTCATGAGTGAACAGGGAGTACAGGAGGGGACTCAGTACGCACCCCTGAGGTGCCCCCGTGTTGAGGATCAGCGTGGTGGATGTGTTGTTCCCTACCCTTGCCACCTGGGGGTCCATCAGGAAGTCTGGGGGCCCATCAGGAAGTCCAGGATCCAGTTTCAGAGTGAGGTGTTTAGTCCCAGGGTCCTTAGCTTTGTGATGGGCTTTGAGGACACTATGGTGTTGAACGCTGAGCTGTAGTCAATGAATAGCATTCTCACATAGGTGTTCCTTTTGTCCAGGTGGGAAATGGCAGTGTTGAGTGTAATAGAGTTTGCATCAGCTGTGGATCTGTTGGGGCGGTATGCAATTGGAGTGGGTATAGGGTTTCTGGGATAGTGGTGTTGATGTGAGCCATGACCAACCTTTCAAAGCACTTCATGGCTACAGACATAGCATAGCAGGATTTCTTATAGGCTTCCGGGTTACAGTCCCGCTCCTTGAAGCGGCGGCTCTACCCTTTAGCTGAGTGCGGATGTTGCCTGTAATCGATGGCTTCTGGTTGAGGTATGTACGATCGATCACAGTGATGACAACATCATCAATGCACTTATTGATGAAGCCAGGGACTGATGTGGTATACTCCTCAATGCCATCAGAAGAATCCCAGTCCTGTAGTTTAGCATCTGCTTCGTCTGACCACTTTCTTATTGACCGAGTCAATGGGGCTTCCTGTTTTAGTTTTAGCTTCTAGGCAGCACATCAAGAGGATATAATTATGGTCAGATTTGCCAAATGGAGGGCGAGGGAGAGCTTGTATGGGTCTGTGTGTGGTGTAAAGGTGGTCCAGAGTTGTTTTCCCTCTGGTTTCACATAGTGTGGTCTTCAGCTTACCATGAGATACTCTACCTCAGGTGAGCAAAACCTCGAGACTTCCTTAGATTTTGTGCACCAGCTGTTGTTTACAAATATGCATAGGTGATGCATGCATTTCTAGCTCTACCCATAGACTTGGCGGTGACTTAGTGTCCCAATGAGTGACTTGCCCCACCACCACAGAATACACTGAGTTAGGGTGGAACACCTGCATTTTGGAGATGCCTTACTCAAGAAACTAAAAAAGAGACCATGTTTGTTTGTGGCTTTATTAATGCAATGATATATATTTATTTTTACATTGTTTGCAAGCTGATATATCACATTTTCAAAAGTACCCAAAATGATAAGACAAGATGCTTGCATGGGGATGTCTATGTCTCCTAGAGCTATGCTCATGCTGTAGAGATACACCTAGTGGACTCAAACTTCAGATGTTTTTTAAAATAAAAACGTAATTTTATGTGACATCGGAGCTCCAGTCCACTCATACTAGCAGCAGCTCACCTTCATCGTAAATCGAGGAGTTGTGTAGTTGGCTACCCTACAACTAGACTAATGCGTGAAGAGGCTTAATATGAAGGGTTATCACATTATTTAGGAAGCTGATACTTGAGTGAGTCATATTTTGAATGTTTAGCTAGCTAGTTATTCTCCATAAGACATGAACATGCATCCTGCTCCTAAAATAGCATATATGTATAGCATTTTCAAATAAATCAAAATGGCATCCACACAAATTATACCAGACAAATATTCTACAATTATAGTCATCTTTTTTTTTGCTGACGAGAGAGTCTCTTTGTAGTCTTATGCCCCAACAGTGATAATCCCCCCTCCTCAACAAGCATGCTGTTTTAGTTTCAGAGTGACAGAACAATTTAGAAAAGCTAGATT
The DNA here is from genome assembly GCF_002021735.2 of Oncorhynchus kisutch. Lineage (NCBI taxonomy): Eukaryota > Metazoa > Chordata > Actinopteri > Salmoniformes > Salmonidae > Oncorhynchus > Oncorhynchus kisutch. The sequence continues at coordinate 58,676,446 of NC_034176.2, forward strand.
ACTTTTTATTTTAAAGACTCAATTTCAGTGAAGCATCAATAGGCTGTTGTTGGGCAATGAAGTGCACTAAGCCTATGTTATGCCCACCAGCTTTCTGCTCCCCTGATACCTGTTCTCCTGCACTTGTGTGTTTCTTCTAGTTTCGGTAGTCTCAATGTACTCCAGCAAATATTATTAAGGAGGCCATCAAAAGATGTTCAGCATCTTTACTCAACCCCTGTTGCGCTTATCTAGCTGACTGACTTTGTATTCTTGTGTCTGTTTCTTTTCACCTTAAAGACTAAATGATTGGCCTCTGGCTTATGCCCCAGGACGTGAGAATTAAGTCATGATTTGACTATTGATTTCACTTTTCTTAAAATTCATATTGGCACTTGGTAGGAGGGGATTCTCACGTGGGCCTTTTTGACTAGCCGGATACCTGGGAGATTAGAGCTGTCCTCCACTGTTGTGCTCTGATGTGTTATTGTGAAGGTCAGTTTTAATTCACCTCAGCCTCTGCAGCTCTGCTGGGCTTCACTGACCTTTACTCTTCTTTACACTTAGTGGTTCTCTCCTCCAGGTTTTTACACTTGCTTAGAAGCGAGGTAGCTCAGTTGGGTAGAACAGACGGCTAATAATACCACTGTTGGGGTTTGGTCATTGAATGGGCAATACATAGCTGTAGGGACTGCAAATCTATCGGAGTAATTGTGTCTACTAAATAAAAAAGGAAAGTGTGTGCACATACACTCTTTACATTTTTCTTCTTCTATTTAGAACCTAAAAAGGTTCTTTCTACCTGGAACCAAAAAGGGTTCTCCAATTGGGACAGCTGAAGAACCATTTTGGAACCCTTTTTTTCTAAGAGTATACTGTATGTTCCCCTACAAAAGAAAAGCACATAGCCATAGGCTTCCAGACAGTATCCCAAGAACTATGGTAGAACTAAGAGCAGAATGTAATTGGAAGCTAAAAAAAACTCAAATCTCGGCATATTGAATAGGGCCGTAATTGACACTATTAATCACATGTAAAAATGTCTAAATCATTTAAAGCTTGATATCCAAGGTCCTCAATGATTTAGGAGGACTCAAATGTCTGTCACAATGAATGAGCCGAACAAATCTCCCTGACAAGCAAAATAAAAATGTATAACCATGTGTCTGGCTATAAAAGTCAGTGGTTTTGTCTTTGAGGAATTCTTCAAATGTAGCACCAAGTAGAGGGTGTTTTGTTAACTACCTGCTCACATAAGAATTCCCATTGGTTCATTTTAGAGCCCTGCATTTCTGTGACAGCAATACCGATGAAGAAGTGATGCAAGATGCAGGGCCTTCAAAAAGTATTCATACCCCTTGACTTATTCCACATTTTGTTGTGTTACAGAATTCAAAATGGATAAAAAACCTGATTTATCCGACCCATTTACACACAATACCCCATAATGACAAAGTGAAAACGTGGTTGTAGAAATATATTCAACTTTTATAGAAAATTAAATACAGAAACGTCTCATTACACAAGTCTTGAGCCAATGCTTTGTAGAAGAACCTTTGGCGGCGATGACAGATTTGAGTCGTCTAGGGTATGTCTGTATCAGCTTTGCAGATCGGGATTTGTTTTGTTTTTCCCCATTATTCCTTGCAGATTTTCTCAAGCTCTGTTAAGTTATGAAGCAAAGATCAATGATATAAATAATTATTGAATTTGAAATGAAATGATGGGCAAAAAGCCAAATTCAACTCTATCTTTCATTGAATCAGATGGCTTATTCATCACAAAACCATTTGATGTTGCCAAATATTTGAATGATTACTTCATTGGCAAAGTGGGCAAACTTAGAAAGGAATTGCCAACAACGAACAGTGAGCCATTGTACTCATGCATTAAAAAACTAATAATAGAGACATTGTACATTTGACTTTTGTAAAGTTAGTGTGGGAGAAGTGGGAAAATGATTGTTATCGATCACTAATGACAATCCTCCTGGGATTGACAATTTAGAGGGAAAGGTACTGAGGATGGTAGATGACTCTATAGCCACTCCTATCTGTCAAATCTTTAATCTGAGCCTAGAGGAAATTCTTTGTCCTCAGGCCTGGAGGGAAGCCAAAGTCATTCCACTACCCAAGAGTAGTTTAACAGCATTTGCTGGTTCTAACAGCAGACCTATCAGCTTGCTGCCAACCTTTAGCAAACTGTTCATTTTTTGTTTTTTGTTGTATTTGTTGACCAAATACAATGCTATTCCTCTGTAAACAAATTAACAGCAGACTTTCAGCATGCTTATAGAGAAGGGCTGTCACGTTCTGACCTTAGTTCCTTTGTTATGTCTTTGTTTTAGTTTGGTCAGGGCGTGAGTTGGGGTGGGTAGTCTATGTTCTTTTTTCTATGTTGTGTTTATGTGTTTGGCCTGGTATGGTTCTCAATCCGTGGCAAGGGTCCCCAGTCAGAGGTCGGCAGCGAGGGTCGCCTCTCCCAAGGCGCCAATTAAGTGGGCCGAGACTATGGTGGAGTAGGGTCCATGTCCCGCGCCAGAGCCGCCACCGCGGACAGACGCCCACCCAGAACCTCCCTTATAGGTTCAGGTTTTGCGGCCGGAGTCCGCACCTTTGGGAGGGGGGTAATGTCACGTTCTGACCTTAGTTCCTTTGTCATGTCTTTGTTTTAGTTTGGTCAGGGCGTGAGTTGGGGTGGGTAGTCTTTGTTCTTTTTTCTATGTTGTGTTTATGTGTTTGGCCTGGTATGGTTCTCAATCAGAGGCAGGTGTCGTTCGCTGTCTCTGATTGAGAATCATACTTACGTAGCCTTTTCCCACCTGTGTTTTGTGGGTGATTATTTTCTGTTCAGTGTTTTTTCATCACCGTACAGGACTGTTCGTTTGTCTTTTTGTTGTTTTGTTCAGTGTTCAGTTATTTTATTATAAAATATGGACACTTATCACACTGCGCATTGGTCCTCCTCTTCTTCCACCTACGACGATCGTGACAAGGGCACTCAACATGTTCTGCACTGACACAAATGACTGATGATTGGTTGAAAGAAATTGATAATAAGAAGATTGTGTGAGCTGTACTGTTAGATTTCAGTGCAGCCTTTGATATTATTGACCATTACCTGTTGTTGAGAAAAAGTATGTATTATGGCTTTTCAACCTCTGTCATATCGTTGATTCAGTGCTAACTGTCTAATATAACTTAAAGGGTTTTCTTTAGTGGAAGCTTTTCTAATGTCAAACATGTAAAGTGTGGTATACAACAGGGCAGGCATCAAGGCCTTCTACTTTTACCAATGATGTGCCACTGGCAATAAACAAAGCATGTCTGTTCATGTATGCTGATGATTCAACCATATACGCATCAGCAACCACAGGAAAAGAAGTCACTGAAATCCTTGCAGTCAGTTTTGGAATGGGTGGCCAGTCATAAACTGGTCCTGAACATCTCTAAAACTAAGAGCGTTGTACTTGGTACAAATCATTTCCTAAATTCTAGACCTCAGCTGAATCTGGTTATGAATGGTGTGGCTGTTGAACAGTTGAGGAGATTCAATTACTTGTTGTTACCTTAGATTGTAAACTGTCATGGTCAAACCATGTAGAGTCAATAGTTTCCCAAAAGACTGGGAGAGGTCTGTAATAAATGCAATAGATGCTCTGCTTTTTTTGACACCACACTTAACAAAACATGTACTGCAGCCTTCAGTTTTATCTTATCTTGATTACTGTCCAGTCATATGTGACCGTCTGCCTTGATTCGGTCTTATGTTACAAAATTTGAAATTGTGTTTTTTATGTAATTATGCTTTGAAAGTTGATAAACTTTGGAGAAAATGGCCTTTGAATGTTTTGATACATACTGGAGAGCTCTTCTTTGTCTACACCCATTCAGCATGGTTCACACCCTCTTAAGCTTTAGCCCCTACCCAAACTCGGACCATTTTACTCGCCCTTGCAGAGCTGGTTAGGCTGTTTTTATGTTATCCAGAGTGTTGTTGACTGTAACTGTGCTGCCGGCAACAATTTAATTACACTTTTTTGCCAACGTTTACAGACACTGGCCATATTCAACGGGTGATGAGCATTTTTATATTCATCAGTTATTCTGCGCTCTGGCACAGTCAGACGAGAGTGCTATGAAATCGGAGTAGATGGCCAGACTGAATTTATGAACGCACCCGAAATGGTTACTTGCATAGTGGAGTATTTTGTTAACTTCTTGGCGCACCAATCCCTTTAGCGGGATCCTTTTCGTCAACATCCGCTGAATTGCAGAGCGCCAAATTCAAATGAAATTACTAAAAATATTAAATTTTCATGAAATCACAAGTGAAATATAGCAAAACACAGCTTAGCTTGTTAATCCACCTGGCGTGTCAAATTTCAAAAAAGCTTTTCAGGCGAAAGCTATCCAAGCGTTTATGTAAGGACATCTCTCTCAGCAGACAAAACATTGCAAACAGCTAGCAGCAAAGTAGATTGGTCACGAAAGTCAGAAAAGCAATAAAATGAATCACTTACCCTTGATGATCTTTGGATGTTTGCACTCCCAGTTACACAATAAAATGTTCCTTTTGTTCCATAAAGATTTATTTTATATCCAAACTACCTCCATTTGGTTGGCGCGTTATGTTCAGAAATCCACAGGCTCGAACGGTCACGACGGGGCAGACGAAAATTCCAAATAGTATCCGTAAAGTTCGTAGAAACATGTCAAACGTTTTTTATAATCAATCCTCAGGTTGTTTTTACAATAAATAATTGATAATATTTCAACCGGACCGTAGCATTTTCAATAGGAGAGAGAGAGAAAATGTCTGCTCCAAGCTGCTCGCGCATGCAAAACGCTGTTGGCACCCAGCCATCCACTGATGCAATGTGATCTTTCTCGCTCATTTTTCAGAATAAAAGCATGAATCTATGTCTAAAGACTGTTCAGACCATGTGGAAGCCATAGGGAAAGGAATCTGGTTGATATCCCTTTAAATGGAGGGAAGGCATGCAATGGAACAGGGAGCTTTCAAAATAGAAGGCCCTTCTTCAGGTTTTCGCCTGCAATATCAGTTCTGTTATACTCACTGACAATATTTTGACAGTTTTGGAAACTTTAGAGTGTTTTCTATCCTAATCTGACAATTATATGCATATTCTAGATTCTGGGCCTGAGAAATAGGCAGTTTCATTTGGGTACGTTTTTCATCCAAACATCAAAATACTGCCCCTACACTCAAGAGGTTAAGACATGAAGCTAGCTAGCTAGCTAGCTAGGTAAACAATGAACCATAATCCCAACTCCTGATGTTACTACACTGCATGAATCTGCAGGTAGCTAACCAAAATGTAGCTAGCTAGACTTTCTTACCCATATACATCATGGATGGATGTGTCTCCCTGTCACGGGTGCCATGGTTGCACAAAGTTTGAAGATGTAATCCGGAGACATGTGTTTTCTCCATCTCCTTAGCTATCATACTCGAATTCCACTGATTTCAAAACTCGGTCCTCCAGAAAGTGGAGCGTGACACTTATGCAGTTTTACTAGGCAATATATATTTTAAAAGCCGCGTTAAACAAGATTATCTACACATACTGACCAGCTTAAATAGACAGAAGCGTGGTATATGGCAGATGAATCCAAACTCATCTCTTCGACATGTCCAGCACACTCATTATCTCAGTCAATTATGGCTAGCGGGAAGGTTGCTGGCTTTTTCTGTGGCTAAACCAACTAGGCTCGTAATTTAACAATTTAATTCCTATTTACAGATGGCATACAAGTTTGTTTTTAAGGCACATGAAAGTTCACATGATCGAGATGGCATTTCTGCCAAAAAACACATTTTGATTTTAAAAAAGTTTACATTCATAAGGCTCTCCAGTGAAGTAGTGACCCGCGACACATGCCTAAATTCCTGAAACGACGCACATATGGTAAAGTGCTGCAAATAAAGACCTTGTTAAGCTGCAAATGGCCCAGAATAGAGCAGCACTTCTTCCTCTTCTTTTTAATCAGGGATAATATCAGTCAACTTTATTTATAAAGCCCTTCTGGCCTCCCGGGTGGTGCAGTGGTCTAGGGCACTGCATCACAGTGCTAGCTGTGCCACCAGAAACTCTTGGTTCGAGCCCAGGCTCTGTCGCAGCTGGCTGCGACCGGGAGGTCCATTGGGCGACTCAAGTGATGCACCCCTCCTAGGGACGGCATGGAAGAGCACCAGTAAGCCAGTGACTCAGCCCCTTTAATAGGGTTTGAGGCAGAGAATCCTAGTGGAGAGAGGGGAACCTGCCAGGCAGAGACAACAAGGGTGGTTCGTTGCTCCATTGCCTTTCCGTTCACCTTCACACTCCTGGGCCAGACTACACTCAATCATAAGGAACTACTGAAGAGATGAGTCTTCAATAAAGACATAAAGGTCGAGGCTGGATCTGCGTCTCTCATATGGATAGGCAGACCATTCCAGAAAAATTGAGCTCTATAGGAGAAAGCCCTGTCTCCAGCTGTTTGCTTAGAAATTCTAGGGACAGTAAGGAGGCCTTGTGACCGTAGCGTACGTGTAGGTATGTACGGCAGGACAAAATTGGAAAGATAGATAGGAGCAAGACCATGTAATGCTTTGTAGGTTAGCAGTAAAACCTTGAAATCAGCCCTAGCCTTAACAGGAAGCCATTGTAGAGAGGCTAGTACTGGGGTAATATGATCACATTTTTAGATTCTAGTCAAGATTCTAGCAGCTGTGTTTAGCACTAACTGAAGTTTATTTTAGTGCTTTATCCGGGTAGCCAGAAAGTAGAGCATTGCAGTTGTCTAACTGTAATAAAAGCATGGATAAATGTTTCTGCATCATTTTTGGACAGAAAGTTTTTGATTTTTGCAATGTTAGGTCGATGGAAAAAAGCTGTCATTGAAACAGTCTTGATAATATAGTCAAATATTAATACTTTGCATGCCAGTCTCCCTTGGCTAAGAGTTGTTGTTTTTGTAACAAACATTCATTCATGTGTTGGAAATTCCAAATTGCTTGCATAGTCAACTCATACACAACACTGACACACACACTACCCCACCAGACTTGCCACCTGGGGTATTTTCACAGTCCCCAGGTCCAGAACAAATTCAAGGAAACGTACAGTATTATACAGAGCCATGAGTTCATGGAACTCCCTTCCATCTTATATAGCGCAACACCTTCATGGGACAACGCCTCTCCCCCATGTGACCTACTTGTTGTGTGTATGTACTGACATGTATGTGTAACTGACAGATGCTGTCACGCCCTGGCCATAGAGAGGTTTTTATTCTCTATTTTGGTTAGGCCAGGGTGTGACTTGTGTGGGAATTCTAGTTTCTTTATTTCTATGTTTTATGGCCGGGTGATGTTCTCAATCAGAGGCAGCTGTCTATCGTTGTCTCTGATTAAGAACCATACTTAGGTAGCTCTTTTTTCCACCTGTGTTTGTTGGAAGTTGACTTTGTTTAGGGCACATAGCCTTCGAGCTTCACTGGTTTTTTGTTGTAGTGTTTATTGTTTTGTTCTGCATCATTTTTTATTTAAATAAAGAAAATGTATGCTCACCACGCTGTGCCTTGCTCCTCATCTTTCAACAGCCGTGACAGATGCATACTACATGTTAATGTTTTTAAATGTATGTAAATTGTAAAGTATGTTGTCTGTAATGTCTTTTTCGTTATGTGTCAGACCCCAGTGAGACTAGCTGTTGCCATTGGCTTTGGCTAATGGGGATCCTAATAAATGTATTCCAAATCAAATCAAATGGGGAGCAGTGGTGAACAGCAATCTTGGGTGTTGGTGAGAAGAGTTTGGGTGTTGGTGAGAAGGGCCTGGGTGTTGGGGAGAGGGGCCGGAGAGGTGATGAACCAGGCTGGGGAGATGATGAATCAAGGGGCGAAGAACCAGCTGTAGATGGGCCCTCTCTGGACTGTCCAAAACACCACCCCCCTCCAACACTTACAAGCAGATGGCTTCTGAGTGGCGCAGCGGTCTAAGCCACTGCATTTCAGTGCTAGGGGCATCATTACAGACACCCTAGTTCAATTCAGGCTGTATCAAAATTGGCCCAGCGTTGTCAAGGTTTGGCTGGTATAGGCCGTCATTATTAACTGACTTGTCTAGTTAAACAAAGGTTACATATTTTTTTTAATACATTAGAATGGAATGCAATCTTAAAACATATCCATGGGCTCCTTTGAGTTAAAATGTTTACCCAAGGAAAATATTTCATAAATATCGCAATCTTATTGACACACAACACACTGTCTGTTTTTTGATGTTTAAACTAGCCCTGCTAATCGTTATGATAACACAGGCACGGACTATTTCCCACTCAATTTCTACCATCCACAAAAGAGCTGAGTTCACATGTTCTACCTCGGTCTGCTAAACATACGATCACAAACTGACTTTACAAAAGGGCTCGGCTGCATGACCAGTACATACCATATCTGGCATACAGTGCATTCAGAATGTATTCAGACCCCTTTAGTTTTTCCACATTTGATTACGTTACAGCCTTATTCTAAAATGGATTAAGTCGTTTTTTCCCCTCATTAATCTACACACAATAGCCCACAATGACAAAGCAAAAAACGTTTTTTAGAAATGTTGGCAAATTTATAAAATAAAATAAATAAAATATCACATTTATGTAAGTAATCAGACCCTTTACTCAGTACTTTGTTGAAGCACATTTGGCAGCGATTTCAGCCTTGAGTTTTCTTGGGTATGATGCTACAAGCTTGGCACACCTGTAATTCGGGAGTTTCTCCCATTTTTCTCTCCAGATCCTCTCAAGCTCTGTCAGGTTGGATGGGGAGTGTCGCTGCACAGCTATTTTCAGGTCTCTCCAGAGATGTTAGACCGGGTTCAAGTCCGGGTTCTGGCTGGGCCACTCAAGGACATTCAGAGACTTGTCCAGAAGCCACTCTTGCGTTGTCTTGGCTGTGTACTTAGGGTCGTTGTCCTGTTGGAAGATGAACCTTCACCCCAGGCTGAGGTCCTCAGCGCTCTGGAGCAGGCTTTCATCAAGGATCTCTCTGTACTTTGCTCCATTCTTCTTTCCCTCAATCCCTGACTAGTCCCCCAGTCCCTGCTGCTGAAAAAACATCCCCACAGCATGATGCTGCCACCACCATCCTTCGCCGTAGGGATGGTGCCAGGTTTCGTCCAGATGTGACACTTGCTATTCAGGCAAAAGAGTTCAATCTTGGTTTCATCAGACCAGAGAATCTTGTTTCTCATGGTCTGAGAGCCTTTTAGCAAACTCCTAGTGGGCTGTCATGTACCTTTTACTGAGGAGTGGATTCAGTCTAGCCACTCTACCATAAAGGCCTGATTGGTGCAGAGATGATTGTTCTTCTGGAAGGGTTTCCTATCTCCACAGAGGAGCTCTGGAGCTCTTTCAGAGTGGCAATCGGGTTCTTGGTCGCCTCCCTGACCAAGACCCTTTTCGCCCAATTGCTCAGTTTGGTGGTTCCAAACTTCTTCAATTTAAGAATGATGGTGGCCACTGTTTTTGGGGACCTTCAATGCTGCAGAAATGTGTTGATACCCTTCTCCAGATCTGTGCCTCAACACAATCCTCTCTCGGAGCTCTACGGCTAATTCCTTCGACCTCATGGATTGGTTTATGCTCTGACATGCACTGTCAAGTGTGGGACCTTATATAGCTAGATATATAGATAGGTGTGTGCCTTTGCAAATAATGTCCAATCAATTTATTTTTTCACAGGTGCACTCCATTCAAGTTGTATAAACATCTCAAGGATGATCAATGGAAACAGGATGCGCCTGAGCTCAATTTCGAGTCTCATAAAAAATGGTCTGAATACTTACGTAATTAAGGTATTTCTGTTTTTATTCTGCATAAAACTTTTTTAATAAGAAACTGTTTTTGCTTTGTCATTATATTTTTTTTATATATTTTTTATTTAACCTTTATTTAACCAGGTAGGCTAGTTGAGAACAAGTTCTCATTTGCAACTGCGACCTGGCCAAGATAAAGCATAGCAGTGTGAGCAGACAACAAAGAGTTACACATGGAGTAAACAATTAACAAGTCAATAACACAGTAGAAACCAAAGGGGGAGTCTATATACAATGTGTGCAAAAGGCATGAGGAGGTAGGCAAATAATTACAATTTTGCAGATTAACACTGGAGTGATGAATGATCAGATGGTCATGTACAGGTAGAGATATTGGTGTGCAAAAGAGCAGAAAAGTAAATAAATAAAAACAGTATGGGGATGAGGTAGGTGAAAAAGGGTGGGCTATTTACCAATAGACTATGTACAGCTGCAGCGATCGGTTAGCTGCTCAGATAGCTGATGTTTGAAGTTGGTGAGGGAGATAAAAGTCTCCAACTTCAGCGATTTTTGCAATTCGTTCCAGTCACAGGCAGCAGAGTACTGGAACGAAAGACGGCCAAATAAGGTGTTGGCTTTAGGGATGATCAGTGAGATACACCTGCTGGAGCGCGTGCTACGGATGGGTGTTGCCATCGTGACCAGTGAGCTGAGATAAGGCGGAGCTTTACCTAGCATGGACTTGTAGATGACCTGGAGCCAGTGGGTCTGGCGACGAATATGTAGCGAGGGCCAGCCGACTAGAGCATACAAGTCGCAGTGGTGGGTGGTATAAGGTGCTTTAGTGACAAAACGGATGGCACTGTGATAGACTGCATCCAGTTTGCTGAGTAGAGTGTTGGAAGCCATTTTGTAGATGACATCGCCGAAGTCGAGGATCGGTAGGATAGTCAGTTTTACTAGGGTAAGCTTGGCGGCGTGAGTGAAGGAGGCTTTGTTGCGGAATAGAAAGCCGACTCTTGATTTGATTTTCGATTGGAGATGTTTGATATGAGTCTGGAAGGAGAGTTTGCAGTCTAGCCAGACACCTAGGTACTTATAGACGTCCACATATTCTAGGTCGGAACCATCCAGGGTGGTGATGCTAGTCGGGCATGCGGGTGCAGGCAGCGACCGGTTGAAAAGCATGCATTTGGTTTTACTAGCGTTTAAGAGCAGTTGGAGGCCACGGAAGGAGTGTTGTATGGCATTGAAGCTTGTTTGGAGGTTAGATAGCACAGTGTCCAAAGACGGGCCGAAAGTATATAGAATGGTGTCGTCTGCGTAGAGGTGGATCAGGGAATCGCCCGCAGCAAGAGCAACATCATTGATATACACAGAGAAAAGAGTCGGCCCGAGAATTGAACCCTGTGGCACCCCCATAGAGACTGCCAGAGGACCAGACAGCATGCCCTCCGATTTGACGCACTGAACTCTGTCTGCAAAGTAATTGGTGAACCAGGCAAGGCAGTCATCCGAAAAACCGAGGCTCCTGAGTCTGCCGATAAGAATATGGTGATTGACAGAGTCGAAAGCCTTGGCAAGGTCGATGAAGACGGCTGCACAGTACTGTCTTTTATCGATGGCGGTTATGATATCGTTGAGTACCTTGAGTGTGGCTGAGGTGCACCCATGACCGGCTCGGAAACCAGATTGCACAGCGGAGAAGGTGCGGTGGGATTCGAGATGGTCAGTGACCTGTTTGTTGACTTGGCTTTCGAAGACCTTAGATAGGCAGGGCAGGATGGATATAGGTCTGTAACAGTTTGGGTCCAGGGTGTCTCCCCCTTTGAAGAGGGGGATGACTGCGGCAGCTTTCCAATCCTTGGGGATCTCAGACGATATGAAAGAGAGGTTGAACAGGCTGGTAATAGGGGTTGCGACAATGGTGGCAGATAGTTTCAGAAATAGAGGGTCCAGATTGTCAAGCCCAGCTGATTTGTACGGGTCCAGGTTTTGCAGCTCTTTCAGAACATCTGCTATCTGGATTTGGTTAAAGGAGAACTTGGAGAGGCTTGGGCGAGGAGCTGCGGGGGGGGCGGAGCTGTTGGCCGAGGTTGAAGTAGCCAGGCGGAAGGCATGGCCAGCCGTTGAGAAATGCTTATTGAAGTTTTCGATAATCATGGATTTATCAGTGGTGACCGTGTTACCTAGCCTCAGTGCAGTGGGCAGCTGGGAGGAGGTGCTCTTGTTCTCCTTGGACTTCACGGTGTCCCAGAACTTTTTGGAGTTGGAGCTACAGGATGCAAACTTCTGCCTGAAGAAGCTGGCCTTAGCTTTCCTGACTGACTGCGTGTATTGGTTCCGGACTTCCCTGAACAGTTGCATATCACGGGGACTATTCGATGCTATTGCAGTCCGCCACAGGATGTTTTTGTGCTGGTCGAGGGCAGTCAGGTCTGGGGTGAACCAAGGGCTGTATCTGTTCTTAGTTCTGCATTTTTTGAACGGAGCATGCTTATCTAAAATGGTGAGGAAGTTACTTTTAAAGAATGACCAGGCATCCTCAACTGACGGGATGAGGTCAATGTCCTTCCAGGATACCCGGGCCAGGTCGATTAGAAAGGCCTGCTCACAGAAGTGTTTTAGGGAGCGTTTGACAGTGATGAGGGGTGGTCGTTTGACTGCGGCTCCGTAGCGGATACAGGCAATGAGGCAGTGATCGCTGAGATCCTGGTTGAAGACAGCGGAGGTGTATTTGGAGGGCCAGTTGGTCAGGATGACGTCTATGAGGGTGCCCTTGTTTACAGAGTTAGGGTTGTACCTGGTGGGTTCCTTGATGATTTGTGTGAGATTGAGGGCATCTAGCTTAGATTGTAGGACTGGCGGGGTGTTAAGCATATCCCAGTTTAGGTCACCTAACAGAACAAACTCTGAAGCTAGATGGGGGGCGATCAATTCACAAATGGTGTCCAGGGCACAGCTGGGAGCTGAGGGGGGTCGGTAGCAGGCGGCAACCATGAGAGACTTATTTCTGGAGAGAGTAATTTTCAAAATTAGTAGTTCGAACTGTTTGGGTATGGACCTGGAAAGTATGACATTACTTTGCAGGCTATCTCTGCAGTAAACTGCAACTCCTCCCCCTTTGGCAGTTCTATCTTGACGGAAGATGTTATAGTTGGGTATGGAAATCTCTGAATTTTTGGTGGCCTTCCTGAGCCAGGATTCAGACACAGCAAGGACATCAGGGTTAGCAGAGTGTGCTAAAGCAGTGAGTAAAACAAACTTAGGGAGGAGGCTTCTGATGTTGACATGCATGAAACCAAGGCTTTTTCGATCACAGAAGTCAACAAATGAGGGTGCCTGGGGACATGCAGGGCCTGGGTTTACCTCCACATCACCCGCGGAACAGAGAAGGAGTAGTATGAGGATGCGGCTAAAGGCTATCAAAACTGGTTTCTGGGCATGGTAGAATATATTCAGGGCATAATGCGCAGACAGGGGTATGGTGGGGTGCGGGTACAGCGGAGGTAAGCCCAGGCACTGGGTGATGATGAGAGAGGTTGTATCTCTGGACATGCTGGTAGTAATGGGTGAGGTCACCGCATGTGTGGGAGGTGGGACAAAGGAGTTATCAGGGGCATGAAGAGTGGAACTAGGGGCTCCATTGTGAACTAAAACAATGATAACTAACCTGAACAACAGTATACAAGGCATATTGACATTTGAGAGAGACATACAGCGAGGCATACAGTAATCACAGGTGTTGAATTGGGAAAGCTAGCTAAAACAGTAGGTGAGACAACAGCTAATCAGCTAGCACAACAACAGCAGGTAAAATGGCGTAGACTAGGCAACGGGGCCAACAGATAAAACAAACAAGCAGAATGGAGTACCGTGATTAATGGACAGTCCAGCGTGCATCAGCTATGTAGCCAAGAGATCAGTGTCCAGGGGGCAGCGGTGGATGGGGCAGGGAAGCTGGACTGGCGAGTGTTATCCAGGTTTAAAAAAACTAACAATGACTAAATAGCTTGTAGCTAGTTAGCTGGTTAGCTTCTGGAGGTTCTTGAGTGTGTTGTAAAAATAAAAAAAATAATAGCGATTCCGTATCACATTGGGTGAGGCAGGTTTCCGGAAGGTATAAACAAATTAAAAGTCAAAAGAGATAGAAAGTAAATATGGGTCCGGTGAGCGTTAGGGACGCGGCGATTCAGGCGGTTAGCAGGCCTGTGCTAACAAGCTAACAGTTTGTAGGCCCGGTCTAGACAAGGTAGCAGTTAGCGGATCGGAGCTGGACAAGCTAGCAGTTAGCAGGCCGAATTAGCAAGCAGGGAGATAGCGAGGGCTAGAGAGTTAGCCTTTGGGGGACGTCGCGATGGGGTGAGTCTGTTTATTCCTCTTCATGCGATGACATCGGTAGACCGGTCGTGGGCCCGGGTATTGTAGCTCAGGAGTATGCTACGGTGGTAGCACAGGTGCTACGGCCGGGCTAGCTTCAAGCTAAGTGGGTGGAAACGCTAGCCAGGAGTAATCCGGGGTTGCGGTTTAGCTAGATAGCTAGTTGCTGAAAAATCCAGCTGAAAGATGTTCCGTTTGCGGTGGGAATCCGGGGATGAATCCGGGGATGAAAAATAAATAGGTCCGTTATGCTCTGGTTAAAGTCGCGTTGTACGAACAGGCGAGAGCTTTCCGAACTACAGGTTAGCTGATGACCGGTTAGCTGAAGACCGCTAGCATACCCGCTGGTTAGCTGGCTAGCTTCAGTTGAGGGGTCCCGAAGTAAATATAAATACTTTAGGAAAAATAGCTACATTGGGTGAGTCGGGTTGCAGGAGAGTATTTGGAAGCTTAGGGTTTAGCAAAATGTTTTCAAAGAGATATGTGGAGAGAATATGTAAAAAAACGAAAAAGAAACGATATATACAGGGACACGACAGGACAGGACGACCTACTGCTACGCCATCTTGTGTGTAGATTGATGATAAAAAAAATATTGAATCAATTTTAGAATAAAGATGTAACGTAACAAAATGTGGAAAAAGCCAAGGGGTCTGAATACTTTCTGAATGTACTGTATGTGACCGACCGCCTCGATTTGGTCTTATGTAGCAAAATGTGAAATTGTGTTTTTTTACATTGGATAAAAGTAAATAGAAAATAGTATATCATACCCTGCAGTTGAGGAACAATGGGAAAGTAATTCTGCTTTGAAAGTTGATAAAATTGTAAGCCCACATTTGAGAAAATGATCCTTGAATTTTTTTGCTACAGCTCCTCCTACTGGAGAGCTCCTCTTTGTCTACCCCCATTCATTATCGTTCACACCCTCTTAAGCCTTAGCCCCACCTATCCCTTTAACCTTTTCATGCCTGAGTTCCAAATATCTCTAACGGTCACCCAAGTGTGAGTTTTTTTATGCATGTGATGTTAGAATGTTCTCTCCATTCCAGAATGTGATTGTTACGCAACAGTACATTTAATCTGCGCTGCCCTCAAACCAAGGCACGCAGCCTGTTTTTATTTATAGGCTGTTTTCAACTTGTCACTTTCAAATTAATTTCTAAGAACAGTTTGAATTGAGGTGTGTTCCGCCTCATTCATTCACATAAAAGTAGTAATTTGTACTTTTACGGACCAATACATTTTTTTGACATTTCTAACCCAGACAAATTTACCCAAACACTTCCCAATTGTTTGTGTAGTTCAAGTCTGCAGTCATTTGCTCATCTCCCGTCCTGCACACACGTGCACACACGTGTTCACATTTTCCGTCTGTTCCCTGCATCGCAGTCATAGTTGTTTTCGTTACCAATAATAACTTTGGAAATGTGTGCGTTTCTATCAAAGTTGTGCCTTATTACGTTATAATAGTTTCTGCATGTCGTGTTATGTCTTTTCTACTGTAACATTGTAATAATATTTTTGTGTATATTCCTTCTAACCGCGGACACACGAGGTAACGTTACTCATTTCATAACCTTTATGGTGTTATATTCAATCCTGTTTATGTAGCTAGCTGCATTCATCTAAAGCAATACTAATTGCATCAGAAGTATTGACTTGTTGTATTTTGAAGCTAGCCTGTAAAAATGGGAAAATATCTTCTTGTACCACTTGGTCGTTTTCTGAGTTCATTCCACAAAGCTGTTTATCATGTCTGCCTTATCCACTGCCCCCATTTTGAGGTTATAGTCAAGCACTCAGTCTGGTTTGATTTTTCTCTCCCGTCAGGTGGTCCACCTTCCCTGTGGCCGACATGGTTGCTCTATGGTCAGTGGAGAGGACATGGATGTCTCCTTTGTCATGCCACTTTACTGCCAGCTGTTGACATTTCTTAATTTTTATAACGGGTCATTTAGGATGGAAGTAGCATTGTTGATGAAGTGCAGTCATTGCAGCAGAACTAGGAACTGGTCTTGGGAAAAGAGGGTGGCAAAGAAGGGAGTTGGAAACATTGGGATCTGTGCTCCAGTATTCTCTTATGGAGTTCTTATTTACTATCCCCATGAGGACTGTCACCAGGCAGGTATACATTTCACTAATTGTGGTTGTCCCCCCCACTCCTGGCTCTCTCTTCTCCTGTAGCTCCTAGGCATAGCGAATGGTCTCTACTATGTCTTCCACCAGCTTCTCTGTCAGAAACATCTTGAAGCACTCTGTCTCAGTTGTAAACAGCAAGGGGCGTAGTACTCCAGATTGGGACTCATGAAAGCAAACAGCAAGGCCAGGAGGGGTGAAATGGCTGACGGCATTCCAGCTACCACAGAACTCCTGTACTTCGTCCACCGTCGGTCTGCCTCCATCATCACCAGCAACTAGCTAACATTGAAGGCAATGGGTTTCTGATACAAATAATATTACTACACAGATCGTACATGTAACGTTAGCAGTGGTGGAAAAAGTTCCCAACTGTCATACTTGAGTAAAAGTAAAGATACCTTAATAGAAAATGACTCTAGTAAAAGTGAAAGTCCCCCAGTAAAAATCTACTTGAGTAAAAGTAAAATGGTATTTGGTTTTAAATATAGTTCAGTATCAAAAGTAAATGTAATTGCTAAAATATACTTCAGCATTAAAAGTAAAAGTACAAATTATTTCAAACTATTTATATTAAGCAAACCAGGTGGCATAATTTTCTTGTTTTTTTAAATGTACGGATAGCCAGGGGTACACTCCCACACTCAGACATAATTTACAAACAAAGTATTTGTGTTTTGTGTGTCCGCCAGATTAGATACAGCACGGATGACAGAGGATTTTCTCTTTAAGTGGATCAATTAGACCATTTCCCTGTCAATAATGTAAATAGTAAATTAAAGTACAGATACCCCTAAAATACTTAAGTAGAACTTTAAAGTATTTTTACTTAATTACTTTACACCACTGAATGTTAGCTAACGGGCCAGCAAGATAACACTTGCTAGCTAGCTAACAGTATGTTTTAACTTTTAACTACCAGATATTAGTCTGCAAACCATTGCTAACCTTCAGCTCGGAAAGCTCTTGCCAGTTCGAACAACGTGACTCTAACCAGAGCATAACGGACCTGTTATTTTTATCCCCGGATTCCTACTGCAAACTGAACATTCAATTTTTTCAACATTTTGTTAAAAATCGCGCAAAATTTCAGCGTCCTGCTACTCATGCCAGGAATATAGTATATGCATATGATTAGTATGTGTGGATAGAAAACACTCTGACGTTTCTAAAACGGGTTAAATCATGTCTGTGACTATAACAGAACGTGTTTTACAGGCAAAACCCCAAGGAAAACCTGTTCACGAAAAAAAGAAGTATCCCTCCGCCAGTCTCTGTATTGTCTATGGCAAGGGAAAATAGATAGCGTCCAGTTTACAATGCCTACAGCTTCCACACGATGTCGCCAGTACTGGCAATTGGGTTGAAGTTAATCCTTGGTGAAATGAGAAATAGGCACTTCCTATCGAGTACACAGGAGGAACTTTTGAAAGAGAGAATATCGACCAAGATTTCACTTCCTATCGAGTACACAGGAGGAACTTTTGAAAGAGAGAATATCGACCAAGATTTCAAGACCTGCTGCTATTGAATACAGATCACCCCGTGATCAATTTGATCGATTATTAACGTTTACTAATACCGAAAGTTGGTTTACAAAAGTAGTTTGAAGTGTTTTGTCAAAGTTTATAGGCAACTTTTTTAATTAAAAAAAATTACGTTGCGTTTTGGAAAGCAGTTTTTTCCTGGATCAGACGGGCTTCATAAATGGACATTTTGGGTATACATGGACGGATTTAATCGAAAAAAATACCCAATTGTGATGTTTATGGGACATATAGGAGTGCCAACAAAGAAGCTCGTCAAAGGTAATGAATGTTTTATATTTTATTTCTGCGTGTTGTGTAGCGCTGGCTACGCTAATTATTTTGTTTACGTCCCCTTCAGCTATTTCGGGGGGTTGCATGCTATCAGATAATAGCTTCTCATGCTTTCGCCGAAAAGCATTTTTAAAATCTGACATGTTGGCTCGATTCACAACGAGTGTAGCTTTAATTGAGTACCCTGCATGTGTGATTTAATGAAAGTTTGAGTTTTAACGAGTACTATATGATTTTGGCGCTACGCATTTCCCTGGGCTAGAGGCTAGATGAGACGTTAACGTCTCGCTTAGGCTCAAGAGGTTCTCTAGAGACTATATCTCTCTCTTCATTACGCAATGCCTAGGTTTACCTCCAATGTACTCACATCCTACCTTACCTTTGTCTGTACACTATGCCTTGAATCTATGCTATCGTGCCCAGAAACCTGCTCCTTTTACTCTCTGTTCTGAACGTGCTAGACGGCCAGTTCGTATAATCTTTAGCCGTACCCTTATCCTACTTCTCCTCTGTTCCTCTAGTGATGTGGAGGTTAATCCAGGTCCTGCCGTGCCTAGCTCCACTCCCACCCCCCATGTGCTCTCATTTGTTGACTTCTGTAAACGTAAAAGCCTTGGTTTCATGCATGTTAACATTAGAAGCCTACTCCCCAAGTTTGTTTTACTCAATGCTTTAGCACACTCTGCCAAACCCAGATGTCTTTGCCGTGTCTGAATCCTGGCTTAGGAAAACTACCAAAAACCCTGAAATCTCCATTGCTAACTATAACATTTTCCGCCAAGATAGAACTGCCAAAGGGGGCGGTGTTGCAATCTACTGCAAAGATAGCCTCCAGAGTTCTGTATTACTTTCTAAGTCTGTACCCAAACAATTTGAGCTTCTATTTCTAAAAATTCACCTTTCCAGAAACAAGTCTCTCACTGTTGCCGCTTGCTATAGACCTCCCTCTGCCCCCAGCTGTGCCCTCGATACTATATGTGAACTGATTTCCCCCCATCTATCTTCTGAGCTCATGCTACTAGGTGACCTAAACTGGGACATGCTTAACACCCCGGCCATCCTACAAACTAAGCTTGATGCCCCCAATCTCACACAAATTATCAATGAACCTACCAGGTACAACCCCAAATCAGTAAACATGGGCACCCTGATATATGTCATCCTAACTAATTAGCCCTCCAAATACACCTCTGCTGTTTTCAATCAAGATCTCAGCGATCACTGCCTCATTGCCTGCATCCGTAATGGGTCTGCGACCAAACGACCACCCATCATCACTGTCAAACGCTCCCTGAAACACTTCTGCGAGCAGGCCTTTCTAATCAACCTGGCCGGGGTATCCTGGAATGACATTGACCTCATCCCGTCAGTAGATGATGCCTGGCTATTCTTTAAAAGTGCCTTCCTCACCATCTTAAATAAGCATGCCCCTCTCATAAAATGTAGAACTAGGAATAGATATAGTCCTTGGTTCACGCCAGACCTGTCTACCCTTGACCAGCTCAAAAACATCCTGTGGCGTTCTGCATTAGCATCGAATAGCCCCCGTGATATGCAACTTTTCAGGGAAGTTAGGAACAAATATACACATGCAGTTAGAAAAGCTAAGGCAAGCTTTTTCAAACTGAAATTTGCATCCTGTAGTACTAACTCAAAAAAGTTCTGGGACACTGTAAAGTCCATGGAGAATAAGAGCACCTCCTCCCAGCTGCCCACTGCTCTGAGGCTAGGAAACATTGTTACCACCGATAAATCTGCTATAATTGAGAATTTCAATAAGCATTTCTCTACGGCTGGCCATGCTTTCCACATCGCTACCCCGGTCAACTGCCCGGCACCCTCCACAGCAACCCGCCAAAGCCCCCACCATTTCTCTTTTACCCAAATCCAGATAGATTTACCCAAATCCTCTCTTTCTAAAATTATCTGCCGAAATTGTTGCAACCCCTATTACTAGCCTGTTCAACCTTTCTTTCGTATCGTCTGAGATTCCCAAAGATTGGAAAGCTGCCATCGATAAGAGACATTACTGTGCAGCCGTATTCATCGACCTGGCCAAGGCTTTCGACTCTGTCAATCACAACATTCTTATTGGCAGACTAGACAGCCTTGGTTTCTCAAATGATTGCCTCGGCTGGTTTACCAACTACGTCTCTGATAGAGTTCAGTGTGTCAAATCGGAGGGCCTGTTGTCTGGACCTCTGACAGTCTCTATGGGTGTGCCACAGGGTTCAATTCTCGGGCCGACTCTCTTTTCTGTATACATCAATGATGTTGCGCTTGCTGCTGGTGATTCTCTGATCCAGCTCTACGCAGACGACACCATTCTGTATACTTCTGGCCCCTCCTTGGACACTGTGTTAACTAACCTCCAGACGAGCTTCAATGCCATACAACTCTCCTTCCATGGCCTCCAACTGCTCTTAAATGCAAGTAAAACTAAATGCATGCTTTTCAATCGATCGCTGCCCGCACCTGCTCGCCTGTCCAGCATCACTACTCTGGAAGGCTCTGACTTAGAATACGTGGACAACTACAAATACCTGGGTGTCTGGTTAGACTGTAAACTCTCCTTCCAGACTCACATTAAGCATCTCCAATCCAAAATTAAATCTAGAATCGGCTTCCTATATCGCAACAAAGCATCCTTCACTCATACTGCCAAACATACCCTCGTAAAACTGACCATCCTACCGATCCTCAACTTCGGTGATGTCATCTATAAAATAGCCTCCAACACTCTACTCAACAAACTGGATGCAGTCTATCACAGTGCCATCCGTTTTGTCACCAAAGCCCCATACACTACCCACCATTGCGACCTGTACGCTCTCGTTGGTTGGCCCTCGCTTCATACTCGTCGCCAAACCCACTGGCTACAGGTTATCTACAAGTCTCTGCTAGATAAAGCCCCGCCTTATCTCAGCTGACTGGTCACCATAGCAGCACCCACTCGTAGCACGCGCTCCAGCAGGTATATCTCACTGGTCACCCCCAAAGCCAATTCCTCCTTTGGTCATCTTTCCTTCCAGTTCTCTGCTGCCCATGACCGGAACGAATTGCAAAAATCTCCCTCACTAGCTTTAAGCACCAGCTGTCAGAGCATTTTACAGATCACTGCACCTGTACTTAGCCTATCTGTAAACAGCCCATCTATCTACCTACCTCATCCCCATACTGGTATTTATTTATTTTGCTCCTTTGCACCCCAGTATCTCTACCTGCACATTCATCTTCTGCCAATCTACCATTCCAGTGTTTAATTGCTATATTGTAATTACTTCACCACCATGGCCTATTTATTTCCTTAACTTACCTCATTTGCACTCACTGTATATCGACTTTTTGTTTTCTTTTGTTCTACTGTATTATTGACTGTATGTTTTGTTTATTCCATGTGTAACTCTGTGTTGTTGTATGTGTCGAATTTCTACGCTTTATCTTGGCCAGGTCGCAGTTGCAAATGAGAACTTGTTCTCAACTAGCCTACCTGGTTAAATAAAGGTGAATTTAAAAATAAATTTAAAAAACTTGCAAAAAAACCGATCCTCTGACAAAATTACAAAGTTATATCTGAAAATGTAGCTAGACTCATACCTGTATACATGGATCAACGCTTCACAAAGACTGGAACCATTTAACTCAATTTTGTTTGTAGCTACATCTTGTTTGGCCAGCGTTGTGTAACATCACTCCAGTTCACACTGACCTTGGCATGTGCAGAAAGTAGCCCATCACTTTTTCCAACTGATCTGTTGATAGCGGGGCATCAATGTTGTTGAGAAAAGTAGCACAACTTTTGTAGTTCTCCATGGCTAAGGTTATATCTTTCAAAAACAGCACGGTAGAAAGGACTATCAATACATTCAGCTCACGTTATCGACATAAGCATGCTACATGGCAGACCAATCCAAACTCATAAACCCGGCATGGCCAGCCCATCCATTATCTCAGCCAATCATTGCTAGCGGGAAGGTTCCTGTCTTTTTCTGTAGCTAAACCAGCTAGGCTGGAATACAAGTTTGTTATTAAGGCACATGAAAGTTCACATGTTGCGGAAGGCATTTCTGCCAAATAACGCATTTTGTTTACTTTCCAATGCCGCTCCCGTGAAGTAGTGACGTGCGACATATGCCTAGTTTTCTGAAGCGAGTCACATATTGGTGTCTGTCTGACGATGTTTCACGTGAACACAAAGTCAATCCAGTTGTCTGACAATCGGTGGGACACACACTAGTGGCAGCCCCACTCCTTGTCTCCTTCACCCTTTTCAGAATGTGAACAAACCGGTCCCAAATCTTTCTCCATGTTCCTTTAATATCAGTATTGGTTTTCAAATTCCGTGATTTCTCCCAACAGCTGTTATCTTTTGCTTGCTTGTCCGAATACAACTACATCAAAGGGTTGCAATGGTTCTTGTATTGTCTCACCAGCTCGCACAGACACTCCTCCAAACTTGATAGAGACATAATTGCGCAAGCAGTAGAAGCGAAGTAGCAGAATGTCCATCTCTTCTGTGTTTTTACCAGAAGGGATACCAGAAAAGATGTGATGTAGACACAGGGGCGGGACTTCCATTGCAAAACTCACTCAGTCTTCGCAAGGAGTGATACATCGGGTCTCAATTTCCAATTAGGAAAAAACTGCGTTGAATGACAGGAGCGTATTACTGTTGTCCTTCTGGCAGGTTCTGCCATCTCAGCCAAGGAACGGTGTAGTTCTGTCAGAGTGGTCATTTGGTTCTTGGTCCCCTCCCTGACCAATGTCCTTCTTACCCAGTTGCTCGGTTTTGTCAGACGGACAGCTCTAGGCTGAGTAGTTCCATATTTTTTCAATTTCCCAATGATGGAGACCACTGCGCTCTTGGAAACTTTCAACATTCTAGAAATTGTTTTATACCCATCCCCAGATGTATACCTCATCACAATTCTATCTCAGAGATCTACGGACAGTTCCTTGGACTTCATGGTTATAGTCTCTGCTCTGACATGCCCCAGATAACAATCTAATATGTTTAGATGCTTGCCTTTTCTTCCCTCTTGCTTGTTGCTTGTTTCTCTCTCTCTCTGTGTGTGAAAGAAACCACCTAGTTTGTATTTATTCTTGATTGTCCTCCAGGGGGCAGTCTGACATCACATTTAATAGACTGTCTAGCCTTGTAGGAATGCCATAATGTCTGAAATACGCATAGTACTGCCTGATTTATTTTGATAGGCAAACAGAGGCCAGAAAATAAACAACATCTTTATCGCTTCATTGTTAAAGGATTACACACGAAATCATAGTGATTGATTTATAGATAAAACCCACATTGTTTGCAATATTGTTTTTGATGATATGAATTTGTAACTGTAAACACTTCATGCGATTTTTTGGCAACAAACACGTCTCTTGCAGATGTCAAGAATCAATTAATCATTGGTTTTTATTTTGTTTTCATTTTTAAATGTAGCCTCATGTACTTACCTCCTATTCTACATTATGTCTCTGACACTGCTTCTGAGCCTTAGCCAGATGACACACACACACACACACACACACACACACACACACACACACACACACACACACACACACACACACACACACACACACACACACACACACACACACACACACACACACACACACACACAGTGGGGGCTGGCTGATAATGACTCTTGTGCTTGTAGCCAGCCGACAGCCCGACAGCCTCTGCTTAGTGGAAACAAATTCAGACTCAGTAGGGCAGTAAACACATACAGGAATATGCCCTCCGCCTACTTTTAAAAGAGCACATGCATATCCAACCCACATGCATACACAAACAGCCAATATATCAACACGCATTAGCCTGACGAGCCACACACTTATACACAGCACCACACTCGAGATAACAATACCTTACACCAGCACACATTAACTTTGAAAGCAATTGAAAACAGCTTTCCACTTGATTTCAGAAAACCATGCAACTATGTATTGTAGAACCTGACAAAAGCTATCTGTAACTATGAACTTGGTAAAGAATGACATTGACCACAGTCTATGACCTATGGCCAGACTGACTCACTAATGTCAACAGTGCAGCCTGAGAGCCCCAGGCACTGCAGCCATGAAAATGATTGTTTTGGAAATTTGACTGTAGGAAAACATGCTGCTCGTATGTCAGTACACTTGTGGATCACTTGTGTGATGAAGGTCAGTAGGACATTGTGAGTAATATGCAATGTGACCAGATACCAGCTCATGTAACAGAAATGAAAACATGAGGAGCCACTTGAGAAGTGTCTATTCCCAAACACTTGAGTAGAATGTATCTAGCTATCTGTCTCACATGTTTTTTGGGGCTTGTTTTAACAAGAGAGGGCGAGAGAGTGTGTGTTATGGAAGCTCCTAAGGTCACAGAGATGTGGTGTGCCACGGTGGGTATTTATTTCTATGTGCTTGGCACTGACAGCTCCTCATGTTTGGGACGTCATGTTCCCTCCACATGCCTGGGTTAAAGTGCCGGGTTATCCACAGGGTAGGGCACACTGAAGATAACTACCTCTGAGGTTAATCCATATACCAGCACCTAACTTAGCTAAAAGCAACTGCTCTTTCAGAGTAAACTAAATAACAGAGTAAATATGAATACACCCAGCTTTATTGCGACAGGCAGCAGCAAAGTAATACATGTTTTGGCAGAAGGCTTTCCTAGGATTGGTATTACTGTCATTTCTTTTATTGTTATATACTGTATGTGTTACTTCACAGAATACTCCTTCACAGAATACTCCTTCACAGAATACTCTGCGAGCATTAGACTCTAGAACAGGGTTCCCCAACTGGCGGCCCCTCAAGTTTTCTGAGCAAAGAAAACAAACCTGGTTGGACATAAAAGACAAAAAACACCAGGAAATCAGCTCCAAGTTATTTTAATTTTGGAAATCTGTTCCCATGTATTCCCACACATAATAGAGAGACACATAATAGTATACAAATGTAAGCAAGGTTTTAAATTGTTATGTTTTAGTCAAATATTGTATCTGTTTTGGCTTCCTGCTGTCAATTTCCAGTATACAAATTATTTATAATTATGTCCCATCCCCCGACCATCCTCTCAAGAAAAAAATGTCCCGTCACTGTGTCTATAATAATAGCCATTGTGCTGTTTGGGATCGAGTGGCCCAGTGCTCACAAATTACATGAATATTATTCTGTTCCTTTTAATGTAATGTCACGGGTCATGGTCAGGTCATGTGGCTTAGTGAGCACAATGTCATATTGATATTGCGTTACATTTTTAAAGAAGATAATCAACCCTCAAGCTACTTGAGGCCTAGTGTTGCTTGATACTGCATGTGTACAGTCTATACTAGACATTAGGTTATAGGCTATAGTTACTGTTTATATCGTTATAGGCTATAGTTACTGTTTATATCAAATGTATTCACTGATTTATGAATTCTTAAATACATGGTCATTACTAAATGTACAGTAGGCACTAGTTTAATTATTGAAATGTAGCTTACCTGGTGCCAGTTCAGTAGACACATTAACTTCTACTTCCCTTTCTTTCAGTATCAGGGCCCATTCTGAGGTTTGAAAAATGGGCATATTGAAATATAATCTGCCATTGAACTTCTCAGGGGCATTTGGAAATTATTTATGCCATTTTCACTCAAAGGATTGAAGACATATGGCAGAATCCACTCAGACGAAGATGACAGTTGGTTCTGTCTTCTCAAGCTGCCCTTGCATATGGACAGATTGACAGGAAAGGAAGCTTTCTTTGCATTTCACTCTGCATTTGTCACAACCTACAGACACATGCATGTCTACACTCACAAGACACATAAACACAGACGCATGCAGGTTTAGGTAGTCTACTATCTAAATGTTAGTTGCTGGTTACCTGTCCACATTTTTTTATCAGTAACGTAACTTTTGGATTACGCAAAATGTAATCTGATTACTTTGTTACTTTTACATCACTTTCCCCTTAATAAGAGGCACAGGTTAGAAGCTGGCACAGCCACACAGTCATACAATCTTATTTTAAACCTTTACCTTAATCACACTGCTAACCCTACTGCCTAACCCTAACTTTAAATTAAGACCAAAAAGAAAATTTTTGTTTTCATACATTTTTACAAGAAAGGCAATTTTGACTTTGCACCTAGCGGAAATCGCTCAGGTCTGCCTCAAGGACAAGACTCATCCCAATAAACGTCAACCTGCTTTAGAGGCATTAAAAGAGGACAAAAAATGAATATTACCAACTGAACAATTTTCAGGCTAAATCAATGTTAGAGTCGACCATAAATGTATCTTGCATGTTGGTTAAGTACAGAATGTTGGTGCATGTTGGTTAAGTACAGAATGTTGGTGCATGTTGGTTAAGTACAGAATGTTGGTGCATGTTGGTTAAGTACAGAATGTTGGTGCATGTTGGTTAAGTACAGAATGTTGGTGCATGTTGGTTAAGTACAGAATGTTGGTGCATGTTGGTTAAGTCGGAAGTTTACATGCACTTAGGTTGGAGTCATTAAAACACGTTTTTCAACAACTCCACAAATTTCTTGTTAACAATCTATAGTTCTGGGAAGTAGGTTAGGACATCTACTTTGTGCAGGACACAAGTAATTTTTCCAACAATTGTTTACAGACAGATTATTTCACTAAGAATTCACTGTATCACAATTCCAGTGAGTCAGAAGTTTACAAACACTAAGTTGACTGTGCCTTTAAACAGTTTGGAAAATTCCAGAAAATTATGTCATGGCTTTAGAAGCTTCTGATCGGAGTCAATTGGAAGTATACCTGTGGATGTATTTCAAGGCCAACCTTCAAACTCTGTGTCTCTTTGCTTGACATCATGGGACAATGAAAAGAAATCAGCCAAGACTTCAGATTTTTTTTTTTTAGATCACCACAAGTCTGGTTCATCCTTGGGAGCAATTTCCAAATGCCTGAAGGTACCACGTTCACCTGTACAAACAATAGTATACAAGTATAAACACCATGGAACCACGCAGACGTCATACTCCTCTGGAAGGAGACGCGTTCTGTCTCCTAGAGATGAACGTACTTTGGTGCGAAAAGTGCAAATCACAGGTACAAAAGTATCTATATCCACAGTAAAACGAGTCCTATATTGACATAACCTGAAAGGCCGCTCAGCAAGGAAGAAGCCACTCCTCCAAAACCGCCATAATAAAGCCAGACTATGGTTTGCAACTGCACATGGGAACAAAGATCGTATTATTTGGAGTAATGTCCTCTGGTCTAATGAAACAAAAATAGAGCTGTTTGGCCATAATGACCATCGTTATGTTTGGAGGAAAAAGGGGGAGGCTTGCAAGTCAATGTAAATTGTCCAGTGGCGATTTTATGAATTCTTCAGCAGTCTTATGGCTTGGGGGTAGAAGCTGTTGAGGAGCCTTTTGGTTCTAGACTTGGCGCTCCGGTACCGCTTGCCGTGTGGTAGCAGAGAAAACAGTCTGTAACTTGGGTGACTGGCGTCTCTGACAATTTGATGGGCTTTCCTCTGACACTGCCTATTATATAGGTCATGGATGGCAGGAAGCTTGGCCCCAGTGATGTACTGGGCCGTTCGCACTACTTACTACGCATTGTTCCCACCATTGTTCCTGTTCCCAAGAAAGCTAAGGTAACTGAGCTAAATGACTACCGCCCTGTAGCACTCACTTCCATCATCATGAAGTGCTTTGAGAGACTAGTCAAGGACCATTTCACCTCCACCCTACCTGACACCCTAGACCCACTCCAATTTGCTTACCGCCCCAACAGATCCACAGGCGACGCAATCTCAATTACACGGCACATTGCCCTAACCCATCTGGACAAGAGGAATACCTATGTGAGAATGCTGTTTATCGACTACAGCTCAACATTTAACAACTTAGTACCCTCCAAACTCGTCATCAAGCTCGAGACCCTGGGTCTCTACCCAGCCCTGTGCAACTGGGTCCTGGACTTCCTGACGGGCCGCCCCAGGTGGTGAGGGTAGGTAACAACATCTCCACCCCTCTGATCCTCAACACTGGGGCCCCACAAGGGTGCGTTCTCAGCCCTCTCCTGTACTCCCTGTTCACCCACGACTGCGTGGCCATGCACGCCTCCAACTCAATCATCAAGTTTGCAAACGACACTACAGTGGTAGGCTTGATTACCAACAATGACGAGACGGCCTACAGGGAGGAGGTGAGGGCCTTCGGAGTGTGGTGTCAGGAAAATAACCTCACACTAAACGTCAACAAAACAAAGGAGATGATCGTGGACTTCAGGAAACAGTAGAGGGAGCACCCCCATATCCACATCGATGGGACAGTAGTGGAGAGGGTATCAAGTTTAAGCTTCCTCGGCGTACACATCACGGACAAACTGAAATGGTCCACCCACACAGACAGCATGGTTGAGAACAAGTTCTCATTTACAATTGCGACCTAGCCAAGATAAAGCAAAGCAGTGCGACACAAACAACAACACAGAGTTACACATGGAATAAACAAACGTACAGCCAATAACACAATAGAAAAAGTCTATATAGAGTGTGTGCAAATGGCATAAGGAGGTAAGGCAATATATAGGCCATAGTAGCAAAGTAATTACAATTTAGCAAATTAACACTGGAGTGATAGATGTATAGATGATGATGTGCAAGTAGAAATACGGGTGTGCAAAAGAGCAAAACAGTAATAAAAACAATATGGGGCTGAGGTAGGTTGATGGATGGGCTATTTACAGATGGGCTGTGTACAGCTGCAGCGATCGGTAAACTGCTCAGATAGCTGATGCTTAAATTTCGTGAGGGAGGTACAAGTCTCCAACTTCAGCGATTTTTGCAATTCGTTCCAGTCATTGGCAGCAGAGAACTGGAAGGAAGGGCGGCCAAATGGGGTGTTGGCTTTGGGGATGACCAGTGAGATATACCTGCTGGAGCTCGTGCTACGGGTGGGTGTTGTTAAGGTGACCAGTGAGCTGAGATAAGGTGGGGCTTTACCTAGCAAAGAATTATAGATGACCTGGAGCCAGTGGGTCTGGCGACAAATATGTAGCGAGGGCCAGCCGACGAGAGCATACAGGTCGCAGTGGTTGGTGGTATATGGGGCTTTGGTGACAAATCAGATGGCACTGTGATAGACTGCATCCAGTTTGATGAGTATAGTGTTGGAGTCTATTTTGTAAATGACATCGCCGAAGTCGAGGATCAGTAGGATAGTCAATTTTATGAGGGTATGTTTGGCAGAATGGGTGAAGGAGGCTTTGTTGCGAAATAGGAAGCCGATTCTAGATTTAATTTTGGATTGGAGATGTTTAATATGAGTCTGGATGGAAAGTTTACAGTCTAGCCAGACACACAGTTATTTGTAGTTGTCCACATATTCTAAGTCAGAACCCTCCAGGGTAGTGATGCTAGACCAGCGGGCGGGTGCAGGCAGTAATCGGTTAAATAGCTTGCATTTAGTTTTACAAGCGTTTAAGAGCAGTTGGAGGTCACGGAAGGAGTGTTGTATGACATTGAAGCTCGTTTGGAGGTTTGTTAACACAGTGTCCAAAGAAGGGCCAGATGTATACAGAATGGTGTCGTCTGCATAGAGGTGGATCAAGGAATCACCCGCAGCAAGAGCGACAGTGTTGATATATACAGAGAAAAGAGTCAGCCCGAGAATTTAACCCTATGGTACCCCCATAGAGACTGCCAGAGGTCCGGACAACAGCCCCCCAGTTTTGACACACTGAACTCTATCTGAAAAGTAGTTGGTGAACCAGGCGAGGCAGTCATTTGAGAATCCAAGGCTGTTGATTCTGCCGATAAGAATACGTTGATTGACAGAGTCGAAAGCCTTGGCCAGGTCAATGAAGATGGCTGCACAGTACTGTCTAATATCGATTGCGGTTATGATATCGTTTAGTACTTTGAGTGTGGCTGAGGTGCACCCGTGACCAGCTCAGAAACCGGATTGCACAGCGGAGAAGGTATGGTGGGATTCGAAATGGTCAGTGATCTGTTTGTTAACTTGGCTTTCGAAGACTTTAGAAAGGCATGGCAGGATGGATATAGGTCTGTAACAGTTTGGGTCTAGAGTGTCACCCCCTTTGAAGAGGGGGATGACCGCAGCAGCTTTCCAATCTTTGGGAATCTCGGACGATAAGGAAGAGAGGTTGAACAGACTGGTAATAGGGTTTGCAACAATAATTTTAGAAAGAGAGGGTCCAGATTGTCTAGCCCAGCTTATTTGTACAGGTCCAGGTTTTGCAGCTCTTTCAGAACATCTGCTTCATTTGCGTGAAGGAGAAGCTGGGGAGGCTTGGGCAAGTAGCTGTGTTCGGGGTGCAGAGCTGTTGGCTGGTGTTGGGGTAGCCAGGAGGAAAGCCAACCGTGGGGAAATGCTTCTTGAAATTCTCGATTATCGTGGATTTATCGATGGTGACAGTGTTTCCTAGCCTCAGTGCAGTGGGCAGGTGGGAGGAGGTGCTCTAATTCTCCATGGACTTTACAGTGTCCCAACACTTTTTGGAGTTTCTGTTTGAAAAAGCTAGCCTTTGCTTTCCTAACTGACTGCGTGTATTAGTTTCTGACTTCTCTGAAAAGTTGCATATCATGGGGACTATTCGATGCTAGTGCAGCCCGCCACAAGATGTTTTTGTGCTGGTCGAGGGCAGTCATGTCTGGAGTGAATCAAGGACTATATCTGTTCTTAGTTCTACATTTTTTGAAAGGGGCATACTTATTTAAGATGGTGAGGAAATAACTTTTAAAGAATGACCAGGCATCCTCTACTGACGGGATGAGGTCAATATCCTTCCAGGATACCCAGGCCAGGTTGATTAGAATGACCTGCTTGCAGAAATGTTTTAGGGAGCGTTTGACAGTGATGAGGGGTGGTCGTTTGAACGCAGACCAATAGCGGATGCAGGCAATGAGGCAGTGATCGCTGAGATCCTGATTGAAAACAGCAGAGGTGTATTTGGAGGGCAAGTTGGTCAGGATAATATCTAATAGGGTGCCCATGTTTATGGCTTTAGGGTTGTACCTGGTGGGTTCCTTGATAATTTGTGTGAGATTGAGGGCATCTAGCTTAGATTGTAGGACTGCCGAGGTGTTAAGCATATCCCAGTTTAGGTCACCTAACAGAACAAACTCTGAAGATAAATGGGGGCAATTAATTCACATATGGTTTCCAGGCCACAGCTCAGAGCTGAGGGGGGTCTATAACAGGCGGCAACAGTGAGAGACTTATTTCTGGAGAGATTCATTTTTAAAATTAGAAGCTCGAACTGTTTGGACATATACCTGGAAAGTATGACATACTGTAACTTTGCAGGCTATCTCTGCAGTAGATTGCAACTCCTCCCCCTTTGTCAGTTCTATCTTGACGGAAAATGTTGTAGTTAGGGATGGAAATCTCCAAATTTTTGGTGGCCTTCCTAAGCCAAGTTTCAGACACGGCAAGGACATCAGGGTTTGCGGAGTGTGCTAAAGCAGTGAGTAAAACAAACTTAGGGAGGAGGCTTCTGATGTTAACATGCATGAAACCAAGGCTTTTACAGTTACAGAAGTCAACAAATGAGAGTGCCTGGGGACACACAGGGCTTGGGTTAACCTCTACATCACCTGAGGAACAAAGGAGGAGTAGGATGAGGGTACAGCTAAAGGCTTTTCAAAACTGGTCTTCTAGTACGTTGGGGATAAAGAATAAAAGGAGCAGATTTCTTGGTGTGGTAGGATTGATTCAGGGCCTAATGTACAGACTGGGGTATACATATTATTTAACTTTGAACCATGAACTTTTTGACACCTATCACCGTAGGCTATGTTTAATCTTACAGCTACATAGAGGCAGTATTTAGTCAAATGTTACAATGTCTGCATCAATATTAAACTAATTGTAACACAAATTTTCATTACAGATAACATCAAACAAAAAAGATGGGTACACTTTCAGTTATTGTGAAAACTTTTCATCATCACCTTTCATTGCCTTAGCTCTGAAATGTAAACGTATATACATATTCAGCTTATACAGTTTTTTTTATACAGTTTTCTTTTCTTATCTACCAAGGTGGATGGTGTACCTTGGCAGACCTTGGCGAACAGGCTGAGCGGCTGGGTGACCCATAGTTGTCGCAGTGGACCACCCACATTGCTAGCACCAGAGCATGAAAATTCTCTGGTACAGTTGTGTATCTACTGCGCCAGCCATGGGTTGCCCTTCACCAGACAGAGGCTGATGAAATATGCCGGCAAAATACACAGGTATTTGGTGTTGTTGTGTCTCTGACTGATTAAATTATATGACAGGCTATTTTATCAAATCGATTACCTAACGTTTTATTGATTACGTGATTGAATTAAACCATGCAACAATTAACTCGTTAATAACCTGGGGTACCACAGAAGAGTTGAAATGAGCCCTTTTAAACGTATGGACACCAGTCCTCGCGTCATTGGGAACTAAGGTTGACTTCCGTCAACATGCTTTTGTATTGGGGGAGAGAACGGCGTGTTTCATAGTTCTCAACCAATGTCTGTTCACTTAGATGTGGCCACTGAGTGAGCATAGTTTACTTATGAAAACAATTCTCTCATTTAGAAGCTAAAATTGCATTTAATCTTTTCACAAATAGTTTAATATTTAAACATTTAAATTGCACAACAATTCCATCTGAATCTAATAACTAGAATGTGTAGACTTTCCAAGATACAGTTTATGTCGTCCTATCATCAGATATAATGTCCCAGACACCAACTGATCTGACGTTATATTCTTTAAGTACTGACGGATACTTTCAACTGGTTGGATTACAGAAATATTGTTCCATTCCCAACCTTTTGATGTTACTGTATTGCAAAGTCTCTCTCTGTGGTAACAACGGATTTTCATAAGTCCATTTTTGTAGAGTGGAGAGAGGGGGAAATCTATTTATGGGTGGGTCATAAACCAGTGGGGGGAAGAGAGGGAAAGGGGGTTTTATGACACTCACCCAAGAGGGCAAAGTCATGACAGTGTTCTATGTGTTTATGCATGTAGAATGCTGGACTGACTGTTCTCAATGTGTGTGATGTAAATGTGGATGTGGATGGTGATTCCAAAACAAACATTTTCTTCCTGGATGGACAATTTGGTTTTATATTCTATTGTAGGTTTCGGCACTCAGGGGAAAATCCCACCACTGGGGAAGAGGTGGAGAGAAATGTTCAGGAGCAGGCACAAGAACCTGAGCATGAGGAGGCTGGACACCCTAGATGGGGAGAGCTGAGTGTGCCACACGTCCGACGATGGATACCTTGTTTACTTCTTATGAGAAGCACTTGGAGGAGAGTGGATTGAGGAAGAATGCCAGACAAATCTATAACATAGCGACCTGAGCAGGCACAAAGTGCTGGCTCCCCGGGGTGCAAAACATGTGTACCAGCAGGCTCTGGGGACTGAGGAGCACATCACAGTGCTGGCCTGCTTCAACACTGCTGGGGAGGATGTCCCCCCCGTTTATTATCTACCCCAAGTTTTCCCTGGTGGCCACTACACACTGAGAGGCCCAATATGTGCAAGTAATTTATTTTTTACCGGAAGGCTAGCCAACTAGTCAACTATCTAGTAAACACTTTGGATACAAGGCAGGTTTCTCATTTCTGAACAAAATGAAACAGATATACTGTATCTTATAATTGAAGAAAATAGTAAGATGACCGATAACTGGGGACCGTATGCCGATAATATGGGATGCATTTCTTTTGCTAAGCTGATAGTAGTAGTATTTTGACTGAAATGTCTAACATGCTAATTGCTAAACCGTTAGCTAACATTTTTAAGACACCAATAATCACAAAACATTGATGGCTTGATCACAAGATAACACTGTTGAAGGTAATATATGTCTTAAATGCTGTTGAATATGCCGATAATATGGGGTTCCACGCTAGCTAGCTAACTAGCTGATTTGTTTTTGCAGATACATATTTTTTGTAGCATCTGATGACCTTATGTGGTGAGTGATGAACACAAATTTCTCTGGTCACTATCTTGCAGTCATGAAGCAAGTGGCGCTATCCTGTCAAATCCTGTTATCGGTTATCATATTGGCAGGTTTGCTAGCAGCAAACTATTTAGCTAGCTTCTAGCCTATTGCATTTGAAATGGAATGCTATCCCCTCGTAATGAACAGTGTTGAGTGTTCCTCTTCTCGCTATGCCAGGCAAAATTGGGCATCATCAGCTCATTGTTAAGGACATATCCAAATGAATGTCAAATAGAAAACAGCTTAAACAAACGCAAATGCAGCTTCTTTGCTGTTATTCTGGCTGCAGAGGTCGTGACTGGGTTAGCCGTAGCTAGCTAGCAAGCAAGCGACAAGAACGTTGCCAGCGAGCATGGCAATGGAACATATAGAACGAACACCTGGGTCCCATCCATAAATATCGAACTAATCAAACAAACAACTGGGTTGCATCTCTTTTTACAAGCATTTCGCTACACCCGCAATAACATCTGCTAAATATATGTATGTGACCAATACAATTTGATTTGAGCAAGTAGGAGTTCTCTTTTAAAGATGAAAGGGGCCTGAGAAAAATCAAATCCGGAAGTGCCTCATGTTTTGAAAGCTCTGCGTTCCAATGCGTCCCTATTGAGCAGTGAATGGGCTATCAACCAGATTACTTTTTCTATGTATTCCCCAAGGTGTCTACAGCATTGTGACGTAGTTTTACGCCTTTATGTTGAAGAATACCCGTAAGCGGCTACATTGTGTAAGTGGTCACCTAATGGCTCTCAGAGTGATTCTCGCGTAAAATACAGAGGTAGCCATATTTCCAATCAGTCCTACTGAAAAAACAATTGTCCCGGTGGATATATTATCGAATAGATATTTGAAAAACACCTTGAGGATTGATTATAAACCACGTTTGCCATGTTTCTGTCGATATTATGGAGCTAATTTGGAATATTTTTTGCGGTTGTCGTGACCAAAAATTGCGGTCGATTGCTTTTTATTTTTTATTTTTTATTTCACCTTTATTTAACCAGGTAGGCTAGTTGAGAACAAGTTCTCATTTGCAACTGCGACCTGGCCAAGATAAAGCATAGCAGTGTGAGCAGACAACAAAGAGTTACACATGGAGTAAACAATTAACAAGTCAATAACACAGTAGAAACCAAAGGGGGAGTCTATATACAATGTGTGCAAAAGGCATGAGGAGGTAGGCAAATAATTACAATTTTGCAGATTAACACTGGAGTGATGAATGATCAGATGGTCATGTACAGGTAGAGATATTGGTGTGCAAAAGAGCAGAAAAGTAAATAAATAAAAACAGTATGGGGATGAGGTAGGTGAGAAAGGGTGGGCTATATACCAATAGACTATGTACAGCTGCAGCGATCGGTTAGCTGCTCAGATAGCTGATGTTTGAAGTTGGTGAGGGAGATAAAAGTCTCCAACTTCAGCGATTTTTGCAATTCGTTCCAGTCACAGGCAGCAGAGTACTGGAACGAAAGGCGGCCAAATGAGGTGTTGGCTTTAGGGATGATCAGTGAGATACACCTGCTGGAGCGCGTGCTACGGATGGGTGTTGCCATCGTGACCAGTGAGCTGAGATAAGGCGGAGCTTTACCTAGCATGGACTTGTAGATGACCTGGAGCCAGTGGGTCTGGCGACGAATATGTAGCGAGGGCCAGCCGACTAGAGCATACAAGTCGCAGTGGTGGGTGGTATAAGGTGCTTTAGTGACGAAACGGATGGCACTGTGATAGACTGCATCCAGTTTGCTGAGTAGAGTGTTGGAAGCCATTTTGTAGATGACATCGCCGAAGTCGAGGATCGGTAGGATAGTCAGTTTTACTAGGGTAAGCTTGGCGGCGTGAGTGAAGGAGGCTTTGTTGCGGAATAGAAAGCCGACTCTTGATTTGATTTTCGATTGGAGATGTTTGATATGAGTCTGGAAGGAGAGTTTGCAGTCTAGCCAGACACCTAGGTACTTATAGACGTCCACATATTCTAGGTCGGAACCATCCAGGGTGGTGATGCTAGTCGGGCATGCGGGTGCAGGCAGCGACCGGTTGAAAAGCATGCATTTGCTTTTACTAGCGTTTAAGAGCAGTTGGAGGCCACGGAAAGAGTGTTGTATGGCATTGAAGCTTGTTTGGAGGTTAGATAGCACAGTGTCCAAAGACGGGCCGAAGGTATATAGAATGGTGTCGTCTGCTTAGAGGTGGATCAGGGAATCGCCCGCAGCAAGAGCAACATCATTGATATACACAGAGAAAAGAGTCGGCCCGAGAATTGAACCCTGTGGCACCCCCATAGAGACCGCCAGAGGACCAGACAGCCAAACGTGAAGAACAAACAGAGCTATTTCGCCTACAAAAATAATATTTTGGGAAAAAAGGAAAATTGGCTACCTAACTGGGAGTCTCGTGAGTGAAAACATCCGAAGCTCATCAAAGGTAAACGATTTAATTTGATTGCTTTTCTGATTTTCGTGACCAAGTTACCTGCTGCTAGCTGGACATAATGCTATGCTAGGCTATCGATAAACTTACACAAATGCTTGTCTTGCTTTGGCTGTAAAGCATATTTTGAAAATATGAGATGACAGGGTGATTAACAAAAGGCTAAGCTGTGTCTCAATATATTTCACTTGTGATTTTCATGAATAGGAATATTGTCTAGTAATATTTATGTCCGTTGCGTTATGCTAATTAGTGTCAGTCGATGATTACGCTTCCGGATTCGGGATGGGGTGTCACTAGAGGTTTTAAGAATGTGAAATGTCAAAATAATGTTATAATGTTATAAAAATAATTTTTTCAGCTTTTATTTTTTTCATCACATTCCCAGTGGGTCAGAAATGTACATACAGTACACTCAATTCGTATTTAGTAGCATTTCCTTTAAATGGTTTAACTTGGGTCAAACGTTTCGGGTAGCCTTCCACAAGCTTCCCACAATAAGTTGGGTGAATTTTGGCCTATTCCTCCTGACAGAGCTGGAGTCAGGTTTGTAGGCCTCTTTGCTCACACATACTTTTTCAGTTCTGCCCACACATTTTCTAGAGGTTTGAGGTCAGGGCTTTGTGATGGCCACTCCAATACCTTGACTTTGTTGTCCTTAAGCCATTTTGCCACAACTTCTGAAGTATGCTTGGGGTCGTTGTCCATTTGGAAGACCCATTTGCGACCAAGCTTTAACATCCTGACTGATGTCTTGAGATGTTGCTTCAATATATATACATAATTTTCATCCCTCATGATGCCATCTATTTAATGAAGTGCACCAGCCCCTCCTGCAGCTAAGCACCCCCACAACATGATGCTGCCACCCCCGGGCTTTATGGTTGGGATGGTGTTCTTCGGCTTGCAAACCTCCCCATTTTTCCTCCAAACATAACGAGGGTCATTATAGCCAAACAGCTCTATTTTTGTTTCATCAGACCAGAGGACATTTAAAAAAAAAAGTATAATCTTTGTCCCCATGCACAGTTGCAGACCTTAGTCTGGCTTTTTTATGGCGGTTTTGGAGCAGTGGCTTCTTCCTTCCTGAGCAGTCTTTCAGGTTATGTCAATACAGGACTCGTTTTACTGTGGATATAGATACTTTTGTACCTGTTTCCTCCAGCAACTTCTGGGATTGTCTCTAGGAGACAGAACGCGTCTCCTTCCTGAGCGGTATGACGGCTGCATGGTCCCACGGTGATTATACTTGCATACCGTAATTGCTGGACTATAAGCCGCTACTTTATTCCCACGCTTTGAACCTCGTGGTTTATACAATGACGCGGCTAATTTATGGATTTTTCCCGCTTTCACAAGATTCATGCCGCCAAAAAACTGAGCACCGTCACATAATGTGACGTAAAATCGAGCGCGCTCAAACTTCCCATCATTCTGATTACGGTAGTAATTTTGTCACCCTCATCATGGCAAAGACACGGAGAAATGCATATGATGCAGCTTTCAAGTTGAAGGCGATCGATCTGGCTGTTGGAAAAGGAAAGAGAGCTGCTACACAGGAGCTTGGCCTTAATGAGTCGATGATAAGACGTTGGAAACAGCAGCGTGAGGAACTGACTCAGTGCAAAAAGACAACAAAGGCTTTCAGAGGGAAGGAAAGCAGATGGCCCAAAGTATTTGCAGCCACTCAACATCAGTGTAAATCGTGCATTTAAGGTGGCGCTCCT
This sequence comes from Oncorhynchus kisutch, assembly GCF_002021735.2. NCBI lineage: Eukaryota > Metazoa > Chordata > Actinopteri > Salmoniformes > Salmonidae > Oncorhynchus > Oncorhynchus kisutch. The sequence goes on from NC_034176.2 coordinate 58,714,757, forward strand.
TGTTCAGTGGGAGTCTTGGATGACAAGTGGGGAGAAATCCTTCACTAAAACGGGCTGCATGCGAAGAGCAACTTATGGTCAAGTCTGCCAGTGGGTCCTGACAGCGTGGAGCATTGTCAAAAAATCCACTATCATCAACGGGTTTCGAAAGGCTGGACTGCTGCGTGTTGAAGGGGCAGCATGAGCTCAGCGGGGTATTTGCCTCCGGATGAAAGTGACGAGAGCGACAATGAAAACGATCCAACATCGGATGAAGCAATTCTGAGGCTATTCATCTCCGAAGGAGATGACTTCAGTGGTTTCAGTGGTTTCAGTGGTTTCAGTGCACAGGAGGAGGAAGATAGTGACCAAGTTCATTTGTTTCAATGTACCGGTAGGCACCTGCGGCTTATAGACATGTGCGGCGTATTTATGTACAAAATACATATTTTTTAATAATTCAGTGGGTGCGGTTTATATTCAGGTGCACTTAATAGTCCAGCAATTACGATACTATTGTTTGTAAAGATGAATGTGGTACCTTCAGGTGTTTGGAAATTGCTCCCAAGGATGAACCAGACTTGTGGAGGTCTACAATTTTTCTTCTGGGGTCTTAGCTGATTTCTTTTGATTTCCCCATGATGTCAAGCAAAGAGGCACTGAGTTTGAAGGTAGGCCTTGAAATACATCCACAGGTACACCTCCCAATTGACTCAAATGATGTCAATTAGTTGATCAGAAGCATCTAACGCCGTTACATAATTTTCTGGAATTTTCCGAGCTGTTTAAAGGCACAGTCAACTTAGTGTATGCAAACTTCTGACTCACTGGAATTGTGATACAGTGAATTATAATTTAAATAATCTGTCTGTAAACAATTGTTGGAAAAATGACTTGTGTCATGCACAAAGTAGATGTCCTAACCGACTTACCAAAACTATAGTTTGTTAACAAGGAATTTTTGGGGTGGTTGAAAAACGAGTTTTAGTGACTCCAACCTAAGTGTATGTTAACTTCCGACTTTAACTGTTTATAATGTAAATATATTTTTTTGCATGTTTTTTAGGCATTACTACATGTCACATCAGTTTGCAAACAATATTTAAAAAAACAACGTTTAAGGCTGCATACAAATATGGTCTCTTTTTTGCTTTCTTGACTAAGGCAGCTCAAAAATGTAGGTGTTTCAGCCTAGCTCAGTGCTTTCTGTGGTGGAGTGGCAGCCAGCGGAAAATAAAGAGTGTAATGGTTGGTAGTCTTTTCTAGTTCCGCCGTGATTGGCTCAGTGTTCTGTCACTCATGGGTACACTACGTCACTGCAACATCTACAGGGAGAGCTAGAAAGTTCAAGCCCCTTTGGCTGCTACCATAGATTTGAATTAGAAGTGCTCATCCAAGAAGGCTCAAAGTCATTGGCCACAGATAAACTGACGTCAAATCACGTTACATCTACCGTAGCTTTGATTGGACTGACAATGTCAACATCATACTTTCAGAATCATAGTTAAAAATTGTTAGACAAGCAGTCGTCATCATGAATCACGTCGACAATCTACGGGCAAATCCTTTTCAGTCCTTATCATAGGAAGATAAATTGTAGATAAAATGCCATTGGACATACACTTTACACAACATGTTGGAAATTGCAAATTCAGTGGCTAACTACAAGCGTTTCAAAGCAATCACTGTTTCACTTCCCCTGCTATTCGTTGGACAGAGTATGTGGTCTAAGTCTGGGTTTAAGGGTCTCTTTTTGAAGCTTAAAAGGATCAACTTTCACATGCAACACCATGGGCCAGAAAACGTTGAATACTTTGGCCATGCTGACTTCTGCAGCATTTAAAACAACTGGAAACTCAGAACTGGGAAATCTCAGACTTCATTGAGTTCAAGACAACTGGGAAGTCTGAAAAAAACTAGCTCTGACTTGGAAAATACGTTTTGAAAGGTCATCCAACTCAGAGTTCCAAGTCGGGAACTCGGGCCTCTTTCTAGAGCTCCGACCTGAACGTCACTGACGTCATGATTTAGCCTTGTTTTTTTCAGAGCTCTCAAATCCAGAGAATGCCAGACTTGGAAGACAAAGTTTGATAACAATATTTGCTCACAAGAAGGACCACCCCGCCACCTTCCTGTTCAAGTGAGCACAGCACAATGGTGAGTCCAAAAGTGTCTTGTATGCTGCTGAGTAAATTACTGTTTGTAATATGCCAGGGAGATATGTATACTGTAGCTAAGAAATTAATACTAGGTATATGTTTTGTATTAATCTGTTAGTAGCCCATGTGCCCCACCCTATTAATTTGCTACCTTTCCCCTCATAACTTAGCCTACTGTTCTGACTTGTTGGTGCACATGTAGCCTATAGCCTGATTTAGAGAAATGTCGTCATTGAATATTGTAAGTGCTTTCACTCTCTGCTTATATACCCCCTTTATTTATCCTACGGTTCTGACTTGGTGTACAGTGAGGATACTGTAAGAACAACCCATGTTCTGAATTCTGTCACTGTACATTTCAAAAGTGTTGAACAAATAGTTATATTGACTTGTCCATCTTAGCTCGTTCATTAATGTCTTAATTGAAATGGTGGATTGCTTCTTATCCGCACATCGTTCCCTTATGCCATAGTTTGTATATCTCAATTGTCAGCAGAAACCATATTTGTTTAAGCAAGTCAGCCATATCAGCAATGTTTTTTTAAATGCAGTAAATGAGGCTGAATGAACTGTGTCGCTGCCAGACAGGTGTAGCGTTGTAAGGATTCACTCCATGGTGCTGAAAAGAAAGCTCTGCTGTTGGGACAGCTTTATGTAGGCCCTAACAGTTTGTGGGCACCGTATGTCACCGTTATTGAGCAATGTATTGTTTAGTGTTGTGTTGTTTAGTGGCTTTGCCCCACCAAGATTTGCATGCTAAAGTCGGCACTAATCTGATTACAATATTTTTGCTTGTAACGGGTTACATTTTTTTTGTAATCCATTACATGTAATCCATTACTCCCCAACTCTGCATGCATGTATACACTCACAGACACATTAACACAGACACATGCATGTCTAGACTCCGACACATGTACACAGGCATATGCATGTCTACCTAGACATATAGTACACAGACACTGTCACGCCCTGACTGTAGAGATCCTTTAATTCTCTATGTTTGTTTGTTCAGGGTGTGGCTCGGGTGGGAATATCTATGCTTTCTGGTTCTTTGTTTTTGGCCGGGTATGATTCTCAATCAGGGACAGCTGTCTATCGTTGTCTCTGATTGGGAATCATACTTAGGCATCCTTTTTTCCTTTTCTCATTTGTGGATTGTTGTCTTTGTTGGTGGCATATATAGCCTTACAGAGCTTCACGTTCATTTAGTTGTTTATTGTTTTGTTGGCGACATTTAAAATCAAAGAATGTACGCTTACCACACTGCACCTTGGTCCGGTCATGTCCTTGACGCCGATTGTGACAGACACAATAATTGACAATAATGCATTATATTCCATTATTCCCCATGGATCCTTACAGTTCCACATGCCTACCTAACGCAGTGATGTGAATGCAGTTTGATCTTACCTGGAGAGAAAGGATGAATGCAGTAGCATCTACAGATCCCTTCTGTTGTGAGAAATTACGTGTTCTTGTTTGCTGTGAAAATCTGGAGCACAGTAAGGTTAGGTTTGTTTTGTTCTAACATGTTGTTTTGTTTTGTTCTAAATGTGGAAATTGTCAATTGTGAATGTCAAAGTGAGTGGACACTTTTATACAAAAAGTTGAGGGTAGAAACAAAGATTGATTATGAGATTTAAAAACCTCTACAGGATCGGTGTCCCCCACCACCCCCAGTTGAGCTAACGTAGGCTAATGTGATTAGCATGAGGTTTAAGGAACAATAAAACATCTCCCAGGACATAGACATATGTAATATGGCCAGAAAGTTTAAATTATTCTTAATCTAACTGCACTGTCCAATTTATGCTCTTGTTTGAGGAGAGTGCACAATTATGAACTTGAAAATGTATTAATAAACCAATTAGGCACATTTGAGAAGTCTTAATACAACATTTTGAAGAGATATGCACTGGTTCATTGGATCAGTCTAAAACATTGCACTTTACACTGCTAGTGGCCAAAATCTAAATTGCGCCTGGGCTGGAATAATACATTATACATTAAAAAAACACGTTTCTTTCTTTCATTTCACATTTCCACAAACTTCAAAGTGTTTCCTTTCAAATATTATCAAGAATATGCATATCCTTACTTCAAGTCCTGAGCTACAGGCAGTTAGATTTGGGTATGTCATTATAGGTGAAAATTAAAAGAAAATGGTTGGATCCTTATGAGATTGTTCGTTTTTTTTACACAAAATGTCTTCCACTGTTGGTAGGATTTGAGAGCATGGTTTAAGGTTTTCCTAACAACATAAATGGATTTGTTATGTAGCTGTCATTGATTTGGTCTCCGTGTCAGTGGACCACTAAAAGATGATATTACCTTACCCTAGGGTGAATGTAGATAATAATATTTCTGTCACGCTAGGCATGGCCCGGTGACCACTCAATACCACAATAATGTTGCTGCTTCAGGGAAAATGATGTTCAGATCTGTGGAGTTCAGATCAATTACTTTTGTCCTGCGGGGCCTATTTGCTGATACAGTGCTCTGTATTGTACAAGTAATGACGATGACAATATTTTCCAATACACTGAGCGTACAAAACATAAGGAGCACCTTCCTAATATTGAGTACATAATGTCTCCACCATCATTTCCTATGACTGAAAACAGCTTCCGGACATCAGAACAGCGATCGCTAGCCTCGATTTGGATGAAAACGTCTACTTCAACAAGTTGGCAGCTCTGGATGTTCTGCTTACTCCGGACCAGGGAGTAATCCCTCGGACTCGAAAGAGAAAGTGTTGTCAAAAAAAGAGTGTTGTCATCCTGACGAGACTACGTCAGCGAACAAATTGACCCCATTGCCCTCTGTTCTGTTGGCGAGCGTGCAGTCATTGGATGAGCCCCGTTCGAGACGGTCCTGTCAACGGGACCTGGGAAACTGTAATATCCTGAGTTTCTCAGAGTCGTTCCCCCCGCTTTTGCCCTCAGAACGGCCTCAATTCGATGGGGCATTGTCTCTACAGGGTGTCGAAAGCATTCCACAGGGATGCTGGCCCATGTTGACTCCAATGTGTCCCACAGTTGTGTCAAGTTGGTTGGATGTCCTTTGGGTGGTGCAGCATTCTTGATACACACGTGATTCAGTTGCAGTTCTTGACACAAACTGGTGAGCCTGGCACCTACCACCATACCCCGTTCGAAGGCACATACATTTTTTGTCTTGCCCGTTCACCCTCTGAATGGCACACAATCCATGTGTCAATTTTCTCAAGGCTTAAAAATCGTTCTTTAACCTCTCCTCCCCTTCATCTACACTGTTTGAAGTGGATTTAACAATTGACATCAATAAGGGATCATAGCTTTTACCTGGATTCACCTGGTCAGTATGTCATGGAAAGAAAAGATGTTCCTAATGTTTTATGCACTCAGTGTAGATGGCACATTGGAACGAAGTATAATTTTACCTTGAGACAATGTTTTATTTCACTCTCCTTTGTTGAGGGATGTATCTAATCTAATTGACCAATTAGAGATTTCCGTTGTTTTTCTATTTCTCCCGGCCCAATGGAATTTCAAATGGCCATCATGCATTGCTCATTTGATTGAGATCCATTTTTATAACCTTAATTAATTCAGCGTTTTCCATGAGTGAAGGGAAAGGATAGCTCACAGACGGTAAGGAAGAATGATATCTCCAAACAAAAGTTCTTCATGTTTTGTATACTCAGTGTATGTTAACAATGGCAACAAAACTGAACCAAAAGTTGACATTGCTTGTTACTCTAATCGCATCAACAAAGTATTAGCATTAGGCTGTTGAAAACGTGTGTCAAGGCATTGGAAAGCATTTCTCTGAAGAAAGTGAAGGAGAAATGTTGTTCAACACAAGGGCAGTATTCTACAGTGATGGAAGCCTTGACTGCTGCAGCAACACAAACAAACAAAAAAAAATGAAATAATGAAGGTTTCTGGGTTGCTGACAAACAATACATTATCCTAGACATGCTGCTGAACAATCTTCAATGGCAAAAAAAACCCTGCAACTCCTGGAGAGGGTGAATTGACTCTGTGTATTTTGAGGTCTCCGTTCAGCCTTGAGTCTTATGTTAAACAATAGGCCGTTCCAATAGGCCTATACCGTTCCATTGAGTTAGAACGGAAATGACATGGAGAAAGGAGGTTAGTTCGACAGCCTACAGTATCCATACAGACTGAACCATATCAGCTCATATTACATTCTCTAGCACATGGAAAGACACAAATGACAGAGCAAAACAGGTCCCGCAGTCTTTACACATGGGCACACACTCACTCACAATGCAGACTACCCGTGCCTCATTTCACTTCACTCTGTGTAGTTGGTCCGTATAACATTGATTAAATCACACAGCGCAGTGGGCACCCGTCACACACTCTTAACTCAACACTGGCTTCTGAACACTCCAGCTGGGCTTCTGAGCGCCTGATGTAGTCACGGATAAGTCTACGGATTACCATATTTCAGACAAACTAATGGCTTTGTAGAGTGAGCTTAGAGCTTAAGCTCCTCCGTATAGCACTACAAAGCCATCACAAAGAGGGCCTATCTAAAAGTGTAAGAATACAAACCAGAGGTATTTATAATTTTCAGGGTTGCTGGGATCTCTGCATTTTTGCTTCTAGACCCTGTCTAAATCTTGGTGGTGGAAGCAAGAACAGAGGAGAAGAAAAGGCCTGCCATTAGGAATGACCTGCTCTCAATTACCCCCAGGCAAAAGGCTTGGATCTCAACCATTGCTCTTCTTACAGGTATCAAAAATAATTGAGGTTTATTGAATCAACCCATTACATTGTTCCAAATTCACTTTTCTAAATCCACTTTGGGGAGGAAATGAAAATGGTAGAGCACAAAAGGCGAGGCCAAAACAAAATTGAAAGGCTCTTGTCTGCTCATTTGTTATGGATGCCTCACTGTGTCAAAATGAAATTAATACTTTTTACAGCACTTTTCTCTCCGCCTCTTCAGTCTCCCTTGAGTCCTGGACTCATGGTCTCTCTAATTCCTGTGTCTGAGCGGCAGGTGTATGGCCAACCATAATGCTTTTGTTGTGCATCTCCACCTGCGTTGCTCCCAACCTAATTATCTAGATATGATTATACACATACAAACAGACCACAGAGAGACAGAAAGAGGTGTGTGTGTGTGTGTGTGTGTGTGTGTGTGTGTGTGTGTGTGTGTGTGTGTGTGTGTGTGTGTGTGTGTGTGGATGATGATTCCTACAAACCATAATGGATGTGTTAAATAATACGAGAGGCGTCGTTGGGATGCTAAACACTAGGCAATAAATACGATCAAAAAAGCAATGCAATATGCCAAACACGGTAATGTCATTTTGAGTGCGCAGGCATTTGAAATGGACAGGAGAGAGGGGACGTTGTGATTGGTAGCTAGTGGGTGGGTGTGTTTGTGTATACATCATATGGGCATACATTTAAAACTGGAGAAAGATCTTTAGTGAAAGACAGGGATTCTTATTGTGACATTGTAGCAGCGTAGACCATAACATTCCCAAAACCTTGAGTTTCAGCTCAAATAGAATAGTGTAATTACACTAATAATGCTTCCTCTGTCATTGTTATTATTTTCTCACACGTCCTCTAGCCATCCATCAAACCACCCACCTCTCACTCAGCCAAACCTTTTAAAATAAAAATGATGAGCTCTCAGATTAAATCTGGTGAGCTTCTTTGGTCACGGGCCACTTCTGGGTACACTGACAATGGGATTTGTTCTCCCTCGAGAGCTACAGTTGGAAATACCCAGCTCGTCTTCATGTTGCACCGATGCTACAATAGAGAGCGCTGCTTACAGGGCCTGCTAGTGAAAGGCTCCGATAAAGAGGGTTGATAATGAGAGCTAAAGGGATTATATTCCTGCAAAGGCCAGAGACTCCAGGCAGGCACAACAGGGTAATGACAGGAAATGGGATTACTATCTGAATAGCTACTCCCTCTCATCTCTCTCCCGATTCACAACTGCCCTGTGGTCATGACTAGGATTCAGTCACCACCACCAGCCTCCTTAGGCAGAATGCAGTACCTTCCCAAAACAATATGACAGAAGAGCATGAAGAGAAAGACAATACCTGAACATACACTAGTTTCTTCAGGTAAATGTGTCTTGTATTATCTAATGCGGTGAGGACCTACACTGAGGTCATGAACATCCCAAAAGCAAAGCGCCACCTATATTTTCTTGACCTTTAAGTGATGTAGGCAGGCCAATTTCAAATAGTGTCCACCTGTCAAGCTGGTCTCCTCTTGGTCCGTTGTCTCAGTAGGGTCCTTTTCTCAGAAGCAGTTTCCAGGTTGTACTTTATGTAAAGTAGACAGAAATTCAACTAGAAATGAGTGAAACGGGACCTCTGAATGGCTTCAGCAGAAAATAGCCGTAGGGGACAGTTTGGCGCAGGGATTTTTGGTGTTTTGGTTTTGCAAATCGCCAGCTAATTTACTGCATCCTTTCTCCCATCAATCTGAGAGTGTGAGGGTGTGTGAGTGCATGTGTGTGAGTTTGTGTACATGTATAGGTCTATTCATTGGAGTTAAGGACATTTTTATGGTGCATTTATGCAATACATTTCTCTACTCTTGTATGTTGGTGTTGTGGATACATCTGTGTGTAGCTGTGATTGTGTGTCTTCTCAGTCCTATCCTTTTGGCAGTAACACTATCATATTGTGAAGGTCTTAAGGATGGCCCACTTGAGTGTATGGATCCAGACAATGATATGGCTCTGTGAGGGAAGGGCATCTTTAACGATTGGACATTTCAGTCATCATAAAATCAATGAGTGTTATGGAGTACTCAGAGAGTTTCTTCCAGCAGTTCTGACAGTCTTGTGATTGGTGACCACTGCAAGGACTTAATTTGCACGTGTGATTGTATGGCTCAGCCGCTGGCCCTCTCACTGTCATAATCACAGTAATGGGCAAGCTGATAGCTAATCGAAAAGGCTGTGGGCGACACCAGGCAGCACTGAATGCCTTTGTTGTTCCACTGGCAAGGCTCTAACAAGAAGAAAAAACAGAAGGAATTATCACTTAGCGTGACTCTTAGAGGCATCCCAATGACACAGCTCTGTTAGTGGAGCTAAAACGCCTCCATCATTAGAACTGTGGATGTAATGGACGAGGCAATCTCGCCAAATGGGCTTTTAAATTTCTCGCTGGTAGCATCAGGGAAACTGAGGTTAGCCAGTTTCTCTCTCTTTCTCTCTCTTTCTCTCACTAGCTGTCTCTCTTTCTTTCTCTCTCTCTCTTTTTCTCTCTCTCTCTCTCGCTAGCTGTCTCTCTTCATCTTTCTCTCTCTTTTTCTCTCTCTTTTTCTCTCTTTTTCTCTCTCTCTCTGGGAGTAAAGGGGCTGGCCCAATTACACTGACTGTAGTGAGTGACACATGCCAGTGCTGCCCAGCATTGGCATTATTGTAAACTTTATGGCTGCCATGTGGGGGATGAGTTGATGCCCGGGTAAATGGCCCTTTTGCATGACATGGTGCATCAAGTAAGAACAGATCGGGTCTGTTGTCCTTTTGAGTTCACTGTCCATTGATATCAGAGTAAGTCCGGGGAGGTCCCATTGTTTCTGACGTTCAGGTATTTGGTTCATGTATCCCCTGACATTGTCTGATCTGCTCGTTCATTAGATGAGAGTAGTAGAACAGTGGGTTTACTCAGCACTACTTCTGTCTGAGAGATGAAACAAACTCAGTTTAGGGTCTAAACAGAATTAAAACAGGATTTGTTGTAAGCCTTCAGCCAGCTTACGATTTTAATGAATGCATAAAAATTGAAATAAGTGAATGGCCTCTTAATTAAATACCTCATTAAAAGCTTAGGTGGTTTGGCATCAGGTTCCTTAGATAAGCAGCACTATTAGACTGGATGAAGAGGAGGAGACAGTGTGACGACTTTCTGAGATGAGGTGGAGGCAGGGCGTAAGGGTAAATGGGAGACGGTGAGGCTAACAGGCATAGTTAGAGTGAGACAGGGGGTTTAGCCAGTTGATAGGGGAGGAGCAGAGGGAAAGAAACAAGACGTAAGTGAGCTCTAATGAACCTTTAACAGGTCTGAGATTTGATTGCGCTCCACAATCCCACGATCCTAGGATCTGGTTCTGTTGGGCTGTGTGGCTGAGTGCCGCCGGGAGCCAGTCTGCCATGCACATGCACACCCGGGCCAGTTAGTATGCAGAGCGACCTGTTGAAGTCATAAACGTGTGCTGCATGGTCCACAGCCCTCACACAGGCTCTCTGAAATTGACTGCTTCAATTGTTTTCTGTAATTAATATTATCCTCCCCAATCACATGACAAGGCATATAAACAGCCTGGTGTGTGTTAGAATGGTTCCTCTCTTCTCCATCCCGAGCATTTCCAAACGATTTCACGGAATAGTGAGCTGAAACCAATGAAACGTGGAAAATGTTGATCAACTAGTTAAATTAAATGCAAATATTTTATTCAAACGTTATGATGGTTAAATAAAACCAAAGAGGAGAAATAAACCAAAACTAGAACTCAGAGATATTTTCAGAAAGAAAATAAAAAACATTTTAATCTGTGAACTACTATAAGAGAAAAGATTAACTACACGAGTATACATTCAACAGGGAAAAGCAGGAGGAGAGCATCTTGAAAGGATTGGACAAAGATAACTTTGCTACCAGACATCCTTGTCCCCACGGACAGGGAGAGTGGGACTGTTAAGGATTCATGGTGGAACCTGTCCCATTTGTCTGATAATAACGACTCCAATGTCCTTCCGTGGCATGTCTTCCTCCTCCTTCTCCTCCTACTGCTCCTCCACCACCACCTCTTATCCTCCTCTTCTGCCTCTCGTCATCTTCCTCCTCCTCCTTCTCCTCATCATTCTCTAAGCTTTCACCTAACCCTGACTATTTACATTGACCCCATTTGCTGCTACTCACTTTTATTATCTTTACATAGTCACTTTACCCCTACCTACATGTACAAATCACCTCGACTAACCTGTACCCCCGCACATTGACACGTTATTTTTTTACTTTAGTTTATTTGATAAATATTTTCTTAACTCTTTCTTGAACTACGTTGTTTGTTATATAAGTATATGTTATGTATATGTATATGTTTGTTATATAAGTAAGCCTTTCACGGTAAGGTCTACAGCTGCTGTATTCAGCGCATGTGACAAATAAAGTTTGATTTAATTTGAACCTGCTTGATGTGGCAATCACAATGGTTGTGTTTAGGAGAGGTTATTTTATAGCATTGGAGATAAAAATGACCCTCTTGATCATGTCTCCATTTTCAATGTCTTCGATAATGTGAATGGCAAACAGAATAGAACTGGTTGAAAAGCCTCTTGTCATCTTAGGATGTTTGCAAAACAACACTTAAAACCTAGTCAGACCATAGGTCTCTCCAGATAACTTGGACATGCAATCATTTTCATATAAACAGACAGCCTTCTTTATTCTCTTGGACTGACTCAAAGGTTTTCATTGACTCATGTTTTCATTGACTCTTCTAATAGCCCACTCTCAGAAAACCTATTGTTTCCTCAATAGACAGTTTATGGAAATGTGTGACTTTACCATCCCATCCTGTACTTTTATCCCACCACACAATAAAAACGGCTGTTATGTTTAGGAGCTGAGGAGTGTAAAGTATATCTGTAGCTATGCTGCGTCTGTCACTATCAATCACTCCACTGAGCTCCTTCATAGTGTTCCCTCTCTCGCCACTGTTCCGTAGCTCCGCAGGGATCTGCCTCATAAATCACCAATGTACTTTAGGTAAAACATCACTCAGCGAGAGATGGGAAGCTCTAAAAGCCCCCTAACGATTGGGTAATAACAGTAGATCCTCAACAACCAATTAAAGGTTTCATGTCGATCGTCATTAATATGTATCTATATTTTATTATCACTTAGCAAAATATGGCTTGAGGGTAAAATGGAGAGCAAGCCAGGCAGTCTCTTTTTCTTTATAAAAGTGCTCCTTTGTTTCATTCACAGCCGCTTCACTTTCGCCTTGAATTTGGGATCTGGGAGACAAGTGTTGTATTTGAAATAATTTAACACTCTACAGACCTGCCAGAACTGATGTGCTCGACTACATAAAGACAAAGCATTGCATAAACATAAATGCAGGGAAAGATATTGGTGCTGGAGATTGAGATTCGTGACCTCGCCTTCTTCAGTGGTGAGATTTGTCTTGCTTCGGTCATTTAATGTGGCAGGCATTTGGGCGGTGTGTATGTGTACCTGACGGTGTGTACATATTTGTGTGCTATTAAATGTGTTCTGGCATCCAGGGCTAGTGTGGGGGTTGAAATTGACATTTCATACAGAATGTACCTATCAACACTGGCAATCTCTAACAGCTAGGAATGCGTAGCGCAAAACAATTGTATTACGGATATTGCTGGCAAATCTACACATCTCTCAGAAAAAAAGTTGAACGCATGCAAATCAACTAAAATAAATCTGTGACAACTGTTGGGTTACAGCAATCTATAAATTGACCAACCCTTATGGCTCAGCCACCATTGTGAATCTGAGGTAGTGGCAGGAGAAATAGGGCTGCATGCACATTTGAGTTTAGCAGGAACATTTCTTGTGGTTTTCCCCCACAGGTTCAGGACCACGGACAGCTGCGGTGAGAATCTAGCGCTGCAGCAGCTCTCTCAACATATTCAGCACCACGGACAGTGATCATTGACACGCACTCCTGCAGCAGTTTCCAGAACACGTGCAGGACCATGGACAGTTCCTAATCACCCTCCTCAATCCACTCAGCAATCAAGAGGCTGCACAGTGGAGTCATAATTTTGGCAGGGATATAAGACTTTCCTAGGTTTTTTTAGTTCTGTTTTTCAAAATCTGAATTAGAGTACACACATGGTGTACCAAGTATATTTATAGTATGTATGTAATGCCCCATGCTTGCCTTCTAATGGAATAACAATTACTTTCAAAATGATTTTTTTCTAAATTATAGCTATTGTTCAGGGATTTATTTTAGTTGGTTCTGGTTTAGATATTTCCACAGTAAAATCCAGCACAAATGTATGTAATTTGGGCAGTGAGCTGCAGAAGGTAAATAATCAAATAATGAAAATAATTCCACTGAGCAACTCATGATAAATAAAAGCCTACACACCATGCATCAGGCGTAAGCCCCCTGTCTCTTCCTAAGAAGGGCGTTTATAATCTCCACTAGCCCAATGCCATGTGTAATAACAAGTGCAAATGAGTTTTCCAGAAACCCTGCAGGTTTGGAATTAATTATACAATGTAGCTACCATGGTCCCAGTGTACTGCTGGTATGATTTATAAAGGGCTGGGGGCAGAGGAGGAGGAACTAAGAGAGTGAGTTTTTTAGTAAAGAGAAAGCAATTTCCATGGCTTGCATTCAATAAGACAATTGCATTACATTTGTCTCAATAAATACCCACCTACACATAATCCACACAATCCACACATCCTACTCAATGTATGCATGTGAGTTTGGAGAGGGGGAGGTGGCACCATTGGACGATTAGTCACTTGTTTAGTTCTTTTTCAGTGCAATATAATTGATGTTAAGGATATGAAAGTTATGATTAAATACACAATGTGCTAGATGTTTCAAATACAGCATGCACAAGCTGAACAGACATTTTTTTTTTCTAATGTAAACTATAAGCCGAATGATCTGGCCTATACTGTTCTTTTTTTTCAGAGAGAACTGTTTTTGAACCATTTTGCTTTCTGTCCGTCTGTCCCTGTTTAACCTGCTGCAATCCAATCAGCTTGTGGAGATTTAGTCAAGGATCTGTCTTTCAATGTCACCAGCTCCCTGTTGGGCTGAGCTGCCAGATGTTCAGTGATATCAGAGTCTCTGTGCTTAAAAAAAAAAACTTCCCTCCACCACCTCCTCTCAATCACTGCAAAACATGTCTGTTTATCTGTCGTCCTCTATGTCCTCATGCAGCCTGGTCTAGACATAACATATTAAATGTAAATCTGAGACATTCAAATTAGTATGATATGTTACGTTTGGTATGGTTACATAAGACAGATGGTTACTTGAGGCAAAAACGAAAGTAGGGTGGTTGGTCAGGTTGGATGGTTGAGCATGTAAAGTGAACGTCTAGCAACCTGAAGGTTGCGAGTTTGAATCTCATCACGAAAAACTTTAGCAGTTTAGCTACTTTGCAACTAAAGTATTTAGCATGTATCTAACTCCTAAACTTAACTCCTAACCCTAACCCCTAGCCTAGCTAATGTTAGCCAGCTAGCTAACATTAGCCACCTAGATAAAATTCCTAACATATTGTTCATTTCGCAAATTCGTAACATACTGTACGTTTTGCAAATTCATAACATTGAATATGAATTGTAATTCGCAACATATCATACAAAATGGGTGATGGATATCCACAACTTCGTACATACCATACAAAACATAACATATCATACTAAATGAAGTGTCTCAGATTTACATACAGAATAATAGGAAATGTTCTGAGACTAGGTTGCCTCATGAGGTCACCCTGTCAGTAGCGTTTTCACAACAATAACCTCCCATTAAATTTGTGGTCAGTAATTCTACACAACTAATATAGCCAGCCCTACTGATAGTGGATAAACTAATATTTGCCAGGTTTACAGGATAGCCTAAAGCATTGTAAATGAGAATAGTCTATCTAAGTGAAGGGCAGCACCTGCTGTCCACCAGTCTTCTCTGCTGTCTATTTCCCTGGCCTGCTAGCAGGAGACACGGTGTTGTGGGCTGAGGTGCAGACAATCCTCAGAGAGTGTCAGGTAGCATCAGTGTCTGTTCAGGCATGGGTTCTGCTGTAGCATGGCTGGGCCTGATATGGCTGTGTAAGTTTGACCATGGTTTAGACACTGTCACTGGGGAGGTTGTCTGCCATACATTAAGGTTGAAATGTTTTGTTTATGCCCTACTGCCACTGTGCTTCTTCCACTGTTGACCATGCTGTTTAATTGGCTCCCTGCTTTATCAGAGAGGGACAGATTGGAGCAAGGATACTTCATCTCAACATTGAATGTTTCAGGTGAAGGATTATTATGTACATACACATGCACAAATGCACAAACACACACACACACACACACACACACACACACACACACACACACACACACACACACACACACACACACACACACACACACACACACACACAAACACACACACTGCCTTGTACAAGTTTGACAGTTATCAGTAGCCCTTGATTTCAGGATGACTGAAAATATGATCATGATTCTGCTGTTCTCTCTTTGCCAGTCTGCTGCAGTATGCTCTGGTTGATGATAAATCTAAGAACTGGCTAAGGGGAGAAATAAACTTTCTGTAATGCCCCAGGCAGCATTCTGAGGTCTTTATCCAGCTCATTCATCCCTGTTGCATTTAAATAATAGACTTCTGACATGTCTCAGTCCTCTGCATCACCGTGCTCATCCTGCACGGCGTAGTCAGGGAATTCTCCAGATGTGTACATTTCTAGAACAGCTTGTGACCACATTGCACATCAGAATCAGAATCACCTTTATTCACCAAGTACCTTTACACATACCTAGAATTTTCCTTGGTGAGAAGGTGCCCGCCGGCAATAGACAATATACAAACAGAATACATACACAAGTCCACATAGACATCATACAGAATATAGAGTATCGGAACAGTAACCATAAAACATGGAACTCTGGAGTATAGACTGACTACAGTGCGAATACAGAGGGGTATATTACAGAGCGGTATATCTATTTATAAACTGGGTGGTTCGAACCCTGAATGCTGATTGGCTGACAGCCATGGTATATCAGACTGTATACCACGGGTATGAAAAAAACTTATTTTTACTGCTCTAATTACGTTGGTAACCAGTTTATTATAGCAATAAGGCACCTTGGGCGTTTGTGGTATATGACCAATACCCCGGCTAGGGATGAATCCAGGCACTCCGATTTTTGTCCTGCCTAAGAACAGCACTTAGCCGTGGTATATTGGCCATATACCACACTCCCTCGTACCGTATTGCTTACATATACAGGGGGAGGGATTCTGCTGTGACAAATATATACAGTGCTGTGCGGAGGTGTATCTAGTGCCAATGCAGTACAGTGCAGATTCATTTTTGAGGCAGTCACTTAATTCCTATGAGCCTGATGGTGGGTTGATGAGGGCCACCGCATGGGGGAAGAAACTGTTCAGGTGGTTTTGGTCAGATTGACCTAAACCGTATGCCAGAGGGGAGTCTTTGAAAGATGGGGTGTCTGGGGTGGGCAGGGTCGGCGATGATCTTTCCTGCAAGTTTCCTTGTCCTGTTGATGTGCAGGTCCTTGATGGAGGCAGGTGACAGCCGATGACCTTCTCTGCAGACCAGACGATGCACTGCAGTTTCCCTTACAGCGGGCAGACGCAGACCCAAACCACACGGTGGTAGAAGAGGTGAGGATCAACTGGCTCTGTAGAACCGAACCAGAATTAATGGAGAGAGTTTGAGTTTCTTCAGCAGGCGCAGATAGTACATCCTCTGTCGAGCATTCTTGGTGACCACTGTGATATTGTCCTTACACTTGAGGTTGTGGTAGATGGTCTCCAGGAATTTGAATGACTTGGCCGTGCTGATGGCTGAGCCATTAATCTTAAGGGGGAGAGATGGTGGGGATCATTTCCTGTAGTCAACCACCTTCTGAGACGATACACCATCACAGATGAGACCGACCGGAAAACTTGAGTAGTTTGACATTTCGTTCGTTGGAGGTGCAGTCATTGGTGTAGAGTGAGTAGAGGAGGGAGGAGGGAGGAGGGAGGGGAGCACGCAACCCTGCGGAATCTGAAATATGTTTCCCCAGCTTTATGTGCTGTGTCCTGTCGGCGATCCACCTGCCTGTAGCCAGATACGTTCAGCTGGGTACGTTTGTGCAGTAGCAGGTCCTGAATGATTGTGTTGAAGGCCGAGCTAAAGTCCACAAACAATATCCTCACGTATGTCCTTGGGATGTCAAGGTGTTGGTGGATGTAGAGAAGGCCCATGTTGACGGCACCGTCCACAGACCTAGGCGTGAGGGAGGAGGGGGGTGTAAGGGAGGAGGGGGGTGCAAGGGAGGAGGGGGTTAAAAGGGGAGAGGGAGTGAAGGCGGAGGGAGTGAGGCAAGGAAGGGGGGTGGCAGGGGAGAGTGTAGTCAGGAGGGGATAGGGGTAGGAAGTAGATGGTTTTAAGTTTCATGTTGTATTAGTCGTATGTGCGGGATACATATGGTATACACCATCCAATGAAATGCTGACTTGCAGCTTCCTTCTCGACAATGCAACAACAATAAGAAATAATAAAAGATAAGAATAGGAACATAAAGTAAATGGCTGAGCAGAATATAATACATATTTTAGCATTTGGATAATACAAGATGGGATGGGGCAGGGTGGGCGGGTGGGGGGGTTGGGGGGGGGGGGGGTGAGGGGCTAGATGGCAGATGGCCCTATTGTGTTTCAAAACGACAGTAGAACTAGTTCAGCAGGTTTGGTAGTAGAGGGTATCCTGGTGCTTGGGGGGGGGGGGTATTGTATTTGTTTTATTTGTTGATCTGCTGGATATCTTCCAGACAGACGAACAGTTGTTGGTGGTGAATTGTTGTTCTAGCCACTCCTTGTAACGACTTTTGAATTTGAATTTGACCTTACTCTCACACCACAGGATATGAATGATGTGTTCTCACCCTGACCTTAAATGTTCTGCCATGTCCCAATGCTGTAAATGGAAAGACATGTTCATAATGCATTTCTTTTTCTATTTTTTGGCGGATCTTTTTTCGTTGTTGTCGTAAAGTCTGGATTATGGTGAAGGTAATACGTCTACATCTTGGTGAGCCAGTAAACGCAGCAAATGATATATTTATAGGTCTTATATAAACCAAACTGATGTTGTGCTCCAACAGTACAAAAGAGAGAACGTCTAATGGCCCCATTATTGATTCAAGTGTATTCTTAGTCCGGCCTAACTAAGGCAGAAGCAGCTTGTTAGTAGGCACATGAGATTCCTCAATTAGTATCTTCAGAGTTAAAACAAAGAGGCTAACTATTCTTTATTTAAGATATTCTCATGCGTATTGGTCATGTGCTTTTCTCTGTGCAGCACTAAGCCAACGTTTTTATTTCCTTATGCACAATCCACAGAGCAGGAGAGTGTCTGCTTTACTCTCACTTGGCTTTGTCACTTCAATGCAGTCCATCTATAACGGCAGGGGAGAGGTGTGCGCCAGAATGAATCAGACGCCGACGAGGAGTAATCATTGGGTTCCTTGTTGACTGCCTGCCTCGCCGTACAGAACGCCGTCATGTATTACGCAAACGAGATGTGGCAAAACTTCCTAATACGCATCCAATACCCTGGATGTCATTGTCCACCCCGGTCATTGGTTAGAAGAATGGCTTTCCAGGGCGAGAAGGAGACACAAACACAGTCCGTACACAAGAGTGAATCACAACGATAGTTTTAGGGAAAGATAATAAACTACCCAATGTCGTTGACATTCAACACTTGCAATGAGAATTCTGTTTGTGTTTGTATCATGTCTGCTAGGCATCTATTGAGACCAAAGGACTGCCTGGACCCAAACTAAAGTTCCCATTCTCCACCAATATTAATGTGATAAACTGATAAACGATGAAAGATTTTGAAACAGACAACAAGAGGAGACTAGGTAGGGAGTTGCCGTTGCTCTTCCCTGGGATGCACATTCGACTAATGAAATGAACTGTAGTGGCGTATCTTGTTCCATTTTTTGGTTAGTTAGTTAGACATGCTTACACGAGCAAGAATTCTTCCGCTGAATGTGTGCCTATCCTGCCGGAAAGACTACATCACAGCTCACTACTCCCAGGGGACTGCGTTGCGACCCTCAGTCTACAACGTGGGCGCTCAAGTGGTACCTTGCGTCTGCTTTGCCAGTATCAACAGCTGCTCAGCGGTCACATATCTCCCATGGATTCAATAGAGCTCAGACACTGGTTCTGCAACTGACTTTGGAGATAGACTTGGACAGGGATGCACGCAGGCGCTTCATTAGACATTAGTGCTTGTGGCACTGGCATGAAGGATCTGTCTGGACAGTGACCTACATGCCTAATTCACCTCCAGTTCATGGAATGATTTATCTCATGATATGGGTCAACCATATACTTTAGAGAGCACTAAGGCATGGCTTCCTGTATGGTCAAAGAAAGCGTCATAGATTTAATGTTCACATATAACGCCTTGGATGTCAATTTTTATTTAAAAAAAACAACAACTTTTATTTCAACTGGTGTTGGCAACATACCAATACGTTTTTTTGTTTTGTTTTTATAAATGAATGTCTTACCTTTTGACCACCAAATCTTTAATAAAAATAAACATTATTGAAGGTGACTAACAACAACTATGGTAATGTGTGCCTTATTTAATCAAAATATATAAGGTCATATTTGTATACATCATGAAGCTTGAGAGCTTGAGAAATCATAAGAGAGAGAGAGAGAGAGAGAGAGAGAGAGAGAGAGAGGGCAACATAACTACATAAACTCACAGTCTCCATGAATGAACCAAATATAGAAAAAGCCCCATCTTTGATGTCTGTGAAAAAACATGATGTGTTTCTGTTCAACAGCTCATGCAAATCAACTTAAACAAACATGAGTGGATCTCTTTTAGAAAAAAAATAGAAAAAAATCTACCAAAAGCAGATATGATCAAAATTATTTCAAAATCCTGAAAAATGACTTCCAAATAAAATCCATAGAACTGAAAATATAATAGAAAATAAAACATAAAAACATATCCACCCGAAAATAAATAAGAACAGCCATGCATGAAGCACGGCAGATACTATTTGGAAACTGGATGCAGCGTTTAGTGGATGTTGGTTGTGTGTATGACACAGAGGTGAAGTTCCTATTCACATCGATTCCTTGTTTCATGCTTCTCATACAATCCATATGAATCCAGTTCTTAGACGTGTCCTCTATTAGTCCCAGTCAGAAGACCACCGTCTCCTCCTTCCCCTTTTCTTTCATTCAGTCCTTATATCATCAGTCCTTTCTTCTCCTCTCTTTGCCATTAGTTTCCTCATCCTCAGTGATGTGCCATAACGGTTTACATCTATATATATTTCCCTTTCGTTGTTTGGTACATAAAGTAAACACTTTCGGGTCGTCGTTTGGTTGAAGTCTCTTACTGAGCAAACAGGAAGGGGAGGAGCTTATGCAGGATCAGGAGAGTGATGAAGAGGAATGGGT
This sequence comes from Oncorhynchus kisutch, assembly GCF_002021735.2. Lineage (NCBI taxonomy): Eukaryota > Metazoa > Chordata > Actinopteri > Salmoniformes > Salmonidae > Oncorhynchus > Oncorhynchus kisutch. Next base: position 58,735,164 of record NC_034176.2, read on the forward strand.
CAGTGGTGGTAATGGCTCCAGAACCTGGCCAGACAAAGAAAACCAGAGGGGGTAGAAAGGTCAGTGGAAATGTGCTTCAAATCAAACCTGCACACAGAAACTGAGGAGAGATACAGTGTTAAGACAGTACCATGGATGCCTGGCTGTGGTGAATGGGAACAATGGGGGATCCTCCAGAATAAAGGAAGCTCACAGTAGCTCATGATGGCTATTAACTCCCTGCGAGGAGTAGAATTCTGTATTACCTGGGCCATATTTCACACAATTATAGCTGACAAAATGGCAGTCGCAGAAAATCTCAAATCTACTTTCGTTCACGCTTCTGCAGCCACTTGCAGATAAAGGTGTGATAGAGGTGGGAGTTTCCTCCACATTGCCTGGCTACCTTTGAGTAGATGAAATGGCAGCATCTACTTATGCTGATGGTTTTGCACAGGAAAGGTTGGAGACATCCCGGGGTAGAACCTGGCTATGAGGAATAGTGGCCCTTGGATATAGATCCTAATCCCTGTTTGACACGTTTCATTTCCTGTTTGGGCAGTAGAGCAACTGCTGGCTAAAAGCTGTTTCATTACGACACACGCACACTCTCTCACACGAACACACAGGCTTGTTTACACATGCACACACACACAAGTGCAGAAACAGACACGCACGGTTACACGAAAAACAGACCCCAACAAACAAAAATCAGGCCAGATGGATTTTTCAGATCACGCACACACACACACACACACACACACACACACACACACACACACACACACACACACACACACACACACACACACACACACACACACACACACACACACACACACACACACACACAGAGGTGAAACAGCAGTCTGTTTTTTCATTCTCGTGCCTTCCCCGGGCCATGCCCCACTACACGTCCATACACCAACGTTTCCATCATCCCCCAGCCCAAAGACACAGCATCAACTCAAAGACATGAACTCTACCACACGCAAGCAGGGCAATACACGTGCTTAACCGTGACTTACAAGACTCACCCGGAGCCAGGCCAGCTGTCTTAATCCCAAACAGAACTGCAGTGAATTCAGGACAAAATGGCGTGAGTGAGAAAGCGTTAGACCAAATGTCTTTCTCCGTACTTTGCTGATTTGTTGATTTGGTGATTGGCTCTAATCTTCGCATCAATTCCCCTTGTTTCTCCCACATTCCACTTCTATTGTTTCAATCTCTCATGTCCCTCCAGCCGCTCTCTGTTTATGTCTCTGGCTCTGTACCTCTTTGTAAACTGTATCTTTTGTGTCCCACCCCCATTTTATTTTTTTCTTTGCCCTTTAAAATCTCTGGATCTCTGGATACCATGAAAAGGGGGTATTTTTTTTTTTTTTTTTATAAATCTCTCTCTATCCGATCTGCACTCTCTCGGTCTTCCATGGTCATTGAGTAGATTGGCTGTAGAGTGATGGACAGCATCTGGACAGGGCAGCTTATCGGACCCTCCTCACCAAGGATATAAATGACAGGTGTTTATTTGAGGCTATCTGGAGACAGCCGGCTCTGACGATCCCTGTCAGTCACCCTGCCCCTCGTGATGCACCCCACCTCAGCCCCAATCAGACCCTTACAATCAACCCTTATGGCAGGTGCTTACACAGACATCTTTAAAATGTCCAATCCAATCTAAATTTGTTGAACAAATGATTTCCTGAGAGAAATCGTGATAACATACAATCACCTTAGTATTAGAAAAGCACTTTGGGATTGAAATGTGGAAACAGAGCAGGATTATCAGTTGTGATATTGGTAAGGGCCAGAGAACTGCGTCAGATCACCTTTTGAAATGGGTTAATCACGCAATGTGTGAATGATCCACATCTGTTAAAAAAGTCATATCTGGTGTTGATAGATATTAATTTAGCACTGGGAAAACCCACACTTTTCAGGTACACCGTTTGAGAAACCAGAACTTCTTCTCATACACTGATGCCTTTAACCTGTATATAACATCTTTGGCACAAAACTCTATTCTATGTTCTATTCTACTCGATTCTATAGAATATTCTACAACTTCATCAGATTCAAGGAAACGCTATTATTTACATTAAATCAATTGGTTCACCCTGTGTCATCTGTGACAATGTTTATCAGACACTCTCCTACTCAGACAATTAAAATATGTGTTCATTGTAGATGGAATTCGGGTAAAGTTATGTTAAATACAAAGGTCAAACAAAAGCCATGAAAATAACAAAATTAATAAACCCACACGAATCAGCTAAAACCTGAGAACTTCTCCTAGGACCATTGTAGCCAGAATCACTCTGCACGTTAACACAGCAGTCACCAAACGTGTAACACCAAGGCATTACTCCATCCACACTCATCCCCCTACTGGAAGCACTACATAAGAGAATAGAAAACATCAGGGATTGTAACATACTCTCTTTCACGGAAACATGGCTCTCTCGCAATATGCTGTCGGAGTCGGTACAGCCACCTGGACTCTCAGTTCATCGCGCCGACAGGAATAAACATCTCTCTGGGAAGAAGAATGGCGGGGATATAGGTTTCATGATTAACGACTCATGGTGTAATTGTAACAACATACAGAAACTCAAGTCCTTTTGTTCACCTGACCTAGAATTCCTCACAATCAAATGCCAGCCATATTATCTCCCAAGAGAATTCTCTCAATTATTGTCACAGCCGTATATATCCCACCTCAAGCCGATACCACGACGGCCCTCAAGAACTTCACTGAACTTTGTGCAAACTGGAAACCATATATCCCGAGGCTGCATTTATTGTAGCTGGGGATTTTAACAAAGCAACTTTGAGAAAAAGGCTACCTAAATTCTATCAGCATTTCTACTATAGCACTCGCGCTGGAAAAACACTGGACCATTGTTACTCTAACTTCCGCGATGCATACAAGGCCCTCCTCCACCCTCCTTTTGGCAAATCTGACCATGACACCATTTTGCTCATCCCTTCCTATAGGCAGAAACTCAAACAGGAAGCACCCGTGCTAAGACTATTCAATTATTTTCTGACCAATCGGAATCCACGCATCAAGATTGTTTTGATCATTGGGATATGTTCCGTGTAGTCGCAGAGAACAATATTGATGTATACACTGATTCGGTGAGTGAGTTTCTAGGGAAGTGTATAGGAGCAAGGCTGCGGGCCCAGAAGGCCTCCCTAGACGCGTCCTCAGAGCATGCGCCGACAAGCTGGCTGGTGTGTTTACGGACATATTGAATCTCTCCTTATCCCAGTCTGGGGTCTACACATGCTTCAAGATGGCTACCATTGTTCCTGTACCCAAGAATGCAAAGATTACTGAACTAAATGACTATCGCCCGTAGCACTCACTTCTGTCATCATGTAGTGCTTTGAGAGACTAGTCAAGGATCATATCACCTCCACCTTACCTGTCACCCTAGACCCACTTCAATTTGCTTACCGCCCCAATAGGTCCACAGACGATGCAATCGCCACCACACTGCACACTGCCCTATCCCATCTGGACAACAGGAATACCTACATATGTTAGAATGCTGTTCATTGACTATAGCTCAGCATTCAACACCATAGTACCCTCCAAGCTCATCATTTAGCTTGAAGCCCTGGGTCTCAACCCCACCCTGTGCAATTTGGTCCTGGACTTCCTGACGGGCCGCACCCAGGTGGTGAAGGTAGGAAACAACAACTCCACTTCACTGATCCTCAACACTGGGGACCCACAAGGGTGCATGCTCAGCCCCCTCCTGTTCTCCCTGTTCACCCATGACTGCATGGCCATGCACGCCTCCAACTCAATCGTCAAGTTTGCAGACGATATAACAGTAGTAGGCTTAATTACCAACAACGACGAGACAGCCTACAGGGAGGAGGTGAGGGCTCTCGGAGTGTGGTGTCAGGAAAATAACCTCTCACTCAACTTCAACAGCACAAAGGAGATGATCGTGGACATCAGGAAACAGCAGAGGGAGCACCCCCCTATCCACATCGACGGGACAGCAGTGGAGAAGGTGGAAAGTTTTAAGTTCCTCGGCATACATATCACTGACGAACTGAAATGGTCCACCCACACAGACAGTGTGGTGAAGAAGGCGCAACAGCGCCTCTTCAACCTCAGGAGGCTGAAGAAATGTGGCTTGTCAACCAAAATCCTCACAAACTTTTACAGATTCACAATTGAGAGCATCCTGTCGGGCTGTATCACAGCCTGGTACGGCAACTGCACCGCCCACAACTGCAGGTCTCTCCAGAGGGAGGTGCGGTCTGCACAATGCATCACGGGGGGAAACTACCTGCCCTCCAGGATACCTATAGCACCTGAAGTCACAGGTAGGCCAAAAAGATAATCAAGGACAACACCCGAGCCACTGCCTGTTCACCCCGCTACCATCCAGAAGGCTAGGTCAGTACAGGTGCATCAAAGCTGGGATCTGCCTTGTTTATCTTTCAACCATGTTTTAGTACCAGTGGATATCTCTCTGTAGGAATGACATTGCTTTGCCTTGAGGTTCAGATGATTCTCCCCTGAGTTTTGAATCAATCAAAGCATACACTTAACCTCAGAACACCTCAGTATCTGTAAGAGCATCTGTCTACTGCAGATAAATCATTTAGCCAATATTTTACATCCAATGGAAATGCAGGTTTGTGAGAGTAACCTCGACCTTTAAAAATGCAATTAATTCAATAGTCTATTTAACTGCCGACAATCTGCTATACTTCATATAACCCACTACATTCATATATTCATAAACTAAAACCTGGACATTGGGTTAAAAAGTCATCTGTGGTGTATGAAGTGGGGGTGTTGAAATGAATGGGCCCAACACATTATTTGGAGATCGCATTCCAGCTCATTGGGGCCAAATGACGTCCCCCAAAGGCTAACTCTCTAGCCCTCGCTATCTCCCTGCTTGCTAATTCGGCCTGCTAACTGCTAGCTTGTCCAGCTCCGGTCCGCTAACTGCTACCTTGTCTAGCCCGGGCCTACAAACTGTTAGCTTGTTAGCACAGGCCTGCTAACCGCCTGAATCGCCGCGTCCCAAACGCCCACCGGACCCATATTTACTTTCTATCTCTTTTGACTTTTAATTTGTTTATACCTTCCGGAAACCTGCCTCACCCAATGTGATACGGAATCGCTATTATTTTTTATTTATTTTTAGAACACACTCAAGAACCTCCAGAAGCTAACCAGCTAACTAGCTACAAGCTATTTAGTCATTGTTCGTTTTTTTAACCTGGATAACACTCGCCAGTCCAGCTTCCCTTCCCCATCCACCGCTGCCCCCTGGACACTGATCTCTTGGCTACATAGCTGATGCACGCTGGACTGCCCATAAATCACGGTACTCCATTCTGCTTGTTTGTTTTATCTGTTGGCCCCGTTGCCTAGTCTACGCCATTTTACCTGCTGTTGTTGTGCTAGCTGATTAGCTGTTGTCTCACCTACTGTTTTAGCTAGCTTTCCCAATTCAACACCTGTGATTACTGTATGCCTCGCTGTATGTCTCTCTCAAATGTCAATATGCCTTGTATACTGTTGTTCAGGTTAGTTATCATTGTTTTAGTTCACAATGGAGCCCCTAGTTCCACTCTTCATACCCCTGATAACTCCTTTGTCCCACCTCCCACACATGCGGTGACCTCACCCATTACTACCAGCATGTCCAGAGATACAACCTCTCTCATCATCACCCAGTGCCTGGGCTTACCTCCGCTGTACCCGCACCCCACCATACCCCTGTCTGCGCATTATGCCCTGAATATATTCTACCATGCCCAGAAACCTGCTCCTCTTATTCTCTGTCCCCAACGCTCTAGGCGACCAGTTTTGATAGCCTTTAGCCGCACCCTCATACTACTCCTTCTCTGTTCCGCGGGTGATGTGGAGGTAAACCCAGGCCCTGCATGTCCCCAGGCACCCTCATTTGTTGACTTCTGTGTTCGAAAAAGCCTTGGTTTCATGCATGTCAACATCAGAAGCCTCCTCCCTAAGTTTGTCTTACTCACTGCTTTAGCACACTCTGCTAACCCTGATGTCCTTGCTGTGTCTGAATCCTGGCTCAGGAAGGCCACCAAAAATTCAGAGATTTCCATACCCAACTATAACATCTTCCGTCAAGACAGAACTGCCAAAGGGGGAGGAGTTGCAGTTTACTGCAGAGATGGCCTGCAAAGTAATGTCATACTTTCCAGGTCCATACCCAAACAGTTCGAACTACTAATTTTGAAAATTACTCTCTCCAGAAATAAGTCTCTCACGGTTGCCGCCTGCTACCGACCCCCCTCAGCTCCCAGCTGTGCCCTGGACACCATTTGTGAATTGATCGCCCCCCATCTAGCTTCAGAGTTTGTTCTGTTAGGTGACCTAAACTGGGATATGCTTAACACCCCGCCAGTCCTACAATCTAAGCTAGATGCCCTCAATCTCACACAAATCATCAAGGAACCCACCAGGTACAACCCTAACTCTGTAAACAAGGGCACCCTCATAGACGTCATCCTGACCAACTGGCCCTCCAAATACACCTCCGCTGTCTTCAACCAGGATCTCAGCGATCACTGCCTCATTGCCTGTATCCGCTACGGAGCCGCAGTCAAACGACCACCCCTCATCACTGTCAAACGCTCCCTAAAACACTTCTGTGAGCAGGCCTTTCTAATCGACCTGGCCCGGGTATCCTGGAAGGACATTGACCTCATCCCGTCAGTTGAGGATGCCTGGTCATTCTTTAAAAGTAACTTCCTCACCATTTTAGATAAGCATGCTCCGTTCAAAAAATGCAGAACTAAGAACAGATACAGCCCGTGGTTCACCCCAGACCTGACTGCCCTCGACCAGCACAAAAACATCCTGTGGCGGACTGCAATAGCATCGAATAGTCCCCGTGATATGCAACTGTTCAGGGAAGTCCGGAACCAATACACGCAGTCAGTCAGGAAAGCTAAGGCCAGCTTCTTCAGGCAGAAGTTTGCATCCTGCAGCTCCAACTCCAAAAAGTTCTGGGACACTGTGAAGTCCATGGAGAACAAGAGCACCTCCTCCCAGCTGCCCACTGCACTGAGGCTAGGTAACACGGTCACCACTGATAAATCCATGATTATCGAAAACTTCAATAAGCATTTCTCAACGGCTGGCCATGCCTTCCGCCTGGCTACTTCAACCTCGGCCAACAGCTCCGCCCCCCCCGCAGCTCCTCGCCCAAGCCTCTCCAGGTTCTCCTTTACCCAAATCCAGATAGCAGATGTTCTGAAAGAGCTGCAAAACCTGGACCCGTACAAATCAGCTGGGCTTGACAATCTGGACCCTCTATTTCTGAAACTATCTGCCACCATTGTCGCAACCCCTATTACCAGCCTGTTCAACCTCTCTTTCATCTCGTCTGAGATCCCCAAGGATTGGAAAGCTGCCGCAGTCATCCCCCTCTTCAAAGGGGGAGACACCCTGGACCCAAACTGTTACAGACCTATATCCATCCTGCCCTGCCTATCTAAGGTCTTCGAAAGCCAAGTCAACAAACAGGTCACTGACCATCTCGAATCCCACCGTACCTTCTCCGCTGTGCAATCTGGTTTCCGAGCCGGTCATGGGTGCACCTCAGCCACACTCAAGGTACTAAACGACATCATAACCGCCATCGATAAAAGACAGTACTGTGCAGCCGTCTTCATCGACCTCGCCAAGGCTTTCGACTCTGTCAATCACCATATTCTTATCGGCAGACTCAGTAGCCTCGGTTTTTCGGATGACTGCCTTGCCTGGTTCACCAATTACTTTGCAGACAGAGTTCAGTGTGTCAAATCGGAGGGCATGCTGTCCGGTCCTCTGGCAGTCTCTATGGGGGTGCCACAGGGTTCAATTCTCGGGCCGACTCTTTTCTCTGTGTATATCAATGATGTTGCTCTTGCTGCGGGCGATTCCCTGATCCACCTCTACGCAGACGACACCATTCTATATACTTTCGGCCCGTCTTTGGACACTGTGCTATCTAACCTCCAAACAAGCTTCAATGCCATACAACACTCCTTCCGTGGCCTCCAACTGCTCTTAAACGCTAGTAAAACCAAATGCATGCTTTTCAACTGGTCGCTGCCTGCACCTGCATGCCCGACTAGCATCACCACCCTGGATGGTTCCGACCTAGAATATGTGGACGTCTATAAGTACCTAGGTGTCTGGCTAGACTGCAAACTCTCCTTCCAGACTCATATCAAACATCTCCAATCGAAAATCAAATCAAGAGTCGGCTTTCTATTCCGCAACAAAGCCTCCTTCACTCAAGCCGCCAAGCTTACCCTAGTAAAACTGACTATCCTACCGATCCTCGACTTCGGCGATGTCATCTACAAAATGGCTTCCAACACTCTACTCAGCAAACTGGATGCAATCTATCACAGTGCCATCCGTTTTGTCACTAAAGCACCTTATACTACCCACCACTGCGACTTGTATGCTCTAGTCGGCTGGCCCTCGCTACATATTCGTCGCCAGACCCACTGGCTCCAGGTCATCTACAAGTCTATGCTAGGTAAAGCTCCGCCTTATCTCAGCTCACTGGTCACGATGGCAACACCCATCCGTAGCACGCGCTCCAGCAGGTGTATCTCACTGATCATCCCTAAAGCCAACACCTCATTTGGCCGCCTCTCGTTCCAGTACTCTGCTGCCTGTGACTGGAACGAATTGCAAAAATCGCTGAAGTTGGAGACTTTCATCTCCCTCACCAACTTCAAACATCAGCTATCTGAGCAGCTAACCGATCGCTGCAGCTGTACATAGTCTATTGGTAAATAGCCCACCCTTTTCACCTACCTCATCCCCGTACTGTTTTTATTTATTTACTTTTCTGCTCTTCTGCACACCAATATCTCTACCTGTACATGACCATCTGATCTTTTATCACTCCAGTGTTAATCTGCAAAATTGTAATTATTTGCCTACCTCCTCATGCCTTTTGCACACATTGTATATAGACCCCCCCTTCGTTTTCTACTGTGTTATTGACTTGTTAATTGTTTACTCCATGTGTAACTCTTTGTTGTATGCTCACACTGCTATGCTTTATCTTGGCCAGGTCGCAGTTGCAAATGAGAACTTGTTCTCAACTAGCCTACCTGGTTAAATAAAGGTGAAATAAAAAAAAAAAAAAAAAGGGAAGCAGAAACAATATACCTTTCATACAGTGTACAACACTAGCTATGACTCAGCTACATGCCCTGTTCGCACAACAATTACTGTCATTAGTACACCAGCGCTGTGAGGTTGGAAGGTTCCACACTTGATTTCTCTTCTCTCTCTCTCCCTCTCTCCCTCTCTCATTTTCTCCCTCAAACATTAGCAGACATTGAGAATTTACCTAAAACAGAACCCCTTGGTTAGATACAAGTGTATCTGTAGAGTAACAGCTATGCACTGTGTGGACCTGTAACTAATGGCCATTAGGATGACATCACTATTCTCAAAGGTTACGGTTGGCATCTGCTAGAAGGGGGATGATTAGGAATCGCATATGGGGGAGAACAAACAAAGAGAGACAGATTGACAGGTGGTTGACTTTGTTCTATTCGTTTAATTGGACTGAACATACATAGAAGGATTTTGAATGATATTTTCTCTGGTGTGTGCCTAAGTTTGTCATCATGGATACATACAGGACAAAATTCAACGTTCTCTTTCGTTAGGGGGAGGTTGAACTCCAACAGGCTTCCTCACCACAAGGAAACAAAAAGCCTTGGAAGTTCAATAATACAAGCTGAGGGCGAGGCAAACAAGGCCTCCTCCACCACTTCACCCTCAGCTTGCAGTGCGCCATTGTTTTTTTTAAACTCTGACTGCTTGGGGTAGCTGCAACAGAGAGAACTGCTACAGAGATCTACCGTTATGGATAGCCAGCTACCATTGTTCTCTATGTGTCATGTAGTGTCTTTCCTTATAGGTGAAAGTGACCACTCATTTAAGTGAGAACTCTCCACCTCTCTACCACTTATCCCACTGTCTCGCGGTATTGGATGAGCTATAGGCAGCAACACAAAGGCCCAATAATAATAGAGTAATGTAAAGTTCCCATAACCATCCAGCCATCATCTATCACAGAGATGACAAAACCACCACAGTGTCTTTTGCCAGACAAAAAAATGAACGGAAGTCAATCAACACCACATTGGGAGAAGTAAAGTACCTTCCCGCACAGTCTGACAGTTACCTAACACTTGTCATAATTATCTTCGGAGAGGTTGACTGACACCTGAAAAAACACATCAGCCTGTTAACATGCAGACACACACAGTGGCCATTACCTCAGACGAATGTACTCTCTCACATTGCTACCTCCCTCGCCAAGTCTTCACAAACGGACAGGAAAAACAACCATGTCCAAAATACAGTTTATAATATTTCAATTAATTTGAACCACATTTGATAGTAATGCAACTAACAGGCATACCTGGCATAAACACACACACAAACACACATAGGATGAGATAGACTGGGTGTTTAATGAGGGATTGAGACAGCTGTCTAGCCAGAGACAAGTACTCTTGGGTAGGTGTATTTGAGTGAGCTCTTGCATCACTACTGTCTGGCTGTCCTATTGCTCTATGCCAAATGTATCTAGGTCCACAGTAAAACGAGTCCTATATCGACATAACCTGAAAGGCTGCTCAGGAAGGAAGAAGCCAATGCTCCAAAGCCGCCATAATAAAAGCCAGACTACGGTGTGCAACTGCACATGTGGACAAAGATCGTACTTTTTTAGAGTAATGTCCTCTGGTCTGATTAAACAACAATAGAACTGTATGGCCATAATGACCATCGTTATGTTTGGAGGACAAAGGCGGAGGCTTGCAAGCTGAAGAACACCATCCCAACCGTGAAGCACGGGGTGGCAGCATCATGTTGTGGCGGTGCTTTGCTGCAGGATGGACTGGTGTACTTAATTAAATAGATGGCATCATGAGGAATGAAAATTATGTGGATATATTGAAGCAACGTCTCAAGACATCAGTCAGGAAGTTGAAGCTTGGTCGCAAATGGGTCTTCCAAATGGACTATGACCCCAAGCATACTTCCAAAGTTGTGGCAAAATGGCTTAAGGACAACAAAGTCAAGGTATTGGAGTGGCCATCACAAAGCCCTGACCTCAATCGTATAGAAAACTTGTGGGCAGAACTGAAAAAGCGTGTGCGAGCAAGGTGGCCTACAAATCTGACTCAGTTACACCAGCTCTGTCAGGAGGAATGGGCCAAAATTCACCCAACTTATTGTGGGAAGCTTGTGGAAGGCCACCCTAAACGTTTGACCCAAGTTAAACAATTTAAAGGCAATGCTACCAAATACTAATTGAGTGTATGTCACGTCTTGACCATAGTTGCTTTTTTATGTCTCTATTTTAGTTTGGTTGGGGTGGGCATTCTATGTTTTGTGTTCTATATTTTCTATCTCTATGTGTTTGGCCTGGTATGGTTCCCAATCAGAGGCAGCTGGCAATCGTTGTCTCTGATTGAGAACCATACTTAGGTAGCCTGTTTTCCCATTTTGAGTTGTGGGTGATTATTTTCTGTTTAGGGTTGTGTGTGAGTACCTGACAGAACTGGTGCATTTGGTTCTATTTTTGTCTTGCTTCAGTGTTCCGGTTTTAATAAACAGCATGGACACTTACCACGCTGTGCATTGGTCCGATATTTCCTACTCCTCCTCAGAAGAGGAGGAGAATCGTTACAGTGTATGTAACGATTCTAGGAATAAATCTCAGGAATTGTGACAAACTGAGTTGAAATGTATTTTGCTAAGGTGTATGTAAACTTCCAACTTCAACTGTACATCCACAATGTGGAATATTTCCACAAACCAAATGTTCCTTTTAATCACGCAGTCCGTAATCAATATAGATAGTCAATAAAATTCTAATTAGAATATTCCATTGAATTAGTTGGATGATTATTCAATTAATGATCAAAGTATTAGCGGTTCACATTGTAATTGGCTTTCAGATTGGCCTATATACAGGTTGATGTTGTGAAACAAGTGAGCCGAATTACTGAGATACGTAAAAAAGAATAATATTTCAGATGAATTTAAAGTAAGGGAAAACAGTATTGTATATTATGCTTGGGAGGTGCCACAAACAAAGAGATGTGATGAGATTAAAATCTTTACAATAATATTATGTTTCTAATGTTGAAAAATTCTGGGATTAGTAATTGTGATTCCATGGAGGGTTGTTTTCACAGTTCAAAGTTTCAACAAGGTTCCGTTTCACTGCTATGTAGTAGATTTTCTGTGAACTGAGAACCTAGAGGAACATTCACAGCTGTGCAGTCGCCACACATTCCACTCTGAATTCATGATAGACAACCTCCATCCCCAAAGTGTTAGTTAGCCACTGATCTTCCATGGGACTATCTATCTGGTTCCCTATGAAGCACTGGAGAATGGTGCACTGCAAGTTTATGTTATCACAGCAAGGCCGCAAAACCCCCGGATGAAAAATGAAAATGTGAGAGGCAATTTGAGACACCTGACAGTGTGCTGAGGGCCCGGCTTATCTGCCACATGCCCGTGGCATTTCCCCTTTAATATTAATTGTTTCTGCCACTCAGCCAGATGACATTGCAGAAAAGTGACAGATGCACGCATTTCCGAGAGTCGGGCAGATCGCATTTTTTTCCCCCTCAGCTGTCGTTATTGTGGTAAGACAGGAGAGGGCCAATCTTTCAAATATGCCAGGGTGCTTTTTAACCTTCAGAATCTGTTGACAAATATGTTGAGGGGTTCACTGTGTCCCTCCGCCAATGTAAAAGTGTCAGGGAGGCACTTTCACATGGATTAATTTGCTGTATTTGATATAGTCTGACAGAGATACATGACGAGAGACAGAGAAGCAAATATTGACCAGCCAGTTTTGAAGTAATTTGAAGTAATATAGCAGCCATGAGCAAACAGTACAATATGAAAAATAATATCCCTCAGATTCTCCTAAATAAACAGGTGAGCTTGCCCTGCTCTGTCATGTACAATCATGTTTAAACAACAAGCCCAGAGGTCAGTCTGTAATACCTCTAAACCTTAGAGGATGTTGTTTTTCGATACTAAATCAGAATTTAGAACTGAAGCACACATGTATTACTACTCAGTATGAGGCATATATGAAAGTTGGTCAGTCAATTCAATTGCCCTGACAATGCCTGACCTTAGCTTGTTGTGTAAGCAAAGCAGAGCACAATTGTATTCAAGTCTACCAATCAAACAGTGAAAAGGATTCTGATTATAGAATTTAAAATGAGAGCCTAGCAGTAATATTGAAAAATCGATGACATTAGACTATTTGGACATTTAGGTTCATGAGAGAGAGAGAGAGAGAGAGAGAGAGAGAGAGAGAGAGAGAGAGAGAGAGAGAGAGAGAGAGAGAGGAGTCCGTGAACTGGCAGTGGTATTGTTTGATTTTCTTGCCAAATGGCCGCCTCTGTCTCGCTTCGCTAAGGACAAGGCTGGCCGAGCATGCTGATTCCACAGTGCCAGTTCCTAGGAGAGGGCATTTAACGTGCTCCAGGCTATGCTCACGTCCACAGTACATGTCCAGGATGGCAGCATCAGTGTTATGAACAGTCCAACACGAGGAGGACTAACAGCATGGTGCCATTCTATTAGCTTGGTGTTTTTTGCATGATTACCCCTCGGTTGGCAGGTAGCTTCATTCAGAAAGTAAGGGATTCGACTCAAATAGAGAAGACCAAATGGATCCCTGGCCTCTGGATGAGAGAGTCTGCTAAATGACTAACATGTAGAAGTAAATGTATGCTCCGATTACTAAATTGCACAACTCTGTTGGTTACATTTTTAATAGAACTCAAGGCTCTGTAGATGGCATTGGCTTCAAGCATACATTTAGATATACGTGTTGTTGGGTGACATTACTGAATCAGAAGTCTGGACTAGTTGTGAAAGCAGAGGTGAAGCACTGCACTCAAGGACACAGGTAGAGTTGTAAAACTGTAGAAATGTTTCCCCTGGAGTCCTCTCCTCCAGTCATGGCCCACCAGCTTTCCTCCTCTGCCCTGAGGACAAAGCCCCAGCGAGGAGAGAACAGACATCCCGACTCGCCACAACATACGTTGAGCAGGTCTTTCTAAAAACCCTTGAGGACCCCCAAGTAAAGAGGTCACAACCCTGGCAACAGCCTATCATTAGAGGAGGGGTCTTTTCTACATTTCTACATTACCCTGCAAACCACCAACGCACTGACAGCAATAGCCAGGAAAGAGGAGGAGAAATCTGGACACATGCTTCCAGGAAGAGAAACAAACATGGTCTCCCTGGCTGCTTTCACACCATGTCTGTACACACACGCAGGCACAATCAAAACATACATCAGCAAACATGCTAATGCACATAAACAGACAAGTGTGATCCCACATACTGAGAAATAAAAGTATCCACCTTCCCTATCCCCAGCCAGACCACCACTGCGCCAGCAGCTGTAAGTCTGATATGGCAGAACGGCGAATGAAACTCTCCTGCGGAGTCTGTGAAATTTAATTATTCAGCAGTGCGCTTCATCGATCAGTAGCGAGTCTGGCGTGTGAGATAACCCCATGCTCGCTCTCTCCAAAGGCTACATTAAGGCGCTCTCACGTTATAATGTGGAGATCATGAGGAGACATATCCATTGTGAATCATATCTTCATCATTTCTTTCTCGGTATGGTGGACACTATAAAGGCAAGAACATGTCACTCTCCTCAGTGGGTAATTGTAAGTATTCACCCCCCGTTGGATTTTCCACATTTTGTTGCATTACATAGTGTGCATGAAAATGATTCAAATGTGAAAGAAAAATTCCCCCAATTTAAAAAAATTATAAAAAGAAAACACAAATTGACCTTGATTAGATAAGTATTCACCCCCGAGTCTGATAAAAGCAATACATATATGTTAGAAACAGCTTCTGCAGTGGTTATAGCTGTGAATCTTTCTGGGTAAGTCTCTAAGAGCTTTCCAGATGGTTCATGAAAAACTGTAACTTGGCGACTCAGGAACATTCACTGTCTTCTTGGTAAGCAACTCCAGTGTAGATTTGGCCTTGTGCTGTAAACTCAGCAAAAAAATAAACATCCCTTTTCAGGACCCTGTCTTTCAAAGATAATGAGTAAAAATCCAAATAACTTCACAGATCTTCATTGTAAAGGGTTTAAACACTGTTTCCCATGCTTGTTCAATGAACCATAAACAATTAATGAACATGTACCTGTGGAACGGTCGTTAAGACACTAACAGCTTACAGACGGTAGGAAATTAAAGTCACAGTTATGAACACTTAGGACACTGAAGAGGCCTTTCTACTGACTCTGAAAAGCACCAAAGGAAAGATGCCCAGGGTCCCTGCTCATCTGTGTGAATGTGCCTTAGGAATGCTGCAAGCAGGCATGAGGACTGCAGATGTGGCCAGGACAATAAAGTGCAATGCCCGTACTGCAAGATGCCTAAGACAGCGCTACAGGGAGACAGGACGGACAGCTGATCGTCCTCGCAGTGGCAGACCACGTGTAACAACACCTGCACAGGATCGGTACATCCGAACATCACACCTGCGGGACAGGTACAGGATGGCAACAACAACTGCCCGAGTTACACCAGGAACGCACAATCCTTCCATCAGTGCTCAGACGCAATAGGCTGAGAGAGGCTGGATGGACTGAGGCCTTGTAGGTCTGTTGTAAGGCAGGTCGTCACCAGACATCACCGGCAACAACATCGCCTATGGGCACAAACTCACCGTCGCTGGACCAGAAAGAACTGGCAAAAAGTGCTCTTCACTGACAAGTCGCGGTTTTGTCTCACCAGAGGTGATGGTCGTTTTCGCATTTATGGCTGAAGGAATGAGCGTTATACCGAGGCCTGTACTCTGGAGCGGGATCGATTTGGAGGTGGAGGGTCCATCATGGTCTGGGGGGGTGTGTCACAGCATCATCGGACTGAGCTCGTTGTCATTGCAGGCAATCTCAATGCTGTGCATTACAGGGAAGACATCATCCTCCCTCATGTGGTACCCTTCCTGCAGGCTCATCCTGACATGACCCTCCAGCATGACAATGCCACCAGCCATGCTGATCGTTCTGTGCATGATTTCCTGCAAGACAGGAATGTCAGTGTACTGCCATGGCCAGCGAAGAGCCTGGATCTCAATCCCATTGAGCATGTCTGGGACCTGTTGGATCGGAGGATGAGGGCTAGGGCCATTCCCCCCAGAAATGTACGGGAACTTGCAGGTGCCTTGGTGGAAGAGTGGGGTAACATCTCACAGAAAATCTTGTGCAGTCCATGAGGAGGAGATGCACTGCAGTACTTAATGCAGCTGGTGGCCACACCAGATACTGTTACTTTTGATTTTGACCCCCCTTTGTTCAGGGACACATTATTCCATTTCTGTTAGTCACATGTCTGTGGAACTTGCTCAGTTTATGTCTCAGTTGATGAATCTTGTTATGTTCATACAAATATTTACACATGTTACGTTTGCTGAAAATAAACACAGTTGACAGTGAGAGGACATTTCTTTTTTTGCTGAGTTTATTATTGTCCTGCTGAAACATGAGTTTTTCTCCCAGTGTATTGTAGTGTATTCTAGTATTGTGCCTGTGCCTAGCTCCATCCTGTTTCTTTTTATCCTGAAAAACTCCTCAAAAGTTTGGACACACCTACTCATTCAAGGGTTGTTCTTTATTTTTACAATATTTACATTGTAAAATAATAGTGAAGACATCAACACTATGAAATAACACATATGGAATCATATATTAACCAAAAAGTGTTAAAGGAATCAAATTATATTTGATCTTTTAGCTTATTCAAAGTAGCCCCCCTTTACCTGGGGCGGCAGGTAGCCGAGTGTTTAGAGCATTGGGCCAGTAACCAAAAGGTTGCTGGATCGAATCCCTGAGATGACTAGGTAAAAATCTTTCGCTCTGACCCCGAACAAGGCAGTTAACCTACTGTTCCCCGGTAGGCCGTCATTGTAAATAAGAACTTGTTCTAAACTGGCTTACCTAGTTAGATAAATGTTTTTTTTATTTTTTATTTTTTACATATCTTGATGACAGTTTTGCACACTCTTTCCCTCAAACGGCTTCATGGGGTAGTCACCCGGAATGCATTTCAATTAACAGGTGTGCATTGTTAAAAGTTAGTTTGTGGAATTTCTTTCCTTCTTAATGCATTTGAGCCAATCAGTTGTGTTGTGACAAGGTAGGTGTGCATAAAATAGCCCTATTTGGTAAAAGACCAAGTCCATATTATGGAAAGAACAGCTCAAATAAGCAAAGAGACAGTCCATCATTACTTTAAGACATAGGTTAAGTCAATTTGGAAAATGTCAAGAACTTTTAAAGCTTCTCCAAGTGCAGTCGCAAAAACCATGAAGCGCTATGATGAAACTGCCTCTCATGAGGACCGCCACAGGAAAGGAAGACCCAGAGTTACCACTGCTGCAGAGGATACGTTCATTAGAGTTAATTGCACCTCAGATTGCAGCCCAAATAAATTCTACAATAACAAGCACATCTCAACATCAACTGTTCAGAGTGGACTGCGTGAATCAGGTCTTTATGGGGGAATTGCTGCAAAGAAACCACTACTAAACACCAACAAGAAGAAGAGTCTTACTTGGGCCAAGAAACATGAGCAATTGACATTAGACTGTCCTTTGGTCTGATGAGTCCAAATATTTGATTTTTGGTTCGAACCACCATGTCTTTGTGAGACACAGAGTAGGTGAACGGATTATCTCTAAATGTGTGGTTCCCACCGTAAAGCATGGAGGATTAGGTGTGATGGTGTGGGAGTGCTTTGCTGGTGACACTGTCAGTGATTGATTTTGAATTCAAGGCAATCTTAACCAGCATGGCCACCACAGCATTCTGCAGCAAATAACCATCCCATCTGATTTGCACTAATTGGGACAATCATTTGTTTTTCAACAGGACAATAATCCAACACACCTCCAGGCTGTGTAAGGGCTATTTGACCAAGAAGGAGACTGATGGAGGGCTGCATCAGATGACCTGGCCTCCACAATCACCCAACCTCAACCCAATTGAGATGGTTTGGGATGAGTTGGACAGCAGAGTGAAGAAAAAGCAGCCAACAAGCGCTCCGCATATGTGGGAACTAATTCAAGACGGTTTGAAAAGCATTCCAGGTGAAGCTGGTTGAGAGAATGTCAAGAGTGTTCAAAGCTGTCATCAAGGCAAAGGGTGGCTACTTTGAAGAATCTCAGTCAGTTTTCAGTTAGGTCAGTTAGGATCACCACTTTATTTTAAGAATGTGAAATGTCAGAATAATAGTAGAGAGAATGATTTATTTCAGCTTTTATTTCTTTCATCATATTCCCAGTGGGTCAGAAGTTTACATATACTCAATTAGTGTTTGGTATCATTGCCTTTAAACTGTTTAACTTGGATCAAACATTTTGGGTAACCTTCCACAAGCTTCCCACAATATGTTGGGCGCATTCCTCCTGACAGAGCTGGTGTAACCGAGTCGGGTTTGTAGGCCTCCTCGCTCGCACATACTTTTTCAGATCACATTTTCTATAGGTTTGAGGTCAGGGCTTTGTGATGGCCACTCCAATACCTTGACTTTGTTGTCCTTGAGCCATTTTGCCACAACTTTGGAAGTATGCTTGCGGTCATACTCCATTTGGAAGACCCATTTGCAACCAAGCTTTAACTTCCTGACTGATGTCTTGAGATGTTGCTTCAATATATCCACATAATTTTCATCCCTCATGATGCCATCTGTTTTGTGAATTGCACCAGTCCCTCCTGCAGCAAAGCACCCTCACAACATGATGCTGCCACCCCCGTGCTTCACAGTTGGGATGGTGAACTTCGGCTTGCAAGCTTCCCCATTTTTCCTCCAAACATAACAATGGTTATTATGGCCAAACAGTTCTATTTTTGTTTCATCAGACCAGAATACTTTTCTCCAAAAAGTACGATATTTGTCCCCATGTGCATTTGCAAACCGTAGTCTGGCTTTTTTATGGCAGTTTTGGAGCGGTGGCTTCTTCTTTGCTGAGAAGCCTTTCAGGTTATGTCGATATAGGACTAATTTTACTGTTGATATAGATCATTTTGTACCTGTTTCCTCTAGCATCTTCACAAGGTCCTTTGCTGTTGTTCTGGGATTGATTTGCTCTTTTCGCACCAAAATACGTTCATCTCTAGGAGACAGAACGTGTCTCCTTCCTGAGCGGTTTGACGGCTGCGTGGTCCCATGGTGTTTATACTTGCGTACTATTGTTTGTACAGATGAACGTAGTACCTTCAGGTGTTTGGAAATTGCTCCCATGGATGAACCAGACTTGTGGAGGTCTGCACTTTTTTCTGAGGTCTTTGCTGATTTCTTTTGATTTTCCCATGATATCAAGCAAAGAGGCACTGAGTTTGACGATAGGCCTTGAAATACATCCACAGGTACACCTCCAATTGACTCAAATGATGTTAGTAAGCCTATCAGAAGCTTCTTAAGTCATGACATCATTTCCTGGAATTTGTCAAGCTGTTTAAAGGCACAGTCAACTTAGTTTATGTAAACTTCTGACCCACTGGAATTGTGATACTGTGAATACCTCGTGAAATAATCTGTCTGTAAACAACTGTTGGAAAATGACTTGTGTCATGCACAAAGTAGATGTCCTAACCTAATTGCCAAAACTATAGCTTGTTAACAAGAAACAAGAAATATATAATTATATACTACATGATCAAAAGTATGTGGACACCTGCTCTTCGAACATCTCATTCCAGAATCATAGGCATGAATTTGGAGTTGGTTCACCCTTTTCTGCTGTAACAGCCTCCACTCTTCTGGGAAGCCTTTCCACTAGATGTTGGAAAATTGCTTTGGGTACTTGCTTCCATTCAGCCACAAGAGCATTAGTGTGGTCGGACACTGATGTTGGGCGATTAGGCCTGGCTCACAGTCGGCATTCCAATTCATCCCAAAGGTGTTTGATGGGGTTGAGGTCAGAGCTCTGTGCAGGCCAGTCATGTTCTTCCACGCCGATCTCGACAAACTATTTTTTTATGGACCTTCCTTAGTGCACAGGGGCATTGTCATGCTGAAACATGAAAGGATCTTACCCAAACTGTTGCCACAAAGTTGGGAGCACAGAATCATCTAGAATGTCTTTGTATGCTGTAGCATTAAGACTTCCCTTCACTGGAACAAAGGAGCCTAGCCCAAATCTGCTAGGCCATGGAAACACATTTAATGAAGTTCCAACGAACAGTTATTGTGCTAAAGTTGCTTCCAGAGGCAGTTTGGAACTTGGTAGTAATTGTTGCATACGAGGACAGACCATTTTTACTCACTAGTGGTTTCAGCACTCTGCAGTCCAGTTCTGTTAGCTTGTGTGGCCTACCACTTCACATCTGAGCCATTGTTGCTCCTAGACATTTCCACTTCACAATAACAGCACTTACAGCTCATCGGGCCAGCTCTAGCAGGGCCGAAATTTGACGAACTGACTTGTTGGAATAGTGCCACGTTGAAAATCACTGAGATCATCTGCCATGCCATTCTACTGCTAATGTTTGTCTATGGAGATTGCATGGCCGTGTGCTTAATTTTATGCACCTGTCATCAACAGTTGTGGCTGAAATAACCGAATCCACTCATTTGAAGGGGTTTCCACATACTTTTGTGTATATATACAGTATATGTAGTGCATTGTAACGGCGTTCTTCGTTTGTAGAAAGAGAGTCGGACCGAAATGCAGCGTGGTGGTTACTCATGTTCTTTAATGAAGAAAAAGTGACGATACATGAAATAACTTAATAAATACAAAACAACAAACGGAGAACGCCGTTACAGAATCACCCACCACACACGGACCGAGCGGCGTGGTTACAGGCAGCGACAGCAGGAGCAGCGAAAGGAGGACGTTATGGACAGCAATGGCATGGAGTACACGACGTGGGAAGAAATCGACAGGTGGGCGGCCGACCCAGAGAGAGTGCAGGAGCCCGCATGGGATTCGCTTGAGCAGTGCGAAGAAGGCTATAGGCGAATGGAGTCGAAAAGGAAAACACGGGGGCGCAGAGCGAAACCCGAAAGTCACCCCAAAAAATTTATTGGGGGGGGGCTCAGGGAGAGCCCAGAGTCAGGAGTCAGACCTGAGCCAACTCTCCCTGTTAATCATGAGGAGCAGCGATATAAGGACTTCTGGTCTTGGGAGATGATATTAGACGGAAGAGGACCCTGGGCTCAGCCTGGTGAATATCGCCGCCCCAAGGAGGAAGCAGAGGCAGCAGGAGATAGGAGCCGGCGATACGAGGGAACACGGTTGGCAAGGAAGCCCGAGAAGCAACCCCAAAATAATATTGGGGGGGGGGGCTTACAGGGAGTATGGCTATGCAAGGTAGGAGACCTGCGCAAACTCCCTGTGCTTTCCAGTGGGCTAGAGAGACCGGGCAGACACCGTGTTATGCTATGGAGCGCGCGGTGTTTCCAGTGTGGGTGCATAGCCCGGTACGGTTCATACCAGCCCTTCGTATTGGCCGGGCTAGAGTGGGCATCGAGCCAGGTAAGCTTGGGCAGGCTCGGTGCTCAAGAGCTCCAGTGCGCCTGCACGGTCCGGTCTATCCAGAGCCACCTCCACACACCAGTCCTCCGGTAGCAGCTCCCCGCACCAGGCTTCCTGTGCGTGTCCTCGCTCCAGTATCACCAGTGCCCGCACCACGCATCAGGCCTACAGTGCGCCTCGCCTCTCCTGCTCTGTCAGAGTCTCCCGCCTGTTCAGCACAGCCAGAGCCTTCCTTCCCTCCTGCGCTGTCGGAGTCTCCCGCCTGTTCAGCGCAGCCAGCGTTTTCCTCCTCTCCTGCGCTGTCGGAGTCTCCCGCCTGTTCAGCGCTATCAGAGCCTTCTCTCTCTACAGCGCTGCCGGAGCCTCCTGCCTGTTTGAAGCAGCCTGAGCTGCCAGTCTGCAAGGTGCTGTCAGCCTGCATGGAGCAGTTAGAGCTGTCAGTCTGCATGAAGCAGCCAGAGCTGTCAGTCTGCAAGGAGCTGCCAGTCTGCAAGGAGCTGCCAGTCTGCAAGGAGCTGTCAGCCTGCAAGGAGCTGTCAGCCTGCATGGAGCAGTTAGAGCTGTCAGTCTGCATGAAGCAGCCAGAGCTGTCAGTCTGCAAAGAGCTGCCAGTCTGCAAGGAGCTGCCAGTCTGCAGGGTGCTGTCAGCCTGCATGGAGCAGTCAGAGCTGTCAGTCTGCATGAAGCAGCCAGAGCTGCCAGTCTGCAAGGAGCTGTCAGTCTGCAAGGAGCTGTCAGCCTGCATGGAGCAGTCAGAGCTGTCAGTCTGCAAGGAGCTTGCAGTCTGCAAGGAGCTGTCAGTCTGCAAGGAGCTGTCAGTCTGCAAGGAGCTGCCAGTCTGCAAGGAGCTGCCAGTCTGCAAGGAGCTGCCAGTCTGCAAGGAGCTGCCAGTCTGCAGGGTGCTGTCAGCCTGCATGGAGCAGTCAGAGCTGTCAGTCTGCATGAAGCAGCCAGAGCTGCCAGTCTGCAAGGAGCTGTCAGTCTGCAAGGAGCTGTCAGCCTGCATGGAGCAGTCAGAGCTGTCAGTCTGCAAGGAGCTGCCAGTCTGCAGGGAGCTGTCAGTCTGCAAGGAGCTGTCAGTCTGCAAGGAGCTGTCAGTCTGCAAGGAGCTGCCAGTCTGCAAGGAGCTGCCAGTCTGCAAGGAGCTGCCAGTCTGCAAGGAGCTGCCAGTCTGCAAGGAGCTGTCAGTCTGCAAGGAGCTGTCAGCCTGCATGGAGCAGTCAGAGCTGTCAGTCTGCAAGGAGCTGCCAGTCTGCAGGGTGCTGTCAGCCTGCAAGGAGCTGCCAGTCTGCAGGGTGCTGTCAGCCTGCATGGAGCAGTCAGAGCTGTCAGTCTGCATGAAGCAGCCAGAGCTGTCAGTCTGCAAGGAGCTGTCAGCCTGCATGGAGCAGTCAGAGCTGTCAGTCTGCATAGAGCAGCTAGATCAGCCTGTCAACCAGAATCTTCCAGATCTGCTAGTCAACCAGAATCTTCCAGATCTGCTAGTCAACCTGAATCTTCCAGATCTGCTAGTCAACCAGAATCTTCCAGATCTGCTAGTCAACCTGAATCTTCCAGATCCGCCAGCCAGCCAGGATCTACCGGAGCCTACTACCTACCTGAGCTTCATCTCAGTACTGGGCTTCCTCTCAGTACTGGGCTTCCTCTCAGTACTGGGCTTCCCCTCTGTTCCGGGCTGCCCCTCAGTTCCGGGCTGCCCCTCAGTTCCGGGCTGCTCCTCAGTTCCGGGCTGCCCCTCAGTCCCCTAGCTGTCCCTCAGTCCCGAGATGCCCCTCAGTCACGAGCTGCTCCTCAGTTCTGTGGGGTTCTGGGTGAGGACTATTAGGCCATGGTCGGCGGCGAGGGTGGATTATCCCAGGACGCGAAGGGGAGGAACTAGGACATTAATGAAGTGGGGTCCACGTCCCGAGCCAGACGCCCACCTGGACCCTCCCTATGGTTTTGAGGTGCGTCCGGGAGTCCGTACCTTGGGGGGGGGGGGGGGGGTTCTGTCACGCCTTGGTCATTGTGTTTTGTGTTTTCGTTATATATTTGGTCAGGCCAGGGTGTGACAGGGGTTTATGTTATTGTATTTCGTATTGGGGTTTGGAGTATTTGGGATCGCGGCTGATTAGGGGTGTTGTATAGGCTTGGCTGCCTGAGGCGGTTCTTAATCAGCAGTCAGGTGATTCTCGTTGCCTCTGATTGGGAACCGTATTTAGGTAGCCTGAGTTTCACTTTGTCTTTCGTGGGTGATTGTTCCTGTCTCTGTGTAGTGTTCACCAGATAGGCTGTATTAGGTTTCACGTTCCGTTTGTTGTTTTCGTATTTATTTATTTATTTCATGTATCGCCGTTTTCTTTATTAAAGATCATGATTAACCACCACGCTGCATTTCGGTCCGACTCTCTCTCAACAAACGAAGAACGCCGTTACATGCATTCTGAAATTATTCAGACCCCTTCACTTTTTCCACATTTTATTACGTTCCAGCCTTATTCTCTAATTGATTCAATTGTTTTTTTTACCCTCACCAGTCTACACACAATACCCCATAATGACAAAGAAAAAACTGTTTTTTAGAAATGTTGCTAATTTATAATATGTAAAATGTAATATCACATTTACTTAATTATTCAGACCCTTTGCTCAGTACTTTGTTGAAGCACATTTGGCAGTGATTATAGCCTCGAGTCTTTTTTGGGTATGACGCTACAAGCTTGGCACATTTGTATTTGGGGAGTTTCTCACATTCTTCTTTGCAGATCCTCTCAAGCTCTGTCAGGTTGGATGGGGAGCGTCGCTCCACTGCTATTTTCAGGTCTCTCCACAGATGTTCGCCTGAGTTCAAGTCCGGCCTCTGGCTGGGCTGCTCAAGGAAATTCAAAGACTTGTCCCGAAGCCACTCCTGTGTTGTCTTGGCTGTGTGCTTAGGGTCATTGTCATGTTGGGAGGTGAACCGTTGTCCCAGTCTGAGGTCCTGAGCTCTCTGGAGCAGATCAAAGATCTCTCTGTACTTTTCTCCGTCCATCTTTCCCTCGAACCTGACAAGTCTCCTGTCACAGCCATTGAACTCTGTAGCTGTTTGAAAAACACCAATGGCCTGGCCTTATGGTGACATCACTGAACAGTTTCCATCTTGTCCTGCAGCTTACTTCAGAAGGACAACTGTGTCTTTGTTGTGTTTGGGTGGTTTAATACGTCATCCACAGCATCATTATTAACTTTACCATGCTTAAAGTGATATTCACTGTCTGATTTGTCATGGTCAACAATCTACCAATCACTGCCCAGTCTTTCAAAAGCTCCCTGGTCTTTGTAATTGAATCTGTGGTTGAAATTCAATACTGAGGGTCCTTGCAGATAATTTATGTATGGGGGTCATTATGGAGTATCTATGATACCCACTGTATATATACACCTTCCCTCACTCTCACTCTCCATAGTCTGACTATAGGCATATATGTCCCAGCATGTATCATATATTTATTAAGGTAAGATGATCTAATCAATACCTCCCCTTAAGAAACACTGCCCTGTAAGCAATATAATTCCATGTAACATGTGTTGTACTTTACAAGCATCATCAAATGTATTATTTGTAAAAAAAAACATTATATTATTCAATGACAATGAAACTGTCAGTGTAATTTATCATTCACTTTAAATAGGACAAATCACTGGTCAGAATGACATGCTACTGAGGGTCTGACTGGAGATTGAGGAGAAACACACACAAACTCCCGTATTCTCGCCCTATATCACTAGGTGTCACTGTTGCACTTTAACTTACCTGCTCCATGCTGCTGTCGGAGGATGGCCGCATTGCCGGGCCTCGGAGAAGCTGAGGACTTTGCTGAGGAGGCAGTGGTGGTCGTGCTGGCGGGGAGGGGGCCATGTCCTGCTGGAGGAGGCACGCGAGGCTTTCCCTGACCCGGCTCAGAGGTAGCCCGCCCCCCTGCCACCGCGTCCTTGCTGTTCCTCAGTGGCCATCTATTCTGGATGTGGGACACGGCCTCCTCGGCCACCATGCCATCACGCGGAATCACCCGGAGGGTGGCTTGAACCTTGTATTCCTGAGTCTCGTCGGAGTACAAGTCGGAAACTCGGCACTCGTACACCCCCTCGTCCTCCTTCCGCACCTTGGACAGACTCAGCCTGTGAGATATGGCGCTGCCCTGCACCCTCACAGTCTACAAAGAGAAACAGAAAAGGAGAAATTGCTACATATACAATATAACCTGTTGGTTTCAACAATAAATGTAGACAATATCAAAGTAGACTAGGCCAGCCACTCATTAGACTACTGCCACATATGTATCACGCGATGAGGGCATATGCGTTTGATAGCCGAAAGCCCTATTATCCAAAAATTCAAAAACGTTTGGAGATTTAATGCTGCCTGTTGTTTGGCAAGTGTCTGAATACATTTCAAAACAAGGTGAGGCTATATTTATATTCTAAAGGCGACATGATAATGGTGAGCCAGCCAGGTTGGAGACAACTGTACAAAATGGAGTCCTAAGTCTAGAAAAAAATGCTTGGAAAAAATCCCACCAGAGGCCTGGCCAGTTACCTCCATAACTTGTGCTAAATTTTTGGCCTTCGGCCTTCATAGTGCCACTTGGCCATATCATGTGGCTAGCCTTGAATAACAAAATACACATTTTATTGCTTAAATGCATTATGGCACTTAACTGTGCAGCCATATCCAAATACTAAAAAAAGCGAACATTTGAAGAAATCAGATAGATATCTCCACTATGATAAAGTTTTAACGTGAATGTTTCAGCTGGACATGGTCAGTGACAAAAGGAAACACTTACGCTTATTTTTGTGGCATCCTTTTGAGTGACCTGAAACCAGAAATGTGTCGAAGTGTTATGGTCAGCCAGAGACACAAGACTGCATAATACTCTCTTGTATAGCAATTACACGTTTGGATATGAGCCTCACCACAATGGAATTCCCTCTCTGCAGTTTTGAATCGCTTTCGACAGTGTAAAATAGTTTCTACAACTGCGCGCATTAGAATCAGCAGCATGGACAGCAACAGTTGCGCTGTTACCAAACAAATCCCAAACAGCGTGAATTGACATCAGCACCTTGGACAGGGACTACTGGATTAGCTCTCAGCTGTCATAAATAGTCGGTTGTGTTTTCTAGTGCATGTTTAATGTGGTTAAATAACAGAGCAGAAACTACAGATGGGGTTGTTCAATGTCCATGAGTCGATTGCAACAGAGGCGCAGAGGGCGTAATCACATCACAGTTATCCAACAGCATTATGGAATATTCCAACACGGGCATTTCCGCCGCATGCATGAGAACTCTCCCTGGACTTATTTTAAAAGCCAACAAATGCCATTTGTATCATTAGTTGTGTCGTCCCCCCTCCCGCCCACCCCAATACACCCCCCACCCCCAACCCTTCTTAATATAAATGGCCACACAGTGTTAATAATCTCCAGTATTTCCACTCATATGCATTTAGTTGGCAACATGTTGTAATAAAGTCCATAAAATAAATAGCGACATATGTCGTACATATGGCGATGCCATCATGAAAAGACAGATTGCACACAGCCGTAGCTGCCAGTGTCAATCACTTTTGGTGCAACTTCGAACATTTAAACAGACCCCCTCTCAGTAGCTGCCCGGGAGCAGCCCAACCTGCCTTCTCTGTCATGGGGACAGCATTACCTTGGCTCTGTTCGCAGGAGCGCTTATTTGCAGTTCGTGTACATGCTCTTTAGGTGTTGTCTCCTTTAGGTACCACCACTGGATTTCAAGCGAGAAGGGCGATGATCCGATGGCCCGAAAGGCGCACGGCATCTCAACGTCTTCTCCCTCACTGACACTCGCATCTTTGGGCACTTCAGTAAATGTAGCTACCATTGGGAAAAGACAACAGATATAATAGATTAAATGGTGGAATAACAAATTAACAAAGGTCTGAGATTACGTAGCCTCATGACAGACAACTGAAATGCGCTTTAGTGATATCCGTAACCAAATTGACCTTTATTCCGCAATACAATCATATTCAGGTTGCCATTCAATCTAAAATATCAGTTTATAATAGTTTAAGACTTAAAATAGACAATGAAGCAATGACGCAAAGGTAGCCTACACAACTAGGCATATTAGCGTTATGTGACCCGTGCACTGTGAATTGAAATTACCATGGCGTTTGATATAACCTGTAACACAATAAATACAAGTATTTGGTCACCATGAAACGACTAATTAGTGTTGCTTTACGTGTTTTGAGAGATCATGTTCATTTAGCATTAGGCTTAGCATAACTGAGGAGATGTGGACATTATGTATAACTCCAGAAGCACAGTCTTGACATGTGTTCGTCTAATACTTTATTCCTATCAATCTATTCTCTCAACCATGTATCATTTAATCTATAACGTCATTTGATTTTTTTTCTTATAACGATCAAGTTACTGCAGCAGAATAATGCGCTTGACTTCAAATAATGACCGGGTCCGGTCCATATCACAACAGCTTGAAATCAAAAATCTAACGACAGGGGCTGTTCGTTTGACAGCATTTGTGTTGACCATCAATAGCACGGCATGCCACGACTGACAAAGTTGACTTACCATTTACACAGAAGAACAAGGGTGCGTTAAGAATTAAATAATAAAGGACGCCGTTGAGTCCTCGTTTTTCCATCTCATAGATAGGCTAGGGCAGTTAGATTAGAGAGCGCGTAAAGACGGTCATTTGACCACAAATGTATCTTTATAACATCAGCATTTCCATTTCCATGATGGGCAAGCGTTGGTCTCTGATCTGTTGGGTTATTCGTCTGCTTTCCCAAAGATTTAGGATATTTCACAAGATCCAAATAACGTACTCCAATATGTTTTCCTGCCAGCCAGGCGAAAAACGTACAATCCAAAGGTGCGAACCAGAATACCCTCTCTTGATTAGTGAGAATGTTCTGCAGCTACTCTATATTCTGTTATTATCCCTTTATAACTGTGATTCCTTATTTCCTGATGTGCTTCAGGTCGAACCCAAACTTCTTCTCGGCTGAAAGAAACCTGCTCATTCTGCTTTCCACATGAAGGGAAGGTTTCCCGGGCACTTCTCCAAGACCCATTACATAACCATCCTTGTGTCCGCTCCCATAAAGAGGACCTGCCCAGGACGAGATTCCCGTGTTTTGTACTAAGACCTGGAGGATCAGTAGATAGTTCCCAGCTTCGCGAGCGGATCCC
Organism: Oncorhynchus kisutch; assembly: GCF_002021735.2. Lineage (NCBI taxonomy): Eukaryota > Metazoa > Chordata > Actinopteri > Salmoniformes > Salmonidae > Oncorhynchus > Oncorhynchus kisutch. The sequence continues at coordinate 58,763,970 of NC_034176.2, forward strand.
TTTGCTTTGTGTGCGAGTGCATATCAGCGAGGAGGCGCTTTAGCATTTCCAAACCCAATAACTTAGTGTGGCATGCGCGCGACGCCACCGATAGCCTAACTCGCGTTGAAGCCTAATCAACCCTTCCCTCAAATCAACGCGCGGCTCAACCTATGAGGACAATTCTCACAACCTGACGTCCAAACGAAATGTCAACCCTTAAAACATGTAGAATCAAGATGATTCATGCTGTTTTCTCTCCAAAATCAACAAGCCACCCTAAAATTAGCCATACAGTAAAAACAGCAGTGCTTTAGACAGCCTCCGGTATTATAACCACCGGGATAATCCGTATTCCCTAAAACAGACATTGTGGTAATTCGGATTAAAATCAATCTCACTATGATATTGAACCATTAAACACAGTCTTGCTCCTATTTAATCATTTTGTGCTATTTGCTTGGAAAATATATACGTAATTATGTCAATGTCACCTAATACATGTCATAACGGTTTATGGCTTGATGATTGTGATAATTGGTGTGACCAGCCTGCTGTGACACACACACACACACACACACACACACACACACACACACACACACACACACACACACACACACACACACACACACACACACACACACACACACACACACACACACACACCTATATGGAGTATGGACCATGGTGGATTGCCACCATTATTGCTTTAATCTAGGGTCTTTCTGAGATGCTTGGATGGTGCAGCAGACTGATCCCCTGGCTGAATCCTAAAACGGCTCTCACAGCTGCCAAGCTGCCAATAATGCATTGCTTGTTCACTGAATTCTTCCCATTAGCACTTCATCCAAAGCTAGTATAGAGTGCTAGAGTCAGAGAGAATTGGGAGAAGAGGACGTGAGAGTTAGAGAAAGGGTTGACTATGGGAAATTATGACTTCCACTAGTTTTAACAGTAGCGCTCAATTCATTTTGAATAAAGAGTTATGCTGGAAGGTCCATTTCAGTTCTGATGGCCTCATTGTTTCCAGGAGCAGCATTGGTGCTGTCCCTTGACAATGAGTTAGTGTCAGGAGACTGACATTCTCTTTCCTTAACCAGAACCCCTCTACATGCACTTAGGGGCTCATAATATCATTTGCAGCAAGCCTTGTACACACACTTGTACTTGCACACAGATACTGTAGGTCAGGGGTATTAAACTCTTACCCTGTGGACAGTTACAGATGGTTTTCTGCTCTACCTGATAATTAATTACACCTACCTCGTGTGCCAGGTCTAAATCAGTCCCTGATTAGAACAATAAAAACAAACAGTGGACCTGGCTTCGAGGTCCAGAGTTGAGTTTGAAGGCTGTAGACCATGCTGCAGTTTGTGAGCATGCTCGTACTGTAAACTGCACCACGTTCAAACTATAAAGTAAAAACATGTACTAGATGAATCAGGGAAAATATCTCTATTTAAAGCGCATGAATGCTATCCAATCAAGGTGCATTTTCAAACTGTGCTATTGATTACCTCCTTGTAAAACCTCTTTACATGGAACAGCAAGTCCCTGGTCTTATCTGACAGTGGAGAAATATCAATAGAAGAACAGCCTGAGCTGAATAACAACGGGCAGCTTGAGTCGAGCAACTGATTCCACAAGATGGATCATGATCTTCAGCATTCCGAGCCCCCAGACTCCGAGAGATCCACACCATCAAAACCAGCCATTATGTACCACTGACCTCGAGTAAGACCTATTGATTGTTTCATCGACACCCATCATGGGCCAGAGGAGGAAGGAAGGCATTGCTCATGTGTTATGGGCATTGACCTCTCTGCATTTTCCCAAGTGGTATTTTCCCAACACCCAATTGGTTCATTTTCACAAATGAAACAAAACAGTCAATTCTATACTAATTCTCTATTTCTGTAAATGAGTAACGGTTCTCATGTATACAGGCTCCACTGGTTGTATCTGTGTGCTCATCAAAACATACCTCTTTGTAAGACTGCTTTTCATTCTTGGCCTATTAGAGCACATTGAGAGGAATTTGGCTGAATGAGATGTCATGTTCCCTCAAATGTGTTTAAAGAGACATAGCTGGTGACGTAGGTCTTAGCTCGGCCCGCATGCAGCCGTAAAAGGCAGGGAAGGCGCTATATGAGGAGCCTGCTTGTGTCAGGCAATCCTCCTCAGATGTGCAGTCTCTTACATTTAGCCGAAAGATCATGTTTAGTAATTCATGACCTTACTGCATGGCTGGCTGTTGGTACTACAGTATGACGGGGAACGGTGTCTCGGTGTGACATGGAGGCTGCTTTCTGTCTTATTCATGATAAAAAAAAACATATGATATTAATGTTACGCAGACAATCCAGTCGTGCAGCTTCAGGCAACATGGGTGCATTCTCAATCTTGTTATTTGTGCATTTTACAGAAGATAGACCCTTTCATGTTTTTTTTTTACCTGAGTTAACCCTAAATTTGAATACCCTCTTGTATTTGAGGTATTGTTTTTGTCATTTGTTCCATCTCCATGCATTTCCAGATCTGATTGTTTTATTTATTTATCATCATTATTATCTTCATCATCATCATCGTCATCATCCTCTTGTAACATGCATTTTAAGGTTTTTTCATTTACTTACAAATATGAATATGATCTTGGACTTCTATTCGAAGACTCAACCAAAGGTTCTGGTAGGACGATCATTACAATACTATTGCGCTGGCAATGTCCTCCAAGGTCAAGACCCTATATACGTACTTGCAAACAGTGATACGATTATGATACTGACTGACCTTGGGACAACTCAGTACTGACCATTAGCCAGATTAGTAGAAAAATAAATGACATTTTCTGTTCTCCTGTGCAAATCTGCACATCTTAATCACTCCTATTAAAACAGCCATGGAATAAAAAAGGACAGCTTTATGGTTAAGAAAATCCATTATATATCAAATACGATTTAAAAAAGTATTGTCCGCTGTATGTAGTGGGTGTCATAAAAATGAACAAGTCGTGGCCTTGTATCTCTCTCTTGAATAGGCTTGTGTGTCTTACTGGTTGTTTGGCATTATATATTCTATCCCTGACCTCACCAAATTCAATTTCTTTACTTCATATTGGACAACACAATTCCCAGACAGAATCTGTCTCTCTTAGATTTCTTTGGAGTATGCTAGATTTGAGGACGAGTGAGAAAGAGAGAGAGAGAGAGAGGAGGTGGGAGGGAGAGAGACAGATTTTGTCTGGGAATTGTGTTGTCCAATATGAAGTAAAGAAATTGAATTTATCTGCTTGTGTATATGTCTTCATAACACAAGATTTTTGTATAGAGCTTTAAGGATTAGAAAGATAATAATCTTGGAGGGTAACACATCACACCCCGACTGTTGACACACTATCAGTGGAAGGTGTCCTGTTCTCTTTGTTATGCAGAATTGAACAACCTCATTGTTGTTTTAAGTTGAGAGTACTTGTCACACCCTGACCATAGCGAGCCCTTGGTTCTCTATGGTGTGGTAGGTCAGGGCGTGACTAGGGGGTGTTCTAGTCAATGTATTTCTATGTTTGGGATTGAGTATGGTTCCCAATTAGAGGCAGCTGATTATCGTTGTCTCTAATTGGGGATCATGCTTAAGGTGTCCCTGTTCGCACCTGCTTTTGTGGGATAATGTTTGTGTAAATGCTTGTTGCACTACGTTACTTCACATTTCTTTGCTTGTTTATTGTTGAGAAGGTTCACTTTTAATAAAGATGTGGAACTCCGATCACGCTGCGCCTTGGTCCGTCTCTCATAACAACCGTGACAGAATATCCCACCAACGCAGGACCAAGCAGCGTGTTATGGAGGTTAAGGAGTTTTGGACATGGGAGGAAATCATGGGAGGATGTGAGACCATTCCTTGGAAGGAGACACCAAGGAAGGTGGAAGGACAGCGACGACGCCGGGGACTGCGGCCACAGAAACCCCAAGATGTTTTTTTTGGGGGGGGGGGGGGGGGCACGAGGGGTGGTCGGGTGAGCAGCAGGGAGTGCCAGAGCCTATTTGGGAGTCGGTGGAGGAATTCAATGAAAGATACCGGAGAGAGGTGGTAGCGAGGAGTATGCCGGTGCCATCTGCGCCAGCTCCACGCACCAGGCCTCCAGTGCACCTTCTCAGCCCGATACGTCCTGTGCCGATTCCTTGCACTAACCCTGAAGTGCGTGTCATCAGTCCGGTGCCACCTGTACGGCTCCACAAACTAGGCCTCCAGTGCACATCCCCAGCCCGGAGCGTCCTGTACCGGCTCCACACACTCGACCCGAGGAGCGCGTCATCATTCCAGTGCAACCTGCACCGGTGCCCAGTCCAGTCACGGCGTCCAGTCCCACTCCAAGGCCGGAGCCTTCCTCTGCGCCAGTCCCCAGTCCAGCCACGGCGGCCAACCCAGCTCCATGACCGGAGCCTTCCTCTGCGCCGGTGCCCAGTCCAGGCACGGCGTTCAGCCCGGCGCCATGGCCGGATCCGGGGTCTGGGCGGGGGCTACGACCTGCACCGGAGCCGCCACCGACACTAGAGACCCCCCCTCACCCTCCCCATTTGGTTTCAAGTTTTGCGGCTGGAGTCCGCACCCTTGGGGGGGGGGGGGGGTACTGTCACGCCCTGATAGTTGTAGGCCAGGGCGTGACTAGGGGGTGTTCTAGTCAATGTATTTCTATGTTTGGGATTGAGTATGGTTGTCACGCCCTGACCTTAGTTATCTTTGTTTTCTTTGTTATTTTGGTTAGGTCAGGGTGTGACGAGGGTGGTTTGTGTAGTTTTTTGTATTGTCTAGGGTTTTTTGTATGTCTAAGGGTTGTTGTATATCTGGGTGTTTATATGTCTATGGTTGCCTAGCAGCTGTTTATTGTTGTCTCTGATTGGGGAACTTATTTAGGTAGCCATATTCCTTGGGTATTTCATGGGTTATTGTATATGTATAGTTAGTTGCCTGTGTCAGCACTCGTTGTTCATAGCGTCACGTTCGTTTTGTTGTTTTGGTTAAGTGTTCTTCGTGTTCTTCTTTCATTAATAGAAGGATGTATTCTAATCACGCTGCGCTTTGGTTTCCTCACTATGACGAATTGGCAGCTGATTATCGTTGTTCCTAATTGGGGATCATACTTAAGGTGTCCCTGTTCCCACCTGCTTTTGTGGGATATTGTTTGTATAAGTGCTTGTTGCACTACGTTACTTCACGTTTCGTTGCTTGTTTATTGTTTTTGTTGGGAAGTTTCACTTTTAATAACGATGTGGAACTCCGATCACGTTGCGCCTTGGTCCGTCTCTCATAACAACCGTGACAGTACTCCTCTTCTTTATTGAAATAAAAAAAAACACATTCACACACAAAACAGCAAAGGCATTTCACTTTCTCAAACCCCCAGCTTCATTGAGACAAAGAGACCGGTGGATGTCAGTCGAGAGGAGAGATTGATGTATACCTGCAAGATACAGCGACTGTCACGATTCATTTGCATGTTTACAACTGAAGCATTTTTACAGCACTATCACAGTGGCTGGTTTCCATGTATTTACTGTACATAGCTCCACAGTCTGGATTTTGCCGGGATAAGACTAATCGATGAAGTCCATTCCTTGTAATGCAAATATTTTGATAGGGGGATGACTTTGAGATGCGACAAACTCAATATACTCCAAATACCAGCACAGTCAAGTCGACAGTGAATGCTCTTGAAATGGGAAAGAATGGAGACTCATTATTCGAATGAAGCCTTGTTACTAAACATAGGCCATTTTGAAATAGTGAGGAAAAAACATGTAATTAAAATTTTCATGAAATTAACTCTCCCTTTCTCTTCCTTGTTTATTCTGTTCCCTGGAATATGCCACAGGCTCCAGGAAAAAGATAACCCACCGAAGCCCCTTCGATTAGGTGGAAATGAACAAGTGACAGTTTTAATGCACAGGATGCCGTGGACTCGGGATAATGAAAGGTTTAGGTAGCGGGCAGTGCGGGTAAGGCACCCTTTCTCCCGGTGCACTCAGCAGGCCTCTTCACAGGCAGTAAATTACCGTGGTTAAGCATGGGGAGAGGCTCTGCCAGCACCCCGCTGTGCATCCCCTAATCACAGCAAACTACTGGAGGAAGGGGAACAAAAGCCCGCTGACATAACGACAGACTGAGGCGAGCGGAGGGAAAAAATTGTCCAGACTCTCATAAGTTTTAGAAATGAGTCATGAAGACATTGATCAAGTAGATAATGGAAGTTATTTTCATCATGACTGGGTAGGAGGGATGCTGGTATAGAATATTCAGTGTTTATGTGCTCTGACATAATCATGAGACTAAATATGGTATTCAAACACTTGCAGATAGTGGCTTTCTGTAGCACTTTCAGAAGTGTGGTTGATAATGTATTATTTGGAAGCCGCATTCTGCAATTGATGGAATACAACACTAAGATTCAATGTTTTCCGAAGCCTTCATAATACAACGTTGTTTTTGACCTCTACGCTTGGGTCAATATACTAAATACAGGCATGAAAAACCTTGAATGAGTTGTATTCATTCTCTTTAACGTGTTTGGCATTCAATTTGCTAGCGATTAAGCTAAAATCTGTAAATGTTGGGTTGGTAGTCGCAATCAAAAAAGGGTCTTGTCGCGTTACAGCACCATTTTTAAGAAATATTGACAACAGAAGTACAAACTATCACCACTGCTTTTTCTCTTTATAGCTTGATATGGTATTTTAAAACATTATGTCGCACACCAGTTTCTGAAATTGCATCTTAAGTGGCTTTTAGTGCATCTCTTTTCAGAGAAGTAAGGCAAGCTTTTTGTCTAATGTCTTTATGTTCTCCTCCGCCTCTGTTTTCTGAGCGAGGGAACACATCCTGATATTTATTGTCAGTTGGAGAGTCCCTGATTACTACCATTTGTTCTCGGCATGGGGAAACAAAAACAGCAGGCTCCTCGCCGCTGCATTATACAAGGAGTTGTCACTCTGTTTAGCAGACTGTCTTTTCTTCCCTCTTCCTTTATCCCTCTCTCTTTCACACTATCCTACTTTTAACTATTTATCTCTGTCTCTGCACTCTTTTACCCCATCCATCTTTGCCTCGCTTTATCTTCCGGTTCTAGTCAATCTCCTCACATACCCACGCATTCTTCTGTGGAAACTAGCACTCTCTCCCACCACTTTCTCCCTCAAACTATACTTCTCTGCAAGTTCAAAGTATCCACATAACTAACTGTATTCAAAGTGTTATGCCCACACTTAAATTGTTGTTGTTGTTCTAAGCGTGTTCTCAGCATATGATTTGTGTAGAGAGTACTATGTTGTGCCACTAAGTTGGATTTTGAAGACTCCTGAGTCCCCAGTACTTCTTTGATCCGAGTCAGACAAGCCTCGTTGAGATTCAATATGTGAAATAGATTTGATTTGGTGCTTTATGTGATAGCTATGCAACCAGGAATTGAAACATGACCCGACCCACTGTGCCCTCTGCCTTCAATTGATAAATCACCCCTTACGGAGATAGTCTAACACTGTTGTGAAATGAGACACCCAAATGTACATATCTTTCGAGTGACATTGTTGTCCATGTCCTCTCTACTTTTCAGGCGGAACGAGATCTGAGAGGAAACTGCTGAGGAAATGTAAGGTCTTGAATTACATTCTCACAGATAAGGTCATCACTAGTTTGAACGGAAAGATGAAACTGCACTTTGAAGATGTTATCATAATGGCTAACTTAGTAGAGTTTAAGGTAGAATACCTGTATGCATAGATTGACATGCGTTTTAGGTTTGCCCTTCTATGATGGTGTAATTGATCAGTGATTTTGGGTTCTGCTAAGTGTTGAGGATCGGAACCGCTCAACGCTATAAAATCCCAAGTGACCAAACTAATGCTTTGTACCCTTCCACAAGGTTGTTTGCCAAAACCGCCTGAATCTGCAAAAATAACCCACCGCCTCTGGCTAACAATACATCACGGCTAGGCCTCAATCTAGGATGTGTCCAATTTTGTATCTTCGACTACTGTGTCAATATATATATATATATATATATAAAAAAAAGATATCCTGAGATTGTCCATGACAAGTCGTGAGAGAGGGAGGCGTATGAGAGAGCAGTAACAGGTTTGACTTGTAATAAGCAATGAATGCATATAGCGTTCCATGCATTACATCTCAATCTACACATCATGGCACATGACTCTTTGACTGTTATGACTCCATAGCCCCCAGTTGATGTGCAAAATAAACACAGGCACCAAAGACACTACTATTTACAATACTATACAAAGCTGACCCTCCTCTGCACTGTTTACTTGATATCTCATTGTTTTTGGCCCCCTCCAAGTCTTGGTGAATCAAATATGAGTCTTTCAGGCCTTATGATCTTCCCGCTAAAGAATCATTGCCTTTTCATGTGTTTCCACTTGGGATAATGTGTTAGATCTTCAAAGCCTGGCCCTCATCTGCAGCTCAATACATAGACTTGAACCTTCCTCTAAGGCAAACCTATAATATTATCATGACAAAACCACACCACGGCCTCTCGGTGCCCCACGGTTTATTTGCATTTATATTGATGGCGGCAGGCCCCTGTGTAGCTTAACTTGGCACAAAGTACGATTCTAAAAACTGATCGGGGCAGCAGAGTAAGGATAAGACAAAATGTATGTATACGAAGATCAGTTATTAGCTCTCAAATACTGGGAATGGCTATCAATGCAAATAAATACATAACGTCAAGAATTACTACAGTGCCTTGCAAAAGTATTCACCCCCTTGGCGTTTTTCCTATTTTGTTGCATTACAACCTGTAATTTAAATATATATGGATTTGGATTTCATGTAATGGACACACACAAAATAGGCCAAATTGAAATGAAAAAAATAACTTATTTAAAAAAATTGTGGAGCGTGCATGTGTATTCACCCCCTTTGCTATGAAGCCCCTAAATAAGATCTGGTGCAACCAATTACCTTCCGAAGTCACATAATTAGTTAAATAAAGTCCACCTGTGTGCAATCTAAGTGTCACATGATCTGTCACATGATCTCCGTATATATACACTTGTTCTGAAAGGCCCCAGAGTCTGCAACACCACTAAGCAAAGGGCACCACCAAGCACGCAATACTATGAAGACCAAGGAGCTCTCCAAACAGGTCAGGGAAAAAGTTGTGGAGAAGTACAGATCAGGTTTGGGTTATAAAAAAATATCCAAAACTTTGAACATCCCACAGAGCAGCATTAAGTCCATTATTTAAATAATGTAAAGAATATGGCACCACAACAAACCTGCCAAGAGAGGGCCACCCACCAAAACTCACTGAGCAGGTAAGGAGGGAATTAATCAGAGAGGCAACAAAGAGACCGAAGATAACCCTGAAGGAGAATGGAGTATCTGTCCATAGGACCACTTTAAGCTGTACACTATACAGAGCTGGGCTTTATGGAAGAGTGGCCAGAAAAAGCAAACATGTTTGGTGTTCGCCAAAAGGCATGTGGGAGACTCCCCAAACATATGGAAGAATGTACTCTGGTCAGACGAGACTGCAATTTAGCTTTTTGGCCATCAAGAAAAACTCTGTCTGGCGCAAACCCAACACCTCCCATCACCGCAAGAATACCATCCCCACAGTGAAGCATGGTGGTGGCAGCATCGTGCTGTGGGGATGTTGTTCATCGGCAGGGACTGGGAAGCTGGTCAGAATTTAAGGAATGATGGAGGGCACTAAATACAGGGAAATTCTTGAGGGAAACCTGTTTCAGTTTACCAGAGATTTGAGACTGGGACTGAGGTTCACCTTCCAGCAGGACAATGACCCTAAGCATACTGCTAAAGCAACACTCGAGTGGTTTAAGGGGAAACATTAAAATGTCTTGGAATGGCCTAGTCAAAGCCCAGACCTCAATCCAATTGAGAATCTGTGGTATGACTTAAAGATTGTTGTACACCAGCGGAACCCATCCAATTTGAAGGAGCTGGAGCAGTTTTTCCTTGAAGAATGGGCAGAAATGCCAGTGGCTAGATGTGCCAAGTTTATAGAGACATACACAAATTGGTGCAAAAAGTGGCTCTACAAAGTATTGACTTTTGGGGGGGGTGAAAATTTGTTGTGTAAATCAAATTATATAACCCCCCCCAAATATCAATTTTAATTCCAGGTTGGAAGGCAATAAAATAGGACAAATTCCAAGGGGGGTGAATAATTTCGCAAGCCACTGTAGGCACCGGAGCAACGTTATCCACCTATTAGTTTCAGAAAGGAAAAAAACTCAACAAAAACCATAAAACTGTTTCACTCATTCTCTTAATCTTAATTGTACATTTGTTTTCCCTTTTATGTTGTTCCCTCTGAAAAAACAAGGACCAAACAGACAGGTGGAAGCATTGCAGCAGTTCACCTGTGCAAATTGTGCCTCTGAGAGAAAGACAAACAAGAAGAGAAACTTCACTAAATTATTTCCTTTGCCCAAAAAATTAAATCATAGACAAATTACAATGGCAAACATGCAGCAAGTAACACTCGAGGATATTGTGTTGATTGTTTGAGTTCAATACAACTGGACAAAAAGAGATACTGGTGAGAGAATGCCAAGTTTGATCTTGATTAGCCATATTTTCAATACGATTAACAGGGATCCCCTACAGTTGTGAGAGTTTCCCTGGTTCTCAGTCACTCAGAAATATCTCTAACAATATACATTGCTGAACAATAGTATATATTCACAATCATATACACAATATATACAAAAGTATGTGGACTTTTAAATTCGGCTTTAAATTTGGCTATTTCAGCCCCACCCGTTGCTGACAGGTGTATAAAATCTGGCACACAGCCATGCAATCTCCACAGACAAACATTGGCAGTAGAATGGCCTTACTGAAGAGCTCAGTGACTTTCAATGTGGCACCGTCGTAGGATCCCACCTTCCCAACAAGTACATTTTCTGCCTAGCTAGAGCTGTTCTGGTCAACTGTAAGTGGTGTTATTGTGAGGTGGAAACGTCTAGGAGCAACAACGGCTCAGCTGCAAAGTTGTAGGCCACACAAGCTCACAGAAAGACCGCCGAGTGCTGAAATAAGCCTCTGCCTCTGGAAGCAATGTCAGCAGAATAACTGTTAGTCGGGAGCTTCATAAAATGGGTTTCTATGGCAGAGCAGCCGGACACAAGCCTGAGATCAGAATGCGCAATGTCAAGCGTCGGCTGAAGTGGTGTAAAGCTCACCGCCATTGGACTCTGGAGTAGTGGAAAAGCGTTATCTGGATTGATGAATCACGCTTCACCATCTGGCAGTCCAACGGACAAATCTTGCTTTGGCAGATGCCAGGAGAATGCTACCTAACCAAATGCAAATGATCCAACTGTAAAGTTTGGTGGAGGATTAATAATGGTCGGGGGCTGCTTTTCATGGTTCAGGCTCCTTAGTTCCAGTGAATGGAAATCTTAACACTACAGCATATAATGACATTCTAGACGATTCTGTGCTTCCAACTTTGTTGCAAAAGTTTTGGGAAGGCCCTTTCCTGTTTCAGCATGACAATGCACCCTTGCACAAAGCGAAGTCCATACAGAAATTATTTGTCGAGATCGGTGTGGAAGAACTTGACTGGCACAGAGCCCTGACCACAACCCCATTGAATACCTTTGGGATGAATTGGAATGCCGCCTGCGAGCCAGGCCTAATCGCCCAACATCAGTGCCTGACCTCACTAATGCTCTTGTGGCTGAATGGAAGCAAGTACCCAAAGCATGTTCCAACATCTAGTGGAAAGCCTTCCCAGAAGAGTGGAGGCTGTTATAGCAGCAAAGGGGCGACCGATTCCATAGTAATGTCCATGATTTTGGAATGAGATGTTCAAGCAGGTGTCCACATACTTTTGGTCATGTAGTGTAGGTTAGTGTGTGACATACTGTACACTAGATTACATTCTATATAGAGAGTAGTCAAAGGAAAAGATACCTGCAGACTCTCTGCCAAAAGAGCTAAACCTTATCTGAACATTTCTATATTCATTAATCACACCAAAGCACAGAAAGGAGTATAGAATGGCAGCCTTTATTACCAAATGCTCTGCATTTCATTTCAGGCCTCATTACTTGATAGAGGCTACGGAGCCAATCCAGCAGTGCACCTTAGCGATTTGTATAGCTGTGACAGTGGGGTGGAGGTGGCTACCATGGGCACAGATTGATTGGCATATTTTCAATGTACATGAGAGACAAAGGGGATGGGGAAATCATCATACGTTTACATTGTGCTCTTTCTTCAGCTGAAACCTTGCTGATAAAATGTGACTCATATGTCCTTTCTCACTGAAATTATTCGCAGCTTTCCTACATTCATCAACAGAAATGGCCCTACCGTCCGCCGTGCAGTTCTACCTTGGAGACAGATCATAAAATAATTAAGCACAAGACCTTTTCAGACAGCATAATCCCCCTTTCCCAAAAATGGGGACTAGCAAATGTGCAGTGTAGAGTGACACCAGCAAGTGTTCAGAGTAGTGTGTTGTGGGAACAGGAGAAGGAGAAAAAAAAGAGAGATGATGAAGAAGTGACGAAGCAAACCTCTGCATGGTTCTGTTTGCACAAGTCATATGTATCTGAGTATTTCTAGCATATTGCCTGCTTTAAAAGCAGAACATGACTCTTCAATCTTCACCTGTCCTATCCTCTCCTCCTTACTTTGCATCATTGAGAGAAGATGCCTTTGCCATGTCATCGTTACGTTATCATCATTAGCAGGTTAAACGCACTCACAATTATGATTCTGGATCCAGTCTTGCCACCAGCATTACTGATGGATTCTGTGAAATACTGAATTTGTCAATGGGATAAAAAAAAATCTATAAAAGAATCATGCCAAAGATGATAACAGAAACAGACAGGTTTCTCTGTGATATTTCTCATATCCAACTGTCTACATGACTCTATGGATGTGGGCCTGCCGTGTTAAAGCTCTCGCACGTCAGCAACTCTTAGTGACAGCTCACTGCACCTAGGAGGCCCCCTCATCATTAGGGAGACATGTAGGGCTTGTACCTTTTCTACATCTCTCTTTTCTGGTGGTTGTATGCCCATTCAGGGGATACCCATGCGCAATGAGTGGAGACTAAAATCCAATCAATGCCTCACCTTGGGGTAACTCCAGATCTGACTGGATGAGCCAGTTGTGTTTATGCAATGGAAAGCTCTGGAATGTGACCATGTATTCACCTGTTCATGTAATGCTTCAAGTGAAGCATACTGTCCTACACGTATGTTCACGGAGTGTACAGAATATTAGGAACACTCTTTCCGTGACAGACTGTCCAGGTGAATCCAGGTGAAAGCTATGATCCATTATTGATCACTTGTTAAATCCACTTCAATCACTGTAGATGAAGGGGAGGAGGGGACAGGTTCAAAAATGATTTTTAAGCCTTGAGACAATTGAGACAGATTGTGTATGTGTACCATTCAGAAGGTGAATGAGCAAGACAACATATTTAAGTGCCTTTGAATGGGGTATGTTAGTAGGTGTCAGGTGCGCCGGTTTCTGTGTGTCAAGAACTGCAACGCTGCTGGGTTTTCATGCTCAACAGTTTCATGTGTGTATCAACAACAGTCCACCACCCAAAGGACATCAAGGCAACTTGACATGTGGGAAACATTGGAGTCAACATGGGCCAGCATCCCTGTGGAACGATTTTGATACCATGTAGAGTCCATGCCCTGCTGAATTGAAGTTGTTCTGAGGGCAAAGGGGGGAGGGGGATGCAAGTCAATATTAGGAAGGTGTTCCTACAAACCCCCCCAAATAAAATTTTAATTCCAGGTTGTAAGGCAACAACATAGGAAAAATGCCAAGGGGGGTGAATACTTTCACCACCAACTGTACATATGATGTTATAACAAATGGCAACATGGGACAGCGTGTATTTGTGATTTACGAGTAACCACAGCAACATCATTCTACAGAGCTTGTGACAATGCACTTAAGAGTTAACTTGTTCTCTGTGAAGAATCAGATGTGGTGAGGTAGTCTGTCAACTCTTTGCTGGAAAGTTTGCCATGAAATATCAACTGAACATACATTACACTCTGGGTAGCACTGGTCAATACAGATACTCTACCTGGCTCCAGCAACTGTTTTATTTTTAATTGGGACTGGGATTATAAAGGAGAATATATCTGTGTTTTCAGATATATTCAATCTTTCCGTATACCAGTCTGTTGTCCCCGCATGCTTCAAGATGGCCACCATTGCCCCTGTATCTAAAAAAGCAAAGGTAATTTAACTAAATTACTATCGCCCCCTAGCACTCACCTCTGTCATCATGAAGTGGTGTGAGAGACTTGTCAAGGATCATATCACCTCCACCTTACCTACCACCCTAGACCCATTTCAATTTGCTTACTGCCCCAATAGATCCACCACACTGCACACTGCCCTGTCCCATCTGGACAAGAGGCATTCCTATGTTAGAATGCTGTTCTTTAACTATAGCTCAGCCTTCAACACCATAGTACCCTCCAAGCTCATCATCTAGCTTGAGGACCTGGGTCTGAACCCCGCCATGTGCAACTGGGTCCTGGACTTCCTGACGGGTCGCACACAGGTGGTGAAGGTAGGAAACAACACCTCCTCTTCGCTGATCCTCAACACTGGGGCCCTGCAAGAGTGAGTGCTCAGCCCCCTCCTGTACTCCCTGTTCACCCATGCCTCCAACTCAATCATCAAGTTTGCAGATGACACAACATTAATAGGCTTGATTACCAACAACGATGAAACCTTCTACAGGGAGGAGGTGAGGGCTCTGGGAGTGTGGTGCCAGGAAAATAACCTTTCACGTAACATCAACAAAACTAAGGAGATGATTGTGGACTTCAGGAAACAGCAGAGGAAGCACCTCCCTATCCACATGGATGGGACCACAGTGGAAAAGGTGGAAAGCTTCAAGTTCCTCGGCGTATACATGATAAACTGAAATGGTCCACCCACACAGACAGTGTGGTGAAGAAGACGCACCAGCACCTCTTCAACCTCAGGAGGATAAAGAAATTTGTCTTAACACCTAAAACCCTCACAAACCTTTACAGATGCACAATTGACAGCATCCTGTCGGGCTGTATCACCGCCTGGTACGGCAACAGCACCTCCCACAACCGCAAAGCTCTCCAGATGGTGGTGCGGTCTGCCCAACGCATTACCGGGGGCAAACTTCCTGCCCTCCTAGACACATACAGCACCCGATGCCATAGGAATGCCAAAAAGATGATGAAGGACATCAACCACCCACTCCTCTATCATCCAGAAGGCAAGGTCAGTACAGGTGCATCAAAGCTGGGACCGAGAGACTGAAAAACAGCTTCTATCTCATCAGACTGCTAAACAGAGGCGGCTGCCTATAGACATAGATAAGAAATCAATGGCCACTTTTAGAAATGGATCACTAGCCACTTTAACCTTTTCATGCGTGAGTTCCAACAATCTCTAACAGTTGCCCCAGCGTGAGTTTTTTATGCTCGTGATGTTTGAACGTTCTCTCCACTCCAGAATGTGATTGTTACACAGCAGTATATTGCCCTCAAACCAAGGCACTTAGCCTGTTTTTAATTCATAGGCTGTTTCAACATCAATTTCAAATGATTTTCTAACAAGTTTTGAATTGAGGTGTGTTCCGCCTCCTCATTCATTCACATAAAAATAGTCCTTTTTACTTCTGCGGACAATTCATTTTTAGGACATTCCTGACTCGGACAAAATTCCCCAAGCACTTCCCAATTGTTTGTGCTGTTCAAGTCTGCAGACATTTGCGCATCTCCCGTCACAACAGGATAAGCACAAACGTGTTCACATTTTCCATCTGTTGCCCGCATCACAGTCATTGTTGTTTTCGTTACTAATAATAACTTTGGAAATATGTGTGTTTCTATCAAAGTAAGTGCCGTATTACGTTGTAATAGTTTCTGTATGTAATTTCTACTGATGCTTACTGTATGTATGGAGCATAATATATTTGTGTATATTCCTTATAACCATGAGGTAACGCTACTCATTTCTTAACCTTTATGGTGTTATATTCAATAGTGCTTATGTAGCTAGCTACAATCTTCTATTAGCTCTGTAAAACAATGCCAATTGCGTCAGAAGTATTAGGTTGTGTTTTATTTTGAAGCTATCCTGACTCCCAAGTGGCACAGCGGTCTATGACACTCCATCTCAGTGCTAGAGGTGTCACTACAGACACCCTGGTTCAAATCCAGGCTGTATCACAACCGGCTGTGATTGGGAGTCCCATACTGTGGCGCACAATTGGCCTAGCATTGTCTTCTAATGAATAATTCCTCTTTATTCTGTACTTTCAGAAACCACAAACAGTATTTGACAATATCATAACTGGAACTCGAGCGGGACATCTTTCGAGCTGAAGATTGAGGCCAGCTTTTGTATGCTAGCGTACACTCCTGAACAGTTTTACTGGAAGAAAACACATAGGCCAATACAGTATGTAATATTGCAGCATTGGTGGTGGTTGATTCAACCACTTGTTTAACTAGAGGGGAAAAAACTGAATATGCATAACCCATATTTAATATTCATGCAGTGACTGAACAACAACTGCATTTCCACCCCCCACCTCTAAAGGCATAGTATCATGGCTGGTCACCTGTCAAGTCACCTGTCAGGTCAGTCAGTCACTAATTGCTGCAGATGTGCTCAATAGTGCTTAAGCATATGATACTCCCCAAAGCATGGTGAAAAACATAGAGGTGTGTCACAAGCTAAACACATGTATTTTGTCATCTTCCTCTGCTTACTTCTCCTGGTGCCAGACAGGCAGACTTTGCATTGCCTCTGTGTGTGACTACCTTGAGCAGCAGTTTGAGGGACTTTGCAGGGAAAATGCCGTGCAGTGAGGCGTAGGGGATTGTCCGCAGCAGCACTACCCTCAGTGGATGGTTTCCGAGGGTTGTGGCGCTCCTCCAGCAGCTCTCTCATGAGGTTCTCTCTGTACTTTTGGTAGTTCATTACTTTACCTATGAGGGAGTGGGGAGGATGAGGGAAGGCAGTGGGTAGGTGAGATATTGTCACTATAATTGCATAATGGATTTGTATGTGAACTGTACGTCCAATTACAAAAATACCTTGTTCAGTAATCATCTCACCTTTTAGTTGATGGTGAATTATGTGGCCGTTGAGGGCCGCAGTGTCGATCAGATGGAAAACTTTCTTCTTATTCCACTTTGTCGTTTTCCGAGTGCATTCCACAAAGCTGTTTATCATGTCCGCCTTATCCACTGCCCCCATTTTGAGGTTATAGTCAAGCACACAGTCTGGTTGGATTGTTCTCTCTCCCGTCAGGTGGTCCACTGTCTCGTTTGTCATGAAACTTTACTGCCAGCTGTTGACCGTCCTCCTTAAACTCCACCTCCCCTCTCCATCTTCCTGCATCCGAATGCCGGCATCCCCTTCCTGTTTGACCTGACTGTGCCACAGGCCCCTGTGCTGTTGGAGAGCAGATGCTTCAAGAGTGTGAGACTGTTGTACCAATTGTCCACATAAAAAGTGTGTCCCTTGCCTAGATGAGGAGCCAGCCTGGTCATCACCAAGGACCCGGACACTCCAAGCCCCTCATAATGTTGGATGTCAGTGGTGGACTCTGTGTAAACTACAATGTCCTGGACAAATCCTGTCTTCACATCGCACGTGACAAAGAACTTGACCCCAAACCTGTGCCTTTTGGAGGGAATATATTGACGGAACACCAGCCTACCTTTCCATAACATCAACGCATACGTCCAAAGACCTGACCAAATGCTGATGTCAGGCTGAAAAGAAGTTTCTTATTTTATATAACGGGTCATTTAGGATGGCAGTAGCATTGTTGACAAAGTGTAGGCATCGCAGCAGAACTAGGAAGCGGTCTTGGGAAAAGAGGGTGGCAAAGAAGGGAGTTAGAAACATAGGATCTGTGCTCCAGTATTCTCTTATGGAGTTCTTCTTTACTATCCCCATGAGGACTGTCACCAGGAAGTTATACATTTCACTAATTGTGGTTGTCCCCCCCCCCCCCCCCACCACTCCTGGCTCTCTCTTCTCCTGTAGCTCCAAGGCATAGCGATTGGTCTCTGCTATGTCTCCCACCAGCTTCTCTGTCAGAAACAACTTGAAGCACTCTCTCAGTTGTAAACTGCAAGGGGCGTAGTACTCCAGATTGGGACTCATCAAAGCAAACAGCAGGGCCAGGAGGGGTGAAATGGCTGACGGCCTTCCAGCTACCACAGAACTCCTGTACTTCATCCACTGTCTGTCTGCCTCCATCACCACCAGCATCTTCAAAGGGAACTGGGACTTCGTCAGTGGACAAGGGATCCTCAGTTTCAGGGTTCTCAATGGCTACAAGGTTGGGGGGCAGCCCCTCAAAGTGACTTTCAGAATCTGATTCCTGACTTTCATACTCAAGACTCATTGTCAGAATTTTAAAAAATCTCCAGAATTTCCACATTTGTGAGTTGTCTCCTTTTCAAAGACATTGCTAATGCTACAGCTTATCTCAATAGCTACATACATAAACAACAACACTGAATGGCTCAGAGTGGGAGGTTACGTGATTGGCTGCCGGCACACGCCACTTGTATCAATAAATCACTATCAGAAAATGTTTTGTGTGGTGATTATTTATATATTTACTGTTTTAGTCACGTTTTCAATTAACGGTGACAAATCATGCATTTCGATTCTTGCATAGATTGTAATGGGCACATTGTCAGGAGAATTTTCAATCCCAATGATAATAACAATCAATCAATAGCTTTGACCAATCCTCAAGGTTTGTAAGACCATGAGTTGAATAATAATTAGTCAAAGACTCAGCTTATGCAAAAGGTGAGTAAAGTTTATTCACGAGAACGTTCTGAAGT
Organism: Oncorhynchus kisutch; assembly: GCF_002021735.2. Taxonomy (NCBI): domain Eukaryota; kingdom Metazoa; phylum Chordata; class Actinopteri; order Salmoniformes; family Salmonidae; genus Oncorhynchus; species Oncorhynchus kisutch. Next base: position 58,782,863 of record NC_034176.2, read on the forward strand.
CCACAATACAAAGACATCCATTTTATAGTGGCGCACATACTTCCACAAAAACAGTAGATATCATAGGCACATACATACACACGAACAGTAGGTATCCTACACACATTCTGTATCACTACCCAGCCGACAAAGATTACAGAGACCGGGAGAAGCACTCCCTGTCCTCCCCCAAGATTAGGGAGGCCGTGAGAAGTACTCCCTGCCCTCTCCCAAATCTCTCAGTGGCCCCTAGCCAAGGTCGGCACCGAATTTTGCTCAGACAGTCTGTGTTTAAGATACTATAAAGACATCTTATACAGATATATTGTTTTACCCTAATTCTGACTAAAACTACATACATCATTAATGATAATTTTACTGACTAAAACTACACACATCATTAATAATAATTGTATTATTCTAATCAATTTCAAACAATTACATGGTTTCATGGTGGAATATTCTAATCGTTCATTTAAACATATAAATTCCATTAACACACATATTATGTGTGTAAAATACTTTTTTGAAAGTTGTACTGATTATTATGAGCTAAACTAGTTCCAGCGGTGTGTGGAGCCATGTTTGTTGACATACAATGCATTCTGGGTTTCACGTAATCGTCTGTTGGACCCAAGATGTTATAACAAAATGAGGTGAGTAAGGGTTCACTCATGTTTTGAGGATTTCTGGAAATGAATGGTGGGATGTGAAAGATGGTAGATGACACACCCACCCCTTGAACATGAGAACAAACTCATCTTGTCTTCTCTTGTTATCTTTGTTTCTGCAAGGGAAAAAAGCATGGCAGTGCACAGAAACTACCCATCGTCAGATTACTTTCGACTTCTAGAGAGTGTTTTACTCAATTATTAAGATCAATGGTGAGCTCACCCGTGATGTGATTAATTATAAATAGTAATAGCTATTAGCTAATTCATATTGTAGTTTGTCAGCTGACCGCTTGTGTTGTCATATTTCCTCAGTTAGCGCTAGGACAAACGTTGCCTACATTTTTCCGGTTTGGATGATTGTGTTATGCTGTAGATACTTGTGTGAATGTCTGAACATTGCATCCAAAAAATAAACTGCTCACATTCTCGACATAACTTTGTAAGGACTGTGTTTGTGGAAAAAGTTTCTGAAAAAAGTGTGACCAACTCAAATGCTGATTGTTACGTCATTCAAAACTGGCCATTCTAATCAAGAGTTCAAAATAAGTGTTCTAATCACATCGGTGTGATCGTATGCTACAGGGTCCACTGTAGAATGATCACACCCGTATGATGGTACGTGTGAAAGGGTTAATAATGTTTCTGTATCTAGCATTACTCAACTCATATGTATAAACTGCACTCTACACTATTCTATGGTATCTTAGTCACTTTTACATTGTGCTTACATATTGCATCACCCCTATCACCCTCTCTGGCGCCGAAGAGGAAGACATACGTTTTACGTGTTTTTGTTCATTTATTTGCATTGTTTTTAACTGACTTTTTTGCTTTTTTTTGTACATAATGTTGTCGCTATCATCTCTTATGTCTGAAAATAACTTCTAGACATCAGGACTGCGATTAGCAGTCTAGCAGAATCCTTTTTTTCCTTTCACCACTGACGAGCCCGATGAGAAGAATATACTGCTTCCTCAGGAACAGGCCCAGATCCCCACGATTTGCATGAAGACGAGGCAGAGAAAAAGGGGCCAAAGGGCAGGCTGCCTTCTGAGAATTTGTAGGCGATCGAATAAACCCCCTACTTCCCTCCATTCTGCTAGAAAACGTCTAATCTGACGAGCTACGCGGAAGATTAAACAACCAATTCAACACTAAAATCTGTCAAATCTTATGCTTCACAGAGTCGTAGCTGAACGACGACACTATCAACATACAGCTGGCTGGTTACACGCTACACCGGCAGGATAGAACAGCGGCGTCTGGTAAGACAAGGTGGCGGTGGACTATGTATTTCTCTAAATAACAGCTGGTGTACGATATCTAAGGAAGTCTTGAGCTATTGCTTGCCTGAGGTAGAATATCTCATGATAAGCTGTAGACCACAATATCTACCTAGAGAGTTTATCTCTATTTGTCATAGATGTTTACATACCACCACAGTGGCTGTCACTAAGAGAGCATTGAATGAGCTGTATTCCGCCATAAGCAAACAAGGAAACGTTCACCCAGGGGTGGCGTTCCTAGTAGCTGGGGACTTTAATGCAGGCAAACTTAAATCCATTGTACCAAATTTCTATCAGCATGTTAAATGTGCAACCAGAGTGAAAAACACTCTGGACCACCTATACTCCACACACAGAGATGCATACAAAACTCTCTCTAGCCCTCCATATGGCAAATCTGACCATAATTGTATCCTCCCGATTCCTGCTTACAAGAAACAATTAAAGCAGGAAGCACCAGTGACACGAGCCTACCAGAGGAGCTAAACTACTTCTATGCTCACTTCGTGGAAATATGCATGAGGCCACCAAACATGCATGAGGGCACCAGCTGTTCTGGAAGACTGTGTGATCACACTCGCCGCAGCTGATGTGAGTAAGACCTTTAAACAGATCAACATTCACAAGGCCGCAGGGCCAGATGGATTACCAGGACGTGTACTGCGAGCATGCGCTGAACAACTGGCAAGTGTCTTCACTGACATTTTCAACATCTCCCTGTCTGAGTCTGTAATACCAATTTGTTTCAAGCAGACCACCATAGTGCCTGTGCCAAAGATCACTAAAGTAACCTGCCTAAATGACTACCAACCCGTAGCACTCACGTCTGTAGCAATGAGGTGCTTAGAAAGACTATCCATGGCTCACATCTACACCATTATCCCAGCAACCCTAGACCCACTCCAATTTGCATCCCGCCCCAACAGATCCACAGATGATGCAATCTCTATTGCACTCCACACTGACTTCTCCCACCTGGACAAAAGGAACACCTATGTGAGAATGCTATTCATTGACTACAGCTCAGCTATCAACACTGTAGTTCCCTCAAAGCTCATCAATAAGCTAAGGAACCTGGGACTAAACACCTCCCTCTGAAACTGAATCCTGGACTTCCTGACGGGCCTTCAGGTGGTAAGGGTAGGTAAGAACACACCCGCCACACTGATCCTCAATACAGGGGCCCCTAAAGGGTGCGTGCTCACTCCCCTCCTGTTCACTCATGGCTGCACGGCCAGGCACGACTGCAACACCATCATTACATTTGCAGATGACACAACAGTGGTAGGTCTGATCACCTACTACGACAAGACAGCCTATAGGGAGGAGGTCAGATACCTGGCCATGTGGTGCCAGGACGACAACCTCTCCCTCAACGTGATCAAGACAAAGGAGATGATTGTGGACTACAGGAAAAAGAGGACCGAGCACGCCCCCATTCTCATCAATGGGGCTGCAGTGGAGCAGGTTGAGAGCTTCAAGTTCCTTGGTGTCCACATCACCAACAAACTAACATGGTCCAAGCACACCAAGACAGTTGTGAAGAGGAGACAATGAAACCTATTCCCCCTTGGGAGACTGAAAAGATTTGGCATGGGTCCTCAGATCCTCAAAAGGTTCTACATCGAATCAAATGGCTACCTAGACTATTTGCATTGCCCCCCTCTTTACACCTCTGCCACTCTCTGACATTGTCATCTAAGCATAGTCACTTCAATAACTCTACCTACATGTACATACTACCTCAACTAACCCCCGCACATTGACTCTGTACCTGTACCCCTCTGTACATAGTCTTGCTATTGTTTTTTACTGATGCTCTTTAATTACTTGTTATTTTTTTAAACTGCATTGTTGGTTGGGGGCTCGTTGACTCTGTACCGGTACCCCCCTGTACATAGTCTCGCTATTGTTTTTTACTGATGCTCTTTAATTACTTTTTTGAAACTGCATTGTTGGTTGGGGGCTCGTAAGTAAGCATTTCACTGTAAAGTCTACACCTGTTGTATTCAGTGCATGTGACTCATACAATTTGATTTGATCATATTTATATACTGTATTGTATTCTATACTACACCACTGACTGTTAAACAGCCATCTCCAGCTAATCAGAGGCTGCTGCCTTTAGACATAGATTAGAAATCACTGGCCACTTTAATGAAATGAAACACTAGCCACTTCAATAATGTCTCCGTATCTTGCATTACTCTATATTCTTCTACTGTATCTTAGTCACTTTAATTGTGTATAAATATTGCATCACCCGTCTCATATGAACAGTTGAATTTGGAAGTTTACAAGTAGAAACACCATGGGACCACGCAGCTGTCATACCCCTCAGGAAGGAGACACGTTCTGTCTCCTAGAGATTAATGTACTTTGGTGTGAAAAGTGCAAATCAATCCCAGAACAACAGCAAAGGACCTTGTGAAGATGCTGGAGGAAACAGGTACAAAAATATCTATATCCACAGTAAAAACGAGTCCTATATCGACATAACCTGAAAGGCCGCTCAGCAGGAAAAAGCCACTGCTCCTAAACCGCCATAAAAAAGTCGGACTATGGTCTGCAACTGCACATGGGGACAAAGATCGTACTTTTTGGAGAAATGTCCTCTGGTCTGATGAAACAAAAATAGAACTGTTTGGCCATAATGATCATCGTTATGTTTGGAGGTAAAAGGGGAGGCTTGCAAGCCGAAGAACACCATCCCAACCGTGAAGCAAGGGGGTGGCATCATCATGTTGCGGGGGTGCTTTGCTGCAGGAGGGACTGGTGTACTTCACAAAATAGATGGGGCAGGCAAGAGGGGGAGATGCCAATTATGCCCCCAAAGAAGGACTGTAAAACTAATAATATGTGCTAAACATGTGAGAAATACATCTGCAATGCCCATGCACACACACACTTGTATAAGGTCCTACATGTGCTAATTAGAGTTGAATGATTGATGTTCTTCACATTTTTGTTTTGTATCTATTATCTTATTTTATTCTTATTTATTGTTGTTGTTTATACACCTTGTGGGTGGGAGCAATGGTTAAAAAAATGGGAGAAGATTCGTATTTTGTAGTTGAATTCCTCATTGTACAGTACACTGTACAAGAATATATCACCATGTTGCCAAAAAAGTTCAAGACTGTAATTGTTTCCATTCAATAAAATGCATTCAAACTACTTTATGCACATTTCTGCTACTTTCTTAGTCTATACAAGTGCTATCGCTTGCTTAAAAATGTATGGTTACACCTATGCAGTAACTTTAGCAATAATAATAATAATAATAATATTAAACCCCTACTTTAGTAAAGAAAACAATTATGACAGGTGTGTTGTAATAAAAACGAGGGTGTCCACTGATTAATTGCAGTCTTTCTGCATTGTGAAGAGGGAAACCCCAGATTTTCACAAAGTTTGTGACGAATGACAGGTTTTCCTTCATGCAAAATGGATTTGGGGTTTAAAATTCAATTAAGCTGCTTTATTTTAGGTGTTTAGTGAATGCAGGACATTTTTTTTACCCTTAGGGCAAAGGGAGTATACAAAATGTTAAGACTACAGAAGATTTGAATAATCCTTTGATGATACAGTGGTATCAGTACATCTACAGAAATGTCAGAAATGTCAATGGTGGAGGTGTTTCCGTTTATATTCAGAACCAGTTTCCTGTAAAGCTTGGAGAGGATCTCATGTTAAATACTGTTGAAGTAAAATGGCTACATGTTCATCTTCCTCACATAAAGCCCATTATTGTGGGAAGAGGCTGTAGACAAGCAAGTGCTAACAATCAGTATCTGGATATCATGTGTGAAATGATTGACAATGTATGTGATATCAGCAGAGAGGTATATTTTCTGGGTGATTGAAATATTGACTAGCTTTCATCAAGCTGCCCATTCAAGAAAAAGCTTCAAACTGTAACTAGTTCCTCTAATCTGGTTCAGGTTATAAGTCAACCAAGTTACAAACAGCACAGGAATGAAATCACCAACATGCATTTCCTAGCCACCGTGCATCTACACCTGCATTGCTTGCAGTTTGGGGTTTTAGGCTGGGTTTCTGTACAGCACTTTGATATATCAGCTGATGTAAGAAGGGCTTTATAAATACATTTGATTTGATTTGATTTATTAATCACATATTTGCTAATGCTGCAGAAATTAGCTTGAAAGCAGTATCCAAATCCATTGGATATAGTGATCACACTATAGCAGGCATATCTAGGAAAACCAAAGTTCAAAAGGCTGGGCCATATATAGTGTGTAAGAGGTCATACAATGCGTTTTATAGTGCTTCTCATGTTGTTGATGTAAAGAATATTTGTTGGTCTGGGGTGTGTAATGAGGAGCAACTGAATGCTGCACATTTATAAAATTGCTTATTCCAGTTATTAATAAGCATTAAGAAAATGACTGAATTTAAAAAAAAATCCCCATGGAATTGAAAAATTGTATGCTAGAGGAATGGCAAATAAGTGTGGCTGTACAATCGATTTGGCAAATGTACAGCAAAAAGTGAAATCGTGACTAAATTGAATAAATGGAAGAAGAAACTCTACTATGAAAAATATATAAAATATATAAAGAATGATCGTAAAAATCTTTGGAGCACCTTAGGTACAAATTTGGGCAAAAAGGCTAACTTAGCTCCATCATTCATGGAATCAGATGGCTCATTCATCACAAAACCCACTGATATTGGCAATTACTTTAAAGATTTGTTTCATTGGCAAGATTATCAAATGTAGGCATTTATGAAAGACAATCTTTGTCATTTTGAATTCCGTAAAGTGAGTGGGGTAGAGTTGAATAAACTATTGTTGTCTATCAACTATGGCAAGCCACCTGGGTCTGACAACTTGGATGTAAAATTACTGAGGATGATAACGGACGATATTGCCACTCTTATTATTTGCCATCTCTTCAATCTAAGCCTACTGGAAAGTATGTGCCCTTAGGCCTGTAGGGAAGCAAAATGTATTCTGACACCCAAGAATTGTAAAGCCCGCTTTACTGGCTCAAATAGCAGATCAATCAGCCTGTTACCAACCCTTAGTAAACTTTTGGAGAAATTGTGTTTGATCAGATACAATGCTATATTACTGTAAACAAATTGATAACAGACTTTCAGCACGCTTATTAATACATTTTTATGTAACCTTTACACAATCCAGGTAGAATCATCAATTCCCCAGGGCAGCTGTCTAGGCCCCTTATTTTTTTAAATATTTACTAACGACATTCCATTGACCTTGAGTTAAGCCAGTGTGTCTATGTATGCGGATGACTCAACACTATACACCTTTAGTTCAAAAACTAAAAGCATTGTACTTGGGACAAATCATACACTAAACCCTAAAACTCAACCAAATCTTGGAATAAATAATGTAGAAATTGAGCAAGTTGAGGTGACTAAATTGCTTGGAGTAACGCTGGATTGTAAACTGTCATGGTCAAAACATGTTAATACAACAGATAGGGAGAAGTCTATCCATAATAAAGCACTGCTCTGCCTTTTTAAAAACACTATCAACAAAGCTCTAGTTTTGTCCCACCTGGACTACTGTTCAGTTGTGTGGTCAGGTGCCACAAAGAGAGAGCTTGGAAAATTACAATTGGCTCAGAACAGGGCAGCATGGCTGGCCCTTAAATGTACACGGAGAGCTAACATTAATAATATGCATGTAAATCTTTCATGGAGAGAATAACTTCATCACTACATTTTTCTGTAAGAATTGTTGACATGCTGAATGCACCGAGGTGTCTGTTTAAACTACTAGCACACAGCTCGGACACCCATGCATACACACAAGACATACCACCCAAGGTCTCTTCACAATCCCCAAGTCAAGAACAGGCGCACAGTACTACATAGAGCCATGGCTACGTGGAACTCTAATGCACAGATATAAACAGATATAAAATACACCTTAAGGAACAGCGGGGACTGTGAAGAGACACCGGCACCGGCACAGACACACATACACATGACAAGACACGCACTCTAAACACACATACACATGGATTTCTGTTTTGTAGATATGTGATTATAGAGTAGTGGCCTGGGGGAACACATTTAATGTGTTGTGAAATGTAATGTAATATTTTTAATTGTATATAACTGCCTTAATGTTGCTGGACACCCAGGTAGGGTAGCTGCTGATGGGGATCTTTAATAAATGCAAATACAAATTGTTATTTGTTTTTCACTGTGCATTTATTCCTCGAGTCACTATTCATATTTAAAAAAAAATCTTTAACCCTGTTTTGTTGAAGTATAAGGGTGAGCCGATGTCGTCATACTCGTATTCATATCAGAATTATCACACTTGAGACTTGTAATCAGTTTAACTCCTGATCGGAAAACCAGAATAAAGCCTATACCTCAAGTGAGCATTGCTGCGCTATCAATCAAATTGCATCGTTATGTTTCTTCACTCATTCACCCACATTGTTCAAAGGTAAACGACCTCGACAGATGAAAATGCATATGAGGGCTATCTACTTAGTCCTATTCAATGATCAATGAAATAGGCTAATACTAGGCTAATAGGCTAATAATGGGCTAATAGGCTAATAATGCATGGCTGGCTACTACTGCCTGCATTTACTCCAGACACAGATTTATATGAAGATTGGCTAATTTGCTTGCCCGGTATTTTGTTTCCCTTTTTGAGAGGAGCACAACAACAATGACGAGCTATGGATTCTGATTCATACATGATGTTTGGAGAAGGGGAGACTTGTGCCTTGAGACGGGACTGTGGGTGTCTGAAACAGCTGCGCACATGTGTCTGTCTGAGGAAAGGAGAGCAGATTACATTTTTTATTTTATTTCACCTTTATTTAACCAGGTAGGCAAGTTGAGAACAAGTTCTCATTTACAATTGCGACCTGGCCAAGATAAAGCAAAGCAGTTCGACACATACAACGACACAGAGTAACACATGGAGTAAAACAAACATACAGTCAATAATACAGTGGAAACAACTCTATATACGATGTGAGCAAATGAGGTGAGATAAGGGAGGTAAAGGCAAAAAAAGACCATGGTGGCAAAGTAAATACAATATAGCAAGTAAAACACTGGAATGGTAGATTTGCAGTGGAAGAATGTGAAAAGTAGAAATAAAAATAATGGGGTGCAAAGGAGCTAAATAAATAAATAAATAAATAAAATAAATACAGTAGGGAAAGAGGTAGTTGTTTGGGCTAAATTATAGGTGGGCTATGTACAGGTGCAGTAATCTGTGAGCTGCTCTGACAGCTGGTGCTTAAAGCTAGTGAGGGAGATAAGTGTTTCCAGTTTCAGAGATTTTTGTAGTTCGTTCCAGTCATTGGCAGCAGAGAACTGGAAGGGGATGCGGCCAAAGAAATAATTGGTTTTGGGGGTGTCCAGAGAGATATACCTTCTGGAGCGCGTGCTACAGGTGGGTGATGCTATAGTGATTAGCGAGCTGAGATAAGGGGGGACTTTACCTAGCAGGGTCTTGTAGATGACATGGAGCCAGTGGGTTTGGTGACGAGTATGAAACGAGGGCCAGCCAACGAGAGCGTACAGGTCGCAATGGTGGGTAGTATATGGGGCTTTGGTGACAAAACGGATGGCACTGTGATAAACTGCATCCAATTTGTTGAGTAGGGTATTGGAGGCTATTTTGTAAATGACATCGCCGAAGTCAAGGATTGGTAGGATGGTCAGTTTTACAAGGGTATGTTTGGCAGCATAAGTGAAGGAAGCTTTGTTGCGAAATAGGAAGCCAATTCTAGATTTAACTTTGGATTGGAGATGTTTGATGTGGGTCTGGAAGGAGAGTTTACAGTCTAACATGACACCTATGTATATGTAATTGTCCATGTATTCTAAGTCAGAGCCGTCCAGAGTAGTGATGTTGGACAGGCAGGCAGGTGCAGGTAGAGATCGGTTGAAGAGCATGCATTTAGTTTTACTTGTATTTAAGAGCAATTGGAGGCCACGGAAGGAGAGTTGTATGGCATTGAAACTTGCCTGGAGCGTTGTTAACACAGTGTCCAAAGAAGGGCCAGAAGTATACAGAATGGTGTCGTTTGTGTAGAGGTGGATCAGAGACTCACCAGCAGCAAGAGAGACATCATTGATGTATACAGAGAAGAGAGACTGCCAGAGGTCCGGACAGCAGACCCTCCGATTTGACACACTGAACTCCATCAGAGAAGTAGTTGGTGAACCAGGCGAGGCAATCATTTGAGAAACCGAGGCTGCCTATGAGGATGTGATGATTGACAGAGTCGAAAGCCTTGGCCAGATCAATGAATACGGCTGCACAGTAATGTTTCTTATCGATGGCGGTTAAGATATCTTTTAGGACCTTGAGGCTGAAGTGCACCCATGACCAGCTCTGAAACCAGATTGCATAGCAGAGAGGGTATGGTGAAATTCGAAATGGTTGGTAATCTGTTTGTTGCATTGGCTTCGAAGACCTTAGAAAGGCAGGGTAGGATAGATATAGGTCTGTAGCAGTTTGGGTCGAGTGTCCCCCCCTTTGAAGAGGGGGATGACCGCAGCTGCATTTTAATCTTTGGGAATCTCAGACACGAAAGAGAGGTTGAACAGGCTAGTAATAGGTGTGGCAACAATTTCGGCAGATCATTTTAGAAAGAAAGGGTCCAGATTGTCTAGCCCGGCTGATTTGTAGGGCTCTTTCAGAACATCAGCTGACTGGATTTGGGAGAAGGAGAAATGGAGAAGGCTTGGGCGAGTTGCTGTGGGGGATGCAGTGCTGTTGACCGGGGTAGGGGTAGCCAGGTGGAAAGCATGGCCAGCCAAAGAAAAATGTTTATTGAAATTCTCAATTACAATGGATTTATCAGTGGTGACAGTGTTTCCTATCTTCAGTGCAGTGGGCAGCTGGGAGGAGGTGTTCTTATTCTCCGTGGACTTTACAGTGTCCAGAACTTTTTTAAGTTAGTGTTGCTGGGGGAAAATTTCTGCTTGAAAAAGCTCCCTTTGGCTTTTCTAACTGCCTGTGTATAATGGTTTCTAGCTTCCCTGAAAAGCTGCATATCAAGGGGGCTGTTCGATGCTAATGCAGAACGCCATAGGATGTTTTTGTGTTGGTTAAGGACAGTCAGGTCTGGGGAGAACCAAGGGCTATACCTGTTCCTGGTTCTAAATTTCTTGAATGGGGCATGCTTATTTAAGATGGTTAGGAAGGCATTTAAAAAAAAACTGGCATCCTCTACTGACGGGATGAGATCAATATCCTTCCAGGATACCCCGGCCAGATCGATTAGAAAGGTCTGCTCGCTGAAGTGTTTCAGGGGTCGTTTGACAGTGATGAGTGGAGGTCGTTTGACCGCTGACCCATTACGGATGCAGGCAATGAGGCAGTGATCGCTGAGATCTTGGTTGAAGACAACAGAGGTGTATTTAGAGGGCAAGTTGGTTAGGATGATATCTATGAGGGTGCCCGTGTTTACGGCTTTGGGGAGGTACCTGGTAGGTTCATTGATCATTTGGGTGAGATTGAGGGCATCAAGCTTAGATTGTAGGATGGCTGGGGTGTTAAGCATGTTCCAGTTTAGGTCGCCTAGCAGCACGAGCTCTGAAGATAGATGGGGGGCAATCAGTTCACATATGGTGTCAGCTGGGGGCAGAGGGTGGTCTATAGCAGGCGGCAATGGTGAGAGACTTGTTTTTAGAGAGGTGGATTTTTAAAAGTAGAAGTTCAAATTGTTTGGGTACAGACCTGGATAGTAGGACAGAACTCTGCAGGCTATCTTTGCAGTAGATTGCAACACCGCCCCCTTTGGCAGTTATATCTTGTCTGAAAATGTTGTAGTTAGGGATGAAAATGTTGGTAGTCTTCCTAAGCCAGGATTCAGACACAGCTAGAACATCCGGATGGAGTGGCTTGTTCTAATCCAATCGTTGTAGCAGGCTCAACCGATACTCCACAAGTTTCCGTACAAGAGCTACCTCATAGTTTTTTGGAGCACACAGTGCTTCACACTGTTTGAGTGAAAGAGATAAGTGTAGGCAGCTGACCCCCCCCCCCCCCCCGAATACAGATAATTGCAAAAGATAAGTGTCATAATCTAATTCTGAAAATTCTCCATATCTGTTACAATACTAGTTTTGTCCGAGTTCTCAGCACACCCCTGCCTGTAAGTAAGCATTTTACTGTTCGTCTACATTTGTTGTTCACGAAACGTGACAAAAAAACAGTTTATTTTATTTGATCTTTAACATCTCTCCATCTTTCTAGACATTTTCCCAATTCGATCATTCCATCCATTGTGGGCAGGCTGGTCTCCAGCTGTACATCGCTATATTCAATGTTTCTCCATGGTGGTTATATGCTGGAAGGCGATTGCGAGTCAATTCCAGCCCTGCCACGTTGGCCGCAGTCAGCAGAAGCTCACCTCAGGAACAAGAGGCAATTTAAACTGATTATATCATACACTAATGTCATGGTAATGCTGAGCAATTACATTACTCAGCATTGCCATGGTAGGTAGGTAGTTAACTAGCAATCCTTTAGACATTGTTGCTGATTAATCCAATTTTAAGATTACTTGGGCTAAACTGCAGGACCTAGCAAGGATTCTTATGCAATTTAGTTTCTGGAAGTCTCACTGTGGCGGCAGGTAGCCTAGTGGTTACAGTGTTGGGCCAGTATCTGAAAGGTTGCTAGATCAAATCCCTGAGCTGACAAGGTAGACATCTGTTGTTCTGCTCCTGAACAAGGCTGTTTAACCCACTGTTCCTAGGCTGTCATTGTAAAGAATACTTTGTTCTTAACTGACTTGCCTAGTTAAATAAAAGGTTCAAATAAAGAAGCTTTTCTATTGTGACAGTCAAGCTAAATATACAGATACCTGACAGGATGTCCTCCCGCCAAAATGAACTCTTCCTCTACATGTGCGTTATCACTCAGGGACGAACATCTCAGCAAGGCAAGGCACCACCATGTGGTGAAAAGTACAACATGAACATGTTGTTCTGTGTGCCTTGGAGTTATCCTTGGGTGACATACAGTGAATTACCGTTTGAAAATACCCACTGTGTATTCTTTCTTGTTCATACAGAATGTACATCTTTGTTTCAAAAGAAGGTCTTACTTGTCCCTGTCTCATCTCTACACCATTCTTCCAATTCACCTTTACCTTACCCTCCTTTTGTTCACTCTGTATTCATCCTCTCTCTCTCTCCCCTTTCCTCTACTCAGTATCTATCACTAGTCCTAATCAGCAGATTTTTTTCCCTCCTTTCATTGAGATATTTGACACTGATCATTTGTATCACCGGTTAACTGGGCATTTAAAAGCCTTTTAAAGGTCTAGTGTTTCTAATGAGGCCGAGCAATAAACCCTGAAGAGAATTAACCACATTGCTTAGTACGGTCTCTTTTCTCCATTCCCATTTCCTATAAAACACCGCTCTTTGAGAAAGCTACTGAGAAGAGGGCTCACTAACTGCTGGCACCACCTAGCAATCTGAGGAAAGTTAGAGCTTTACTGTTTCTTCATCGACAAAATTCATTTTGATAGCTAATCTTTTCAGAGTAGTCTCACTCAAAAGCTTGGAACCAATTCAAGCATTCAAATTAGCATAATAACAGCATCGGCATCAAAATCTGTCTGTTTAAGCTAGAGACTTTTTTGTTGTTGTTGCATGGACTGTTGTCTCAATCCACCGCATCCTCCGATGTCTGTGGCCAATTTTTGTGAGAAGACCAATTTTTAGTATGTCTCATGGTCTGACAAACAACGATGTAGCTCGGCCGACATAGGCGGATGTGGTAGATTGAGACGCAGCCCATGCAAGGAACCTGATATCTCTGTCTTAAACTGATGGATTTTTATGGGATTTTTAAAATTATGTTACTTAGATTGAGGCACGGGTGATCAGTTTAATCTGACTATTTTCTCATCATCAATTTCATTGACTTATTTCAGTAATTTGAGGGTTTTCTGCATAGTTGTCTAATGTTGGTGTGGTATATTATTCTGCTCTAATGTTACTCCTAAATATAATAGTTATTCTTGAGTGTCTTTTTAATAGAGCTGAGAGCAAAGTGCAAAATGTAGGAATACAGGTGAAATCAGTCATTGACACAGACAAGTGAGGACATGTTGAATAATAATGACAAAATACACATACACAATGTAATCATGTGTGTGTGTCAAATATCTCAGTTGAAAACACTGTATGTTAAAAACACTTTTTGTGTGTGGGTGGCCCTTACATTGCCAAGAGAGAGAGCTGTGAATGGATCAGTGGTTCACCAATCAGCTCTTTGATGGCTTGGCAACAGTAACAAGGGAGATGTGTAATGAAACTAGGGTGCACGTGCCCTGGATATATATATATATTTTTTTTTTTATGGGGATGGGCGTCCCCAGAACAAACCAGGAAGCAGACAAAAGCCTACATGTGACCATGACACAACAACCTGAGAACGTCCTAATATTGACCTTGGGGACGTCCTGGGATCAAACCGGGAAGTACACAAAACCTCCCCTGGACAAAAGAGACAACGTCCTGACGAATTTAGGTAACCATTTAGTGAAGTTTTGGGAACGTCCTAATGACTCATCTTTGTTGCAGGGTACCACCATTACACAACATTAATGAGATGTCAGATTTAATCAAAACAAGTCATGCATATCCAACTTCTGAAAGTCAAAACAATTTGTTAATTTGGCTGGTTTGCCACATGGCAATGTGTGTAGTACCAAGCCCAAGTGAGTTGTTTCTGGGCTGGAACAGCGGAGCATCCTTGTTTAGTCAGCCGCTACGTTTGGCAGACCACACGCTTTGTAATATTAAGAAACAGCACCACTTGTTCACCCAATGTCTACCCTTTCTCAAAACACAATTAGGCCTGATTTGAAAGAAACTTATTTTCCCTTTCTCATGTTCACTTGAATTTAGGTTTAAAAACATTTGGTTCACACTGGTTGGTTTTTGGGCCAAGCGAGTTGCAGCTATGAAGTAGGCCTATGACAGCGTACATTTTAGGAATGAATGGAGGACAATACAGTGTATAAAGGGCCAGTGATTGGCCGATACTTGAAGCAACAATGTAAGATTGAAACAACCTCTTGTTCTTCTGGCCTACCCCCTTTTTTTTTACAGTAGTGTAGTGAGACAATGTTTTTTCAGTGAGGCTGACGCATCAGCGCCGACTGAGTGTAGCCTCTCTGGTAGCGTAATCAACGTGAAGATTTCAGGGTGAGAGCTTTAAGGTCACCCTCCATTATACCAGGTTATTGCTACTAGCTGTGAGTGAGAGTTTTTGTGGCGGGCTCATTTGTTAGCACCCCCCTCCTGCTATCACTCCACTATGCTATATGTGTGCATGTCACAGGAAGGGCCTCAACTGTAATTGCGTCCCTAATCACACAAAGGATCCCCCCCCCCCACCCCATCAGAAACCTTTCTTGTATGTCACCTACTGTAGAATGTCAGCATCCATGCAGTGAGGTCGAGGAGAGTGGGGACTTTTTGGAGCAATTTAAAAAAAAAATATATATATATATATATATATATATATATATATATATATATATATATGAAGATAAACTGTGCTTTACACGTCATAGTAATAGTGGCTGTTTAATTAAGTAAATATAAAAACTCTGCAGGTGACAAGGATTATTTATTACACACAAGAATCAAAAATTGACACACCTTTCAGATGTCTTTCTTTACTCTTGTTCAAATTAAGTAGTAGCCACAGCACACAGAATGCATTGCAAGTAGAGATCCAAGGGCAATTGAAAGCTCTTTGCGTAGAGGATGGCGCAGACACAATTGAAACTCTCCAGAAGATGCAGTAACTTCAGTCTAGACATGATTGCAAAAGTGGATAATATAGACCTTTCTGCCAGACAGAATATGGTTTTATGTGAAGGTCATTCCCTGCGTAAAAAAAATGTCTTATACTGTATTACGCTATTATGTCTCTCTTCTCTAGACACACTTGGTAGGAGTACCGTATAAAGGAATATATGAGAGTAGATGTCAACCAATACTCAAAGCTAGCAGTATTGTCTATGATACTGGTCATTTCTTTATAAGACCACAGTCATCTGAGAGTTTTAACAATATCATATATTTGACAAAACAAAAGTAAATTGCGGAATAAATGGTTGATAATACACACACCCTGAGAATATATTTTTCTCTTTCTTGCTGGTGTACTCATACAGTATGTGAAGGTGATGGCTGATGGCTAGTCTTGTTGCCTCATTGAGTTTTTCAGCCCCTGGTCCACCCACCCACCTTCCATATCGACATGCCTCCCTCAATCTGTGTCCATTTCATTGATTGTTTCAGAGGTAGTCAAGGTGAAAAACGCCAATTGGAGGCAAGAGACCTGAGCAAGATAAAGGCTAACTCAAACAAAATACCTTTTACGTCTATTTCAAAAGGAGACGAGTTGATCAGGATTAAGTTGATCTACGTGCAGTGAAAAATATAATGTGGGCTTTACTCACTTTTCTACAGTATGCCGTTTTGCAATTGGTCCAAATAATTTGTCAACTTAATGTTTTTGCTAAACTTCCTGGGCTCATTGGAACACGTTTACATGAAGGAATTACTCAATTCTTTCACGGTTCAATTATGATCAAGGGTTTTGCCATTATAAAGTGTGACAGGTAATGATAAATAGAGTAATCATGGAGGCATAATGAGCCTGGTTAAGAGATGCACATCTATGTATACACCCCAAGAGAAAACGGGAAACACTGTCGATTCAAGACATTATAATATTACCAACTTGTAGTATTGCTTATGACCCTGATTGATTCATCAAAACCCATATATAACTCATACATACACTACCATTCAAAAGCTTGGGGTCACTTAGAAATGTCAATTTTCTTTGAACGAAAAGCACATCTTGTGTCCATTAAAAATACATCAAATTGATCAGAAATACTGTGTAGACATTGTTAATGTTAATAAATGACTATTGTAGCTGAACCTGATTTTTTTATGGATTATCTACATAGGAGTACAGAGGCCCATAATCAGCAACCATCACTCCTGTGTTCCAATGGCACCTTCTGTTAGCTCATTTATTTTTTATTTAACTAGGCAAGTCAGTTAAGAACAAATTCTTATTTATAATGACAGCCTACCAGGGAACAGTGTGTTAACTGCCTTGTTCACTGGCAGAAGGACACATTTTTACCTTGTCAGCCGAGGGATTTGATCCAGCAACCTTTTGGTTACTGACCCAACACTCTATCCACTAGGCTACTAGGCTACTTCTGCTAATCCAGGTTTATACTTTTAAAAGGCCAATTGATCATTAGAAAACCCTTTTGCAATTATGTTAGCTGAAAACTGCTGAAAACAGCTGAATAGCTGAAAACTGTTGTTCTGATTAAAGAAACAATAAACTGGCCTTCTTTAGACTAGTTGAGTCTCTGGAGCATCAGCATTTGTGGGTTCGATTACAGGCTCAAAATGGCCAGAAACAAATAACTTTCTTCTGAAACTTGTCTGTCTATTCTTGTTCTGAGAAATGAAAGCTATTCCATGCAAGAAATTGCCAAGAAACGGAAGATCTCATACAACGCTTTGTCCTACTCCCTTCACAGAACAGAGCAAACTGGCCCTAACCAGAATAGAAAGAGGAGTGGGAGGCCCCGATGCACAACTGAGAAAGAGGACAAGTACATTAGAGTGCCTATTTTGAGAAATAGATGCCTCAAGTCCTCAACTGGCAGCTTCATTAAATAGTACCCGCAAACGCCAGTCTCAACGTCAACAGTGAAGAGGCGACTCTCTGATGCTAGCCTTCTAGGCAGAGTTGCAAAGAAAAAGCCATATTTCAGACTGGCCAATAAAAAGAAAAGATTAAGATGGGCAAAAGAACACAGACACTGGACAGATGAAGATTGGAAGAAAGTGTTACAGACTAATCTAAGTTTGAGGTGTTCAGGTCACAAAGAAGAACATTCGTGAGATGCAGAAAAAATGAAAAGATGCTGAAGGAGTGCTTGACGCCATCTGTCAAGCATTGTGGAGGCAATGTGATCGTCTGGGGGTGCTTTGGTGGTGGTAAAGTGGGAGATTTGTACAGGGTAAAAGGGATCTTGAAGAAAGAAGGCTATCACTCCATTTTGCAACCCCATGCTGTACACTGTGGACGGCGCTTAATTGGAGCCAATTTCCTCCTACAACAGGACAATGACCCAAAGCACAGCTCCAAACTATTTAGGGAAAAAGCAGTCAGCTTGTATTCTGTCTATAATGTGGCCAGCACAGTCACCGGATCTCAAACCTATTGAGCTGTTGTGGGAGCAGCTTGACCGTATGCTACGTAAGAAGTGCCATTCAAGCCAGTCCAACTTGTGGGATGTTCTTCAGGAAGCATGGGGTGAAATCTATTCACATTACCTCAACAATTTGACAACTAGAATGCCAAAGGTCTGCAAGGATGTAATTGCTGCTAATGGAGGATTCTTTGACGAAAACAAAGTTTGAAGGACACAATTATTGTTTAAATTTAAGATCACTATTTATAACCGTGTCATAGTCTTGACTATATTTCCTATTCCTTTTGCAAATAATTTAATGTATGTTTTCATGGAAAACAAGGACATTTCTAAGTGACCCCAAACTTGTGAACGGTAGTGTACATAATGCAGAACTCATAATAAATGTCATTCATCTCTGATTTCTCAGTTTGTAATAACAGTGACACAGAGCTTGCAGTTATCTAAGGCACTCTTGGTTTTGAATGTACTGTATCCTGAAGTCGTGGCGCTATCTTCATGTAATGCTGGTGCTTGTCTGTGTGCTGGACATTAAGAGAGAGGTAGTGGATGGGAGATAATCATCTGAGGTATGTTAAATGTGTTTAATTGCGTTCTTTGTTTTACATATCCCTGCTGGTCTCTCTGACTGCACATGGAAATACTGCATTTGGAAAGGCACATGTTTTAGCTGTACACCACACCTCCATTTATTTATTTTTAAGTAGTGTTCTAACAGAAATGTTCAATTAAATATTAGGTAAAGGTTTAAACTGTTAAATGCTCTCTTGCTCTTACCAATACCCTAATTGTACATTCATATTCCCTTTCAATTACCTTATTCTCTCAAGCCTTAAATAAAGTTGAAGAAAACATAACAAATCTCAGGCAAGCTATCGCTTCTAATCTATCCACACGATTTAGCTAAATAAATAATTCCATAAAAATATAGTGTTGAATTATTCACTCCAGTTCCAATTTACCCGCCACCTACCCCCATTTAAGACCGGGATGCTGTTGCGTCTATGGATTTGCTTTGGTTTGGGAGTCTCTTGCTCTGGCTGCGCCGACTCTACCCAGTAAAATCTGTGCTAATTGGAATCCCATTGAAGCATATTTACTGTTAAAAAGCCAATAACATGTTTATGCACAAACAGCTAAATGAAACTTTGTTGTGAAATTCTTGCACAGATCGTAATGGCCAGAGACATTTTGGGTTTCCGGAATTGGTTTGAATACGTGTGGAGTTGTGCAACACGTGTGAGAAACACGGGTAAATGCATTTAATTTGAACTATTTAATTATGTTTGGCTTTCTATGCTAAATTTATGATGTAACTTAATTAGCTGCACGATTGTACCACTAGGTTGCCCAATGTTGCATCACAATTTCTCAATCGCCTTAACTTTTCTAAGTAGAGAGAGTTAATTATTGGTATCGTCTGCAAAAATATCACACACGGTGAAAAGGGACCCAATATCAAGTGTTGTCTGTCCTAACCATAGCATATGATTTGAATATGATCTACCGGCCACAATGTGAAGATTTTGATGCATCTAGTGGACTCTTAAAAATACAAGAACTATCAGTAAACCTTTATTTTACAGCCCACTTATTACTAGGTAACAACTAGGTAAATACCTATTAACAATGAAGCCATTGATAATACCATGTGAATACCAGATACTTGCAGGTCAACTAACACTCTTTATCAGGATGATTGACTTAAAGATTCTGGGTTCTGACTCCTAAACTTGGAATAATGTTCATTATCAGGTATCCTATTGAAATATTGAGTGCCTATGGTCTCTAGAGAGTCTACACCAGAAGTTAATGGTTATCTGTAGGAGGAATGTATATGGTAGAGGCAATTAAGCTTAGAATGTACTGAGTGCAGGGAAGACGATCACTGATAAGAGTGGAGAGCTGTGGATTAGTGAGGAAGGGGGTCGAGGTCAGGTCAGGTCAGGTCAGGTCGCATTAAGGGAGAAGGAGCAGTTTATTGCCCATATCACTTAACTTCCTGCCTAGCAATGAAGATGTAATGTTTGGAGAGAAGGAGGAGACTCCACCCAAAGTGGGGTATATATATATATATATATAACCATTGGTGTAAATATGTTTTTGTCTTAACTAGCTGTATTGACACAATGGGTGAATAAACTTGGTTTGAGCTTTATTAAGCGTCCGTGAGTTTTAATAGGTTAATTTAGAACCTAACAAAGGTATTTATGTGGTAAGTAGGTGGTAATAAATATATAAAATATCACAGATGTTGGGACTAGGTGTTTACATAGTAAGTACCTTATCATTACTTATAAGGTCCTCAATTCTAGCCTTTTGGACTAAAAAGATGTTGAATAATTACATTTTGTTACTTTGTATTTACTAAGTAAGTATGTAATACTTGCTTGGTTCCTAATAAGTACATTTGGTATTAAATAGTTGCCATCTATTTCATTTTTGTTACCAGGTATTTTCCAATTTATTACCTAGTAACCTACTGGGCTGTAAAATGAAGGGTTACCGAACCATCCTCGATTCAGCTAACCGAGGGATTGATGATTAGTTGTGTTAGGTGCTGCTTATGTGCTGCATGGGTGAGAACACAATTGTGCACCTCTGTAGGTCCCAAGGACCCAGTATAAGAAACCATGTCTAAAAATGCTCATTGTTATTTTATCTGTCACTCTCAAATTCGACACAAAGTTGATCCATATCTGATAGAGAAAACAAAGGAAACTAAAAACATCAATAGTAAGGAAAATTCAGGAATGCAAAACAACACACCTTCGTCTGTCCTTAATTAAACTGAGGTATTTGGGCTTAGGAACACATTTCCATAAAGATTGGCATTTAGAAGCATAGCTGCACAGAATAAAAATCAATTTCTTCTCCTTCATGGTTTGTGTCATCCAAATTATCTCAATGTTTGCCTTTCTCACTCTTTGTCGTCAGGGTCTGAGTCAAACAGGCAATTAGATAAATCATAAAAGAATACAGTTTCTGTTCTGCTGTTGTGTACTTCAGAACTAACAGAACCCAATGCTTCTGGTCTGGAGGTCGGTGATGGTTATTTTTTCACGTGGTTAGTGATGATTGTTAATGGAGTAAAGCTACAGTGTAAATTCACACTTGGAGTTGCCTGAACATTGGTTGGCTACAAGTCAGATTTCTGGAACAGAAGAGGGGATATTTTGATCCTGTTTAATGAGGGGTTGTAGATATTAATCAGGAAGCAATAGGCTAATAATAAAGTAGTAACCTGATAAATGACTCTATCTCCCTGAGCTCCTCCAGCTCCACGTAGAGCCATAGTACTCATCTCATTTATCTGATTCTCAAACATGAGGGGGGCAGAGAATTGAAAATATTTGCCAGTTATAGATAAGGCCCCTTATGCTTTGGTCAACACTGTTGCTCTGAGATGAGGAGAAGGCACAGTCCTATGTGATTGTGACATCTCACGGTAGAGATGTAAATGATGCCAGAGGTTTTGGACTGTTGAGAGGTTCAAGGTCAAGTGAAACACCATGACTGCTCAAATCTACTGGACATTGACTCATGGCTATTGTCCTCGTAAAGTAGATTTTCCTCAGAGCGAACCAACATAAGTAACCCAAAGTTACTCCCTTATTCAGTCTATAATATTGGCCACACTTAAAGTACATGGCCAAGTACATGCCGTACTGTAACTGTCTATTCGTAGGATGTGCAAGAAATTGTAATGACATTTGTAGCACTGACGACAATAAGAACGCTGGATAATATCTGAGTTTGCTGAGAGCACAGGAAGTGTTCCGAGTACCAGGGAAAGGTAGCATTACCTATTCAATCTAGTACAAGATCCTAGTCATAACCAGAGGTATAATGTGCAGATGAAGCAGGATAATGGCAAATCAACCCCTTGCATGTCCAAATAAATGGCAGACAACAGCCTCAACATTGTAAACTCCAAGCTGGCGTGCCCCCTTTTTACGTCTCACTGCACAGACTAACCCTGAACAACCCATAACCACCATACAGTTAGCAAGCGTCACCTCTGCACCAGCCTCGATCCCGTTTCATCCGTGATAATCTCTCTCACCTGCCAGGGAGGTTTTCCTGCTCTCTTCCTCCTTAATGTTGCATACATTCGGCGAGATGTCTTCAAGTTCACCGTCTCACATCACAGTTCATCAGTGATCATCTCTCTTCCCTAGCAGCCTCCCTCCTAATGCCCCACAGCTCACTCAGACATTCTCCTCACTATACACAACCGACACACAGATATGGATATCCAATTATTTTCCCCTAGTCCACAGTGTTTTGTTAGTGCCATTTTTCTTCTCTGTTTTGTTCCGCCTCTGCTTTGGGTGAGAGAAAAGATTGAGATACAATTAGATTGGCATCATAATCTCCCCTGCATGGCTCCGCTTGGCTGGCTCTCTGCTAGGTGGAGCGAGGAAGGTAATTGAAAAGGACAGGGGCGTGTGTGGTGTCTGAGGAATGTGTGTGGGTTCCTCTCCGCACAGAAGGGCCTTGCTAGGTCAGGGCCTGCTGCCTTTCTGACAACACACACACAGAACCCCAAGACTTTAAGGAGTGACACAAGCAGCCTTGTGTGTGGGCGTGTATGGCTGTATAGTGTTGTATAATAAGAAGTAATTCAAGTTGAAGTAAGAAGTAATTCAAGCTTTGTAATATGTTTTATATGTCATAAACTACCACTGTATACAGTAAATCAACTACTCATGACACATTCAAGGCAGCTTTCAACAGTATACTAGTGGTGGCGAATAAAACGTACTTTACAGAAACTCGCAATTGAGTGGGACAATGTAATCAGGAAATACTAGCAACACCATTAGACCATGCCCTTAAGTGAATGGAGCTCCATGAATAGACATATTGATTATAGCGGACAAAAGAATCAGGCTGTGTGAGTAGGGTCCTTGAGTAATTCTAGGAATATATCAGACTTCTACGAATTCAACATGAGTACATTCAGAGAGATAGCACAAGTTCAACACATGGTTATTTGTTACAGGGGCCTCTCTGCATCACTCTCCTTCTTTCTCATTACCCCACCCTCTTTCTCTTTGTCTGGACAGTCTTGGTCTCCAGCTGTCATCTGTCCGATTCCATCAATCCCTTGCTCGCTGTCATTGGAATGGAGCAATTTCCCGACTGAAACGGGGTCCAGACAGGCTGCAGGGCTAACGAGCCGTGCCTTCTGTTCTAACCGGGGAGACAGAGAGGGAGAGAGAGAGTTCAGTTGGTCACCTTTAAACCGCAGCTTTATTTGCATGCACGGCCCATCATTCTCGGCGGCTAACCACTGCGGGGTAAATCAAGGCCCTTGCGGAGAATGAAAAGTGTCTTCAGAGATAAACCTGGAAAGGAATAACAGCCGTGCATTTCCATTCAATGGTCGGTGAATATAGCGACTGCATAAATAAGACCTGATTTCATCCCCTTCCAGCCAGTCCACTTCGTCTATAACAAGTAACTGTGGGAATGAGTACATTGCAACCTTTGAAGCGCATGGACTATGTAATGAGAGGAATTGTTTTCACACTGTACCCTCACATTGATACAGAATGTGCACATTACTTTGAAGTGTGAACACTTGACATGGTCTACATCTGTGGATATGCTTCATCAGCTAACATGGACAAGGCATGGGGACAAGGTATGGAAAAGGTCCGGCATGGAATAGCCAAAGTGAAGTTAGTTATGAGACCTGTGAGTACTGTAAAGGGCTGTGCTAATGTTTTTCAAATCCACACCTAAGGGTTTCTGTACTATTAAGTATTCCTTAACTGACCATGAAAAGATTCCAGGAAGTCTCAACCACAGAGCTCCTAGTCCTCGAACGTTCAGTTTGAAGCTGTTGCATTCCTGTCCATGCCTATAAACGGTAGGGTTCACAGCTTACCTAGACTACCATCATCTAAAAAGACAAAGAAGTGTTCTTCAAGGGAGCTCTGACAGACAAATTAGGTATTTTGCTGGCCCAAAAAAAGAAATCAATAGGCATATTTATGAAAAGCTGTATGTCTAGGAATGTGAGAAAGAATGCTTCACTTTTGTGGTTTCAATTTTTACTCGGCCTCATTTTGTAGCACCACACGAAGAGGTCCGTGTTTGTTTTGAAAATATGTTTTCTTTTGCTTGTCTTATACAGAAATGTGCTTTCCAGTAGCAATACAAAATCATGATAATAACAGTTGACAAGTTGTTCTGCCTAGTGTAAGTCTAGTGTAATGTGCTGATGCACTCTACAGTTGGGTGGATAACAGAGGTAATTCATTAACCTTTCTTAATTAATGGTGATGTTGTTGAGAGACAGGGAGAGAGACACTGCAGCCTGAGTGATGGCTCTATCGACACTCCTATGTTCGTATATCAGAACAAGGCTTGTAAAACACTTTCAACTTATTGCGTGTGCACATGTCTGTCTGTCCGTGTATGCATGTCTTTGATCCAGGACTGCTGGGGGAGAATATTTAAATGCTCAGTTTAGACAAGTGCGGAGGCCCTCTGGGCCTGGGCTGCAGGCTTCCCTTTGTCTGGATAACTCATGGCATTACGCATCAGAGGATTTACATAATGCAGGAAAGGATTCAACTCAGGTAGACCAGCACCAATAAATCACTCTCATTGGAGAGAGAGAGAGAGAGAGAGAGAGAGAGAGAGAGAGAGAGAGAGAGAGAGAGAGAGGGGGTACTGTATACTGCCAAAGCCAGAAATAGCTTGCAATCAATTAAGATAAGCTTTCTGAACACTCTCTAAGACAGATGCATGCTCATTTTGAATCTCAGTGCATGGGGGATCCAGGAAACTGCCTGTCATGATGCTATTCTTTATTGCATGTTATTGCATATTGTAGAGAGAGAGAGAGAGGATTAAACATCTCTCAATGTGCAGGATCAAAACCTCTCAAAATCCTCAGTAAGGACTAATTATGTTATTCACTCACAATGGGCTTATGTCAAAACAATGTATGGGTTCAAGCTACATAATAAAACCAAGTCTGAGACCATAGACTGAGCCTGTATTTTCCTCATTATAAACTGGATGGTTTGAGCCCTGAATTCTGTTTGGCTGAAAGCCATGATATATCAGACCGTAAACCACAGGTATGACAAAACAATTATTTTTACTGCTCTAATTACATTGGTAACCAGTTTATAATAGCAATAAGGCACCTTGGGGGTTTGTGGTATATGGCTAATATACCACACCTCCTCTGGCCTTATTGCTTAAGTATACCACGCTTTTTTTCTGTGTACTGTTGTATGTTTTTCTTCCTCCTGCCATACCGGTACTGCTACGTTCAGTTTGTCATTGAAAATACTCCACAAACCTTTACAGAGGCATTGATTTTTTTTGTTGAAGTATTGTGGTCACTACAACACATGACCAGAGGTAGATTATAAAAAAGTATGTCATGTGTGTAGCACAATAGCCATAGCCTTCCCCAAAGCACCACTAATGCCTCCAAACCGCTGTCGGTTCAACCACCTGCCACCACATACTTGGCAGGATCTTGGACGGGTCCTGACTCCCGCAACTGAAGCCACTTTGCAATCACCCAGCTGCATAGGCTTGAGCAATCAACCTGACAAGACAAAAGGTTGAATGAGTTTGAAGTCAGCAAAGCTGAGCTGAGGACCTAATCACACAATTGTCTATTTGCTCCATCCCAACAGGTACAGTACATCACTGGAGGCCTCAGCTGCAATACTCCCCTGAACCCCTCTATCCTCAGCATCTTGGCCGACCTCTGCCTAAATTTGCCTCCCCTAAAGTGCTTTTAACTGTGTATTTGAGTCCTATTTCCAGTAAATGCTGAAAGAGATCCTGCAGTAGCTAGAAATGGTTACACCAGTTTTAACCATAAAAAACATCTTGGTATCCATTACCGGGAGTTACAGGATAGGTACTGTTTGGTTTAGCAAAGAGAATTCTCGGTCAACCTTAGCTGGCGATAGTGTCTTCGTCCTCGATTTACGTAAACAGGAGTCTCATAAAATGTCTGTGTCCAGTTGGAGGGGGTCCGTTTTGAATTGAGAGAATGCACTGTTATCAAAATAAATACATTTTTTGCTCCATTAACTTTTCCAACAATGTGTATGCTGCCAGATAGGTGGGTTTTCCACCCCAAAGTGCTGCAAGATATGATGACAGACACCTGTCTTGATCAATGAGAGAAGGCTTTAAATAGACAAGATGGAGGCGTACACATCGATGGATTACTTCAGGGAGCAAAATATATATATATATATTTATTTGAATAATGGAGCATTTTCTAAATTCAAACGGACCCCTGCAACTGGACACAAACATTTTATGAGACTCCTGTTTCCACGAATCGAGGACGACGACAGTATCTTCAAGCTAATTTTGGTCGGATAGTACCTATCCTGTAACTCCTACTAATGGAAAATAAATGTTTTGGGGGGGTTAAATCACATTATCTGGTGTGACAATCAGTAGCTACACCTGCAGTACCTATTTGGTTCGCAGCATTTATACTACCAAGTCCAGCTGGCAATCTTATCCATATCCATGGGATTGCTTATATATTCTTAAAGAGACCAAGTTTTCCTATCTCAATCGTTCCCCTTCCTGTTGAAGACTGAATTCCATCACAGCAAGAATATTCCGCATTTAAAAATCCACTGCCTTGCAGTGATATGTTTGAGTATTTTGACAGTAGTTAGATAACATAGGTTTATATGTCAAGGAGAGAACAGAGGACATGCAAACCTCAGCTTTTCATTGTTTATTACAATCATTCTGGAACTATTTCTGTCCAACGCTGTATTCTGCAGTCTGTGGGTTTTATATTCTTGTGGATCAGACTTTGGAAGCCTGTAGGGGATATTTAGACTAATATTCCCAACTTCATGCTTCATGTTGGCCACTGCCTGCTTCCAAACACAATCCCACTTTGGCCTCTGTCCCAACCCTGGGGCTGATGTGTCAGTTACTGAACATCTAACATTAACATCAGCCCCAGACCCAGTCTCTGGGTCATGCACCATGCTTCTTCCTGTAGCAAAACAGTCATGAATCTGATTTAACACAACACAGCAGTAGTTTACATTACCAGGAAGGATAAAGCTATTACATCCAACAATGTTGGAAGAAAAATGTGATCATTTGGCAATATTATTCAGAACATTAAGAAACACAAAATGCTCATAATGTGATTCCCAAGTGAAGTGAAATATCTGAATTAAAATGTACAAATAAAAGCTGGATCAATATGGTTATTGACCATATCTAATTTGTAGATCTTTATGTCTGATGTGATTGCAGTAAATGTAGAGTTGCAACAGTTAGAGGTTATTTAAAAGGCAAATGTTTCATTTATCACCCTTTGAGCAACTTGTCTCAGGCTTGTTCTAATGGAGAAGCCAGCATTCTAACCCTGTGTAAACTCCAAGTCCACTCAGCACAATATGAATTGGTACAAGTGAACGATAATTGCTAAAAAGTTGCTCAAACGCTATGAATGACCAAACACATCACTTTGTCTGCTGCTCATGGTGGAATGAGGCTAATTTATGTCCCAGCTCTGGCCATAATGTGTGCTCATTTGCTCACGCCCCCCTCCTGGCCCCCTGCCACTCTGCTGAGTGTCTTACTTAACCCTCGCCTGACATTTAAAAGCAAAGGGAAGTGGCATGGCTGCCATACATGAAAAATGAATGTGATGTTTTGACTAGGTAAACATCTTATTTTGCACTTTTGCCCGAATTGTGCAACTCATTTGTAGGGTTTGCCTGAGAACAGAGGGACTTCCTGGGGTGAGCTTGGCTAGGCTGCTTTCCAGTTGCAGGGGGAGAAAGAGGGAAAGAAAGATGGAGTGAGAAAGGGGAGACAGAGAGAGGAAGAGGGCGAGAGAAGGGGTGTGAGAAAGAGAGACACAGAGAGAGAGAGAGAGGGAGAGAGAAGGAGTGTGAGAGAGAGAGACAGAGGAGAGATAGGCGGACAGACAAACAGACAATTTGGCTATGCGCCAATTTATTAAAAATGAGCTGAATACCACTCAGCAGCATCATGCTCACTACACATAGGGAATGAGTTATGTCTGCTTTTCACTTTTTGTGTAATCTTTGGGACTGTTAGCTATGCTGACTAATGCTGATGGATGAGTGAGAATTACATTGCAGTGGTTCATGTTCATATTACCTTCCAGACAGGAATAGTTGGTTTGAAATCGATTGTGGAGTATTATCTGACCTTGTCAATTACTCCTCCCTGATATTCATTTTTTTAAATTTAAAATGTATTTAACTAGGCAAGTCAGTTAAGAAAAAAATCTTATTTACAATGACGGCCTACCAAAAGGCAAAAGGCCTCCTGTGGGGATGGGGGCAGGGATTAAAGCAAATAATAATTACAAAAAATATATATATAAATACTGGACAAAACACACATCACAACAAGAGAGACACAACACTACATAAAGAGAGACCTAAGACAACAACATAACAAGGCAGCAAAACATGACACCACAGCAATGGTAGCAACACAACATGACAACAACATGGTAGCAAGACAACATGGTAGCAGCACAAAAACATGGTACAAACATTATTGGGCAATGTCAACAGCACAAAGGTCAAGAAGGTAGAGACAACAATACATCACACAAAGCAGCCCCAACTGTCAGTAAGAGTGTCCATGATTGAGTCTTTGAATGAAGAGATT
This sequence comes from Oncorhynchus kisutch, assembly GCF_002021735.2. Taxonomy (NCBI): domain Eukaryota; kingdom Metazoa; phylum Chordata; class Actinopteri; order Salmoniformes; family Salmonidae; genus Oncorhynchus; species Oncorhynchus kisutch. Next base: position 58,811,771 of record NC_034176.2, read on the forward strand.
GAGATAAAACTGTCCAGTTTGAGTGTTTGTTGCAGCTCGTTCCAGTCGCTAGCTGCAGCGACTGAAAAGACGAGCAACCCAGGGATGTGTGTGCTTTGGGGACCTTTAACAGAATGTGACTGGCAGAATACATACAACTGGTGTTGTATGTGGAGAATGCGGGCCGCAGTAGATATCTCAGATAGGGGGGAGTGAGGCCTAATAGGGTTTTATAAATAAGCATCAACCAGTGGGTCTTGCGATGGGTATACATAGATGACCAGTTTATAGAGGAGTATAGAGTGCAGTGATGTGTCCTATAAGGAGCATTGGTGGCAGATCTGATGGCCAAATGGTAAAGTACATCTGGCCGCTCGAGAGCACCCTTACCTGCTGATCTCCGTAATCTAGCATGGGTAGGATGGTCATATGAGTCAGGGTTAGTTTGGCAGCTGGAGTGAAAGAGGAGCGATTACGATAGAGGAAACCAAGTCTAGATATAACTTTAGCCTGCAGCTTTGATATGTGATGAGAGAAGGACAGTGCACTGTCTAGCCATACTCCCAAGTACTTGTATGAGGTGACTACCTCGAGCTCTAAACCCTCAGAGATAGTAATAATACCTGTGGGAAGAGGGGCATTCGTCTTACCAAACCACATGACCTTTGTTTTGGAGGTGTTCAGAACAAGGTTAAGGGTAGAGAAAGCTTGTTGGACACTAAGAAAGCTTTGTTGTAGAGCATTTAACACAAAATCCGGGGAGGGGCCAGCTGAGTATAAGACTGTATCATCTGCATATAAATGGATGAGAGAGCTTCCTACTGCCTGAGCTATATTGTTGATGTTTACTGAGAAGAGCGTGGGGCCTAGGATTGAGCCTTGGGGAACGCCCTTGGTGACAGACAGGCAGACTTTATGCACTTCGCTCTTTGAGAGAGGTAGTTAGCAAACCAGGCCAAAGACCCCTCAGAGACACCAATACTCCTTAGCCGGCCCACAAGAATGTAATGGTCTACCGTATCAAAAGCTTTGGCAAAATCAATAAAAACAGCAGCACAATATTGCTTAGAATCAATGGCAATGGTGACATCATGGAGAACCTTTAAGATTGTGGTGACACATCCATAACCTGAGCGGAAACCAGATTGCATACCCGGGAGAATACTATAGACATCAAGAAAGCCAGTCAGTTGATTATTGACAAGTTTTTCCAACACTTTTGATAAACAGGGCAAAATAGAAATAGGCCTATAACAGTTAGGATCAGCTTGATCACCCCTTTAAATAAAGGACAGACTGTGGCTGCTTTCCGAGCAATTGGAATCTCCCCAGAAAGGAGAGACAGGTTAAAAAGGTTGGAGATAGCCTTGGCGATCATAGGGGCAGCATCCTTAAAGAAGAAAGGGTCTAAACCATCTGACCCAGATATTTTTTGGGGGGTCAAGTTTAAGGAGCACTCAGCCATGTACTTCTGGTCAGTAACAACCAAATCATCAACATTAAGGGACATGGGCAGCTGTGAGGAGGAGGGTTTATTCTCCTGGTTTTAACCGTTTTCAGGAAGATCTTGAGGTTAGACCCACAGAGAGAGAACTGCTCCTTAAAGTAACTAACTTTGGCCTTCCTGATAGCCTGTGTGCACTTATTTCTCAATTGCCTGGACGACAGCCAGTCAGCCTGAGTATGCGTGTGCCAAGCCTTTCGCCAAATGCAAATCTTGAGCTGGAGTAACTCTGCAAGATCACGGTCGAACCAGGGGCTGAACCTGTTTTTCATTTTCATTTTCTTTATGGGGGCTTGATTGTTAACAATATCACTGACAATATCAAAAAAGAAGGTCCAAGCGTCTTCGACAGATGGGATGAAGCTGATTCTATACCATACCATGAAGGAAGTCTTGGTCATTCAAGTTTTTTAGCAAGCGTCTATGACAAATCAGGACAGTTAGTTTCACTGAGCAACCATTACGAACACAGGCTGCAAAACAATGATCACTAAGGTCATTACCAAAAACACCAGACTGATACCTATCAGGATTATTTATGAGGATAACATCGAGGAGAATAGCCTTTTCTGTGTGTTTGGAGTCATACCTTGTGGGATTGGTGATAATCTGAGAAAGATTAAGGGAGTCCCACTGCTTTAGGACTTGGTCAGGTGGTTTAAGCATGTCCCAGTTTAGGTCACCTAGCAGGACACATTCAGACTTAGTGTAAGGGGCCAGGAGAGAGCTAAGGGTAGGTTGGCTACAGGCCGGTGCAGATGGAGGACGATAGCACCCAGAAACAGTCTACAAAGAGCTATTTGAAAGTTTAATGCTTAATACCAGCAAATCAAATTGTTTGGGGACAGACTTGGTGGAGATAACCGAGCACTGAAGGTGATCCTTGGTAAAGATTGCCATTCCCCCACCTTTGGAAGATCTGTCTTGCTGAAAAGGGTTATAACCAGAAAGGTTAACATCCGTGTTCAAAACACTCCTCCTTAACCACGTCTCAGTAATGACCTCTGCATTGGAGCTGTGAACCCACACTTTCAATTGGTCCATTTTAGGTAATAAGCTTCTAGTGTTAACATGCAGAAAACCCATGCTTTTATGAAAGCAGAAATCAGTGAAGCAGATATCAGAGCAAGTCAGAATTGGAGCTAGCAACAGTAGACGGGCCAGGGTGTACATGCACATTTCCAGATATCATCAGCAGTAATACAATCAAGGCCCGACATAGCACAGGGAGAGCTCTGCAGTGCTGATTTATGACATCTGAGTGTGCATCAGATGGCAACAAGATCATATTGTACAGCAATTTCATCAGGTAACATGAATACAAAGCCGGTGAGAGGTGGTTAGAATAGGATGTGAGGCCAAAAGTCTGTGTATCCAATAGAGAGTCTGTCCCACAGTTGGGTAAAGAAAGTTTTTAGTCAACAAAGTATGCAGGAGTCATGAGGCAAATAGAAATATTGCAAAATGCACAAGAAAAAAATCTAACATATGACGACATGGGCCTAGTCATTGTAAATTCAGAGTCACTCACCCCAACAGTGCGTGCGTGCTGGAGGCGAGCGAAAGCTCGGGAAAGAGGGGTGAGTTCGATCGAGGTACCTGTACCAGACAGCGGGAGACAGGCCAGGGAGAGAGGGGTGAGTGCGATCGAGGTACCTGTAGCAGACAGCGGGAGACAGGCCAGGGCAGACGGTGAACAGATCGCCAGGTGGAATCCAAGCAACGGTGCAGCAGGCAACGGGAGGAGGTGTCACACCCACTTGGAAGAAGCTTTATTTCTGGAGGCAGATTTCTTGTATAAAATGCCAGTGAGTCTCCTGACACTTTGAACAGCAGCAGGGGGCTTCAGAGGACGCTTCAAAGACTCCTGACACTTGTTGGGCCAAAAGCCCTTTTCTTCACACCTTAGTGCTAATTGAATTTGTATCAATGTTTAGAAATGTCCGTGTTAGCCCTCCTAGCTAGCCTGTCATGTGATATTAATGCTCCTGTTTACCAGTAACTCTGTATTACAGCTTGAAGAAGGTCTTATGACTGCAACTTTGGTTGAAGTGACCCATTAAAAAGTTTCACAGGAAGCAGGAGTGGTGGTGGTGTGAGCACTTCCTTTAGCTCCAAAGTGTTACCACCATTACGTCAAAACTTACTGTAACATTAATGAAAAACATGAATCATAGAGGAGCCCTGTACCTCATAAATGTCATGTGACTGTATCTTTGTATCTTCATCTCCATTTTTACAGGATCATATCCCAGGAGAAAGAAGCCCACTGAATTGTTGATGAGGGTTGTGTAAGATCCTCATAGTGCAGGTCCCTGCCTGGATTCAGGGTTTGTGTGTGGCAAACTGTTTTGAGGGTGGGCCACTTCTGACACATGCATTTACAGTAGTCATAGGTCCAATGTGATGGCTGGGTAAGCATTAATTTTTGTGGAGATTAGTGATGGGTCAATGAGCAACATATCTAATGCAGGTTAAATTGTATTCCCAATTGGCTTGATTCTCTCACACTTGTTCTCTCTAACTTGTATGTGGATATCTCTCTCTCTCTCTCTCTCTCTCTCTCTCTCTGCTCTGTGGAGTGGCTATCGGGCAGATGGATTGATGATCATAAATGGCTGCTCATGAAGCTTACTGTGTAATATGTGATTGATGACTTTCTCCAGGCTAATGAATGTCAGCTCAGCGCTGGGGCCACAGCAGCCGGCCAAGCCATGTTAGCATACCCCAGAGGCCTCTCACTCACCACAGGCCTTTCATGTCCTCCTAAACAAATAGTAAAAACAAATCAGTTAAAAGGCTATTATAGACATTTGCAGGGGTGGACTGGGAGACTAATTCTGCCCTGCATTTTATCCACACCAGCCCACATCACTGTGAGCGCCTCTAACTCACCTTTTTTGCCTCCCTGTGGTGCTGTCTATCTATCTCAGCATCTTTTCTGCGATCACACTGTGACTATTTTTGCTGTCTGTCTGTGTGTCTGTCTGTCTGTCTGTGTGTCTGTCTGTCTGTCTGTCTGTCTGTCTGTCTGTCTGTCTGTCTGTCTGTCTGTCTGTCTGTCTGTCTGTCTGTCTGTCTGTCTGTCTGTCTGTCTGTCTGTCTGTCTGTCTGTCTGTCTGTCTGTCTGTCTGTCTGTCTGTCTGTCTGTCTGTCTGTCTGTCTGTCTGTCTGTCTGTCTGTCTGTCTGTCTGTCTGTCTGTCTAAGCCTTACACATTACAAAAGCCAAGCTAACGACTTAAGCTATATTGCAAATTAGTGCATGGCATATGTGCTAATTACAGGGTTCCAGACTAACATTTTCCCCTGGTGTCACTGGTGCCACTGTCTTCTCCAGTTGGTGGCACCAGCCCATGATTTAGTCGAACCAAAATCATGCATAGTGCTTTATTAAGAAGTGTAATAATTAGACTACTGAGGTATTCAAGAAATAAGTTGTTTCGTCTCACACTTCCAAGACAGGAGTGCATGATTCAAGATATTTCGATGTGCAACCTAATAAAGTGATTGGCATGAATTTTGGATTGACAATTAGACCATAGTTGCTGTATTTTACTGTCAAAATAGGACTCCAGAATATCCCCCCCAAAAATGTATCCAATAGAGATGAATTACACACATTTTTATGTGACCTAAAGTGGTTCAGTAGGTAGAGCATGGCACTTGCAATGCTGGGGTTGTGTGTTTGATTCCCATGTGAGACCAGTAGATAATAGCTTCTACTAAAATGTAAGACTGATCAAATTTATTTATAAAGAACTTTTTACATCAGCAGATGTCACAAAGTGCTATACAGAAACCCAACCTAAAACCCCAAACAGCAAGCAATGCAGATGTAGAAGCACAGAGGCTAGGTAAAAATCCCTAGGAAGAAACCTAGAGAGGAACCAGGCTCTGAGGGGTGGCCAGTCCTCCCCTGGCTGCGCCGGGAGGAGATTATAAGATCATTTGGGGTTCAACAACTGTTGAAGTGGATACTCAAAACACATTAAATCTGAACTATGGGATCTTAAGCACAACCAATCTGTAACATATTGCATTAATTGTATTTGTAACATCTCACAAAAATGGCAAAAATCATGATCCAACAGTAAATGTAAGGTCCTAAATAAATCTTGCAGATGTAGGCTCCTACCCATGAGACCTGGAGGCCTATTCCCTCGCAATGGCCGGTGCGCATTTCACTTGCACCGCTTCATATCGCAAAGCCATTTCAAATATCTTGGTTGTAAATAGTTGCTATTGAGCTGAGAATCGTTTCAACCCTGAAGTCTTCATCAGGCATCCGGGTCGTTATCAGGCAATGGACGCCTGATGAAGACCTCATGGTCGAAACGTTGTTATAATTAAATCACCTGGGAGCATGAACAGCAGTGTGCAGCATATTCCTTTCTATTAACTCCAGCACCTGCAAAAAGTACCTGGATGTGCGTATGTTCTTCAGCTTTTAAATATAAATTATACCCACAGAAAGCTGAGACCCTCCTTTCGACAGGACAAGGGGAGGAAGCTTCCAAAGCTGTGTTTTCCCATAATTTCATTTTGAAATGTTATATGATCAGAACGCATTTTCTCTACAGCTCGCTAAATCACAGTAGCAGGCCCCAGTGGAACAAGCACAGGAGCAGGGCAGACACTTTCATTGCAGGAATCATTAGAATAATGCACTTCACTGTTTGACCAAATCATGGTTTTAGCCGCCCCCAAAAATGGGTGTTTTGAGTGAGGTAGAATGTGCTCTTTCTACATTTATGGGGACCTTTTCCATTTTTCACTACCCGTGATCTTGGCTGTCTAATTGATGACAGAGTCAGAGCAGGTCTCTTTGCTGATGCCACATTTTACTTTGATTGTGAGTTTGCGTGACCTCAGCTGAGGCTATCAGAAAACCTGGCCAGCCCATCTTGGTAGGGAGCCTTTGCCAACTCAGCCAAAGACACATTAGAGATAACAAAGACATTTTGCAAAAATAGTAATTAAAAAATCTGAACAGGCCCACCTTTTTCGCATTTTTATTTTATACTCCCAATTTAGACCAGCCCACCCAATAAAAAATGGTCCAGTCCATCTGGCATTTGCTAGAATTTCCAGATGGCCAAGCCACCCCTGGACATTTGAGAAATAGGCATGATGGCCCACAATATTTCTCTTACATACATTAATCATGAGTAATGAGCTGTTTTTCAATCAATCTCCTAGCTAGCTCATATAATTATTGTGGCTTCAGTGTATGGATGTGAAGTGAATTCTGCGAGAGTTGAAATTCTTCATCATGTTATTCCTGTGTACAACTGGTTTTCAAAATCTATCTGGATAGTCCACACTCTTAGAAAAAAAGATGCTATCTGAAACCTAAAAGGGTTCTTTTGCTTTCCCCATAGGAAAATCCTTTCAAGAACCCTTTTTTGGTTCCAGATAGAATCTTGTTTGATTCCGTGTAAAAACCCTTTCCATAGAGGGTTCTACCTGGAATCCAAGATGGTTCTACCTGGAACCAAAAAGGGTTCTACCTGGAACCATTTTTCTAAGAGTGTATGGTCTACTAAAATGGCTTTCAGGGCATCTTCAACCCAGAAGAACCTAGCAACAGTGTGTGTAAAGAAACATAGATGGAGACAATCAAAGCAACAAATAAAACAAAGATTTAAAAAAGTGATGTAATTTAAAACTTAAAAGATATTAGGTGTTCTGACAGTAGCACTGAATTTAGTCTTAAAATATAAAAATCTGTGCTTTTCAAATGGCTTCTCCCACAATAATATCAGTAGCTCATCAACCCTCTGCCAATACCGCCTTTCAGCATGGTTTCTGTTCAGCTTTATGCTCTGCTCCCTGTTGTTCTTTTGTAATGAAAATATGAAGTGCTACATTCAGTATTTATGGGTTTCTACCATATAATATTCTACCATATCTTCTCCAGGGAGAAATAGCTACTTCTCTACTGTACAAGTGGAAGATGGTTCCAAGGTTTATCAAGAGACCTCTCAGCTGGGAAGATATAAACAATAACTATTTGCATTTCAATATAGCGTGAACATGAAGTGAGCTCAAGACTTCCTTCCAAACACAAGAGACGCGATGATCCTTGTGTAGGTGAGGGAATTTATCATCGTAAATCTTGACTGTCAGTAGCACAGAAAAACAGCTGAATAGACTTGAAGTGGTTTTGTGATCTGAGGAAAATGGAAATGGGCCCTCTTCACAAGCATCTGAGATACTCTCCAATCTCCCAGTCATTGTTAATCTGCAGTTGTCTCTAATTAAAAGTACATATTTGATGCATACGTTATGTCTGGTGGTTCTTGTCACACATTTTTCATTAACTACAGAAATGCACAAGTCAGAGGCCCTATTATGTTGTAAAGCAGACAGTTTTTATTCAATGTAGTATTGATCAGTTCATATAATATTTATGTGAATTCGGCCACATTGTTTCAGTGAACCATATTTGACGTTTTCAGGCAGAGTACATTTGGGGCTTTTTTATTCGCTATCCAATGATTCAGATTCATCTAATAGGTTACCGAAATAGAAGCACCTTTCACCACCCACTCAGATCCTATACTTGAACATTTTCACATGGATCTGTGGATGTCTGTCTGCAAGCTGTCTGCTCTCGTCTCCTCTCCTACAATGCTCTGTTTGAGGAAGTGCCAAGACAGAAGGTCCCAGGGGTGCAAGTTTTGGGTTCATGTGAGGGCAGAGTACCCTTCTGCACTGTGCCCAGCCTGTCAGATAAAAAACAACAACATGCCACAAGATGCCTAAAATTGTGAGCAACATAGTGAAAGACAACGTTCAACTGGGAAAGTGAACATAAGCAAAATTATACAGCCATGTGTTTATGTGGATCTGTATGTACTGTATGTACAGTATTTGTGTGTGTGTGTGTGTGTGTGTGTGTGTGTGTGTGTGTGTGTGTGCATGCATGCGTGTAGGCTTGTATCTACATGATGTTTTTATGTAATGTTATCCAGCGTCAATCCAGTAACTGCAGCACTGGGACACTTTTGCTGAAGCTCTTTATCTGAAGGTTCTCATAATTCTCCATTGATCAATGGCAAATCAATATGGGACTCTGGGCTCAGCTATCTCCATTTGTCTATCAGCTCTGGCCTCATATGACAGCAGGCAGGGCCTGGGAGAGTCTCTGGGGAGAGCCATCCAGAATGAGGATGAATGGTACCGATGCCATATCTTCATTTGATCATCCTGTTTTTGCAGGAATATTGCTACACAGCAGGAAATGCAAACTTGTGGTGTATTTGAGGTTTAAAAAGGCTTTTAAAATTATAATTTGAAAATGTTCGATTTGATTTACCCTAACAAAATATTTATCAACCCATACAAAAAAGATCCATTAATTATAATACAAATTACAATTCACATTTCCATTTGCTGCAAGACTATTTTCCTGCTGTGTGAAACTGACTCAAATTAAGATACGGCATCTGTAGCAGATTAAACTGACTGGCAATTGTGAGGTGGTCTACGCATTCGCCTTTGTGTTACAGCTTGTGTGTGTGTATGTTAAGAGGAACCTTGCAAGCACATCTAAACAGAAGGAATGTAGAGAATACACCCGTTGTTCATGTTTCTTGATATGTTTTAGGAATATCATTCAAATAATTATTTAAGTACAGAGAGGGAAAGTATTCTACATTTAAAATTGAAAGAGTCCTTACATCATAGAGCCTGTGTCCTTGAGGTCTACTCCGCAGCTCATTAGGAAGGTCTTATCATAGAAGTGCAGGCATTAGTGTCCAATGCACGTTCCTCTGGTTGCCCTTTGACCTTGGTCAGGGCACACTGTCCCTGATGCCCCCAAACCTTACCTGTGCCTTATTTAAATGTCACAAGTGGTCTATAGGAGTAGAGAAGGTTGTGAAGCTGATTTTCTTAGCCTCTGTTCATGCACACAGTTCAGGTTTTTGGCTTTAGTTTTTCTAGTCTGTGACCAGGATAATTGGAATTACACATTGACGCTGTGTAAGCATTGAAAATAATAGGTTGGGCAAAAAAGGTTTGTGTGTGCGCAATTTTGAGATTACATTTCGCTTTGTACCCTAGGAAACTCTCCCCAGGAAACTACTTTGAGCCCTGCTTTTCTTGAAACCCCGTCTCAATATTGCTTTCATGAACAAGTCATTGTATTTGAACTTGATGGAAATTAACAGCGGAAGTTAACATTTTGTGAGCTGAGTCACAAAGCAAAAGCAACAAATGAATGGAGATATTTAAACATAAGCTGCGTGGGTATTCTCCCACCAATCATTAGCACTGTTGTTTTTAACAGAGTGCATCGGCGGCAGCGCTCCTCACAGAGGTTTTCTCCCATGACAGACGGCTGTGGATCCTGCATCTCCTCACCCCAGCCTCAAAGGGATCTACAAGTAAATAATAAGAAAATAGTCAAAATAATATACAAAGTAAACATTTTTAAAAATGGATTTGTTTGCAGCTTCTTGATCCTAACGAATAAGTCCCCATATTTGTCAGGTAACATGCACTTTGAGAGCTAAATAATTACAATTGAAGTCATTTCATGTTGACCGATCGACCTTTGGTATTAAAATGGTGAGAATGGTGAAAACACCTTCCAGTCACTATAAAGCTGAGTTTGAACACTTCAGGTTCGGCACAGAATATCCTGTATACATTTACCACCATCACACGTATGGGATTGATGTCGAAATGGATTTATCAGCAGCAGCATCCACAGGACTCCATGAAATTAAACATTTGAACATTGGTTAACTCTGCAAAGTTTGACTAGCAACCATACTTTGGAAAACTTAACTTGAGACATACCCATTTCGCAACATTTGGGATTTGGGTTCAGATGGTGAACATACTTAGCATAAATCATATTTCAAAACGGTCATATTGGCTCTCCCCATTCATGCCATTCATATGTGACTTGTTTCAGGAAACTAGGCGCATGTCGCATGTCATTACTTCACAGGAGCGGCATTTGAAAGTAAACATTAATTTTTTTATCAAAATGTGTTTTTTTTGTTGCAAAAATGTGTTCTTGAACATGTGAACTTGCATGTACCTTAATAACGAACTTGTATTCCATCCATAAATACGAATACAATTGTTAAATTACGAGCCTAGTTGGTTTAGCCACAGAAAAGTCAGGAACCTTCCCGCTAGCCATGATTGGCTGAGATAATGCACGGGCTAGACATGCTGGGAGAGGAGTTTGGATTGGTCTGCCATGTAGCATGCTTCTGTCGATAACGTGAGCTGTTCAGTATGTGCTGACTGTCCTTTCTACCGTGCCATTTTTGAAAGATATAACGTTAGGCATTGAGAACTACAAACGTTTTGCTACTTTTCTCAACAACAGCCCTTAATTTATCAGGCATTATCGACAGATCAGTTAAAAAAAGTGATGGGCTACTTTCTGCACATGCCACAGTAAGTGTGAACCGGAGTGACTTGACACAATAATGGCCAAACAAGATGCAGCTACAAACAAAACAGAGTTAAATAGTTCCAATCTGCTGTGAAGCATTTAACCATGTATATGGGTAAGTCTAGCTACATTTTCAGATATAAGTTTCTAATTTAGTCTGAAAGTCATTTTTATTGCAAGTTAAAGCATACTGTTAATTAGCTAGCAAACGTTAGCTTGCTGGCTTGCTAGCTAACGTTACGTGTATGATCTGTGTAGTAATATTATAGCTAGCTAACATTGTACCTAGTTTGTTAGATTTAGCTACTTGCAGATTCATAAAACAGCTATGACAATGTTTGTATTGGTAGTCGTATGAGTTGGGATTATACCGGTTCGTTGTTCATCATCATACCTAGCTAGCTACATGTCTAAACAAAAGACTCCACTTCGGCCGGATAATTACATGACCCTTCAAATTACCTAGGTGTGTCTGGGAATGATTAAGGCCATCTATTGTATTTCATGAACATGTGTACATCTCTAGACAATAGTGACCCATCCACTTAGCTAGATGTGGCTGGAGGGTGGTTATAGCAGTTCCTTCACATGACCCATCAATTTAGACAAGTGTGTCGGGTAAGCATCTTTTAATAATGATAAAATATTTGTAATTTATTTTTATCTGGACACATTCTGTTTTTGATATTGCTACTATGCAAGTAACCACTTCACTGTACTGTTTATACCTTCTGTATCCTGTGCATGTGACAAATAAACTTTTTATTTGATATAGTGTGTTTACCACATGGCCTCACATGGGAATCCTTGAAGAGATGGGTGGGGCTAAGGCTTAAGAGGGTGTGAACGAACGCTGAATGGGTGTAGACAAAAAATACTTCTCCAGTAGGTATACCAAAACATTCAAGGGCCATTTTCTCAAAAGTGGGGTTTAACGTTTATCAACTTTCAAGGCAAAATGACTTTCCCATTGTTCCTTAACTGCAGTGTATGATATAGCATTTTATGGCTCTGAGTCTCTACTTTTATCCAATGTAAAAAACACAATTTCAAATGTTGCTACATAAGACCGAATCGAGAAGGTCGATCACATATTGTTGTGTTTACATTCCGCTTAATTACCATTCCGTCATTTGTATGCACTCTGAAATTTCCATTGTATGTGCATTGTATGTGCAATCATCAATTCACACATATTTTTCTAAAGGTTAATAAATAACATTGTGCTAGATATGTATTTAAAGGGGATGAGTTGACTGGATAACAGCATGGTTTCAGTACATGAACTGTAATCAGTGGCTTGCAGTGGCTTTCTGCCCCCTCTCTCACCGGCATGCCGTTGTATAATACCTTTAATTAAAATTTCCTTTGGAAAAACAGAGGAGCAATTAATGCTGCTTTTAAAACTTTCAATTGGAAATTCAGACTGAAAGATTCTTCATTTTTCACTTGGGTGCCCCGCAGTTCTCCTATAACAATTAGGGGCTTCAATTAATAACACAAAAAAACCTGTCTTCTCTGCCCCCACCTCACATAAAATGGTTAGGTAAAAGCCTGAAGAGCATTGTTTTGCCGATTTGTTTGGCTGCAGGTGACTGATTGCTGGAGACATGCTGAGAAGCCCTCAATGTTCATTACATTAGAATGCCATTGTTGGAATTAAGGCTTTGGCATACTGGCACAAAAGGGAATTTCAGGGTTATTTCAGGGTTCCCCCCTATCTACATTGACGGGACCACAGGGGAGAAGGTGGAAAGCTTCAAGTTCCTGGGCGTACACATCACTGACAAACTGAAATGGACCAACAGAGCCCTCTTCAACCTCAGGAGGCTAAATCGTTTTGATTTGTCACCTAAAACCCTCACAAATATTTTCAAATGCCCAATTGAAAGCATCCTGTTGGGCCGTATCACCGCCTGGTATGGCAACTGCACTGCCCGCAACCGCAAGGCTCTCCAGAGGGCAAACTACCCACACTCCAGGACACCATACAGCACCCAATGTCACAGGAAGGCCAAAAAGATCAAATACCTCCTTTTTGTTCGTGTGTTTATTTCACAAATCCAAATTCACAAGGCACAGGTACTTAGTCTAGACGAAAAGTCAAAACAGTTCCATTACAGTTTGTAGAAACATGTGAAACGATGTATAGAATCAATCTTTAGGATGTTTTTATCATAAATCTTCAATAATGTTCCTAAAGGACAATTCCTTTGTCTTTAGAAATTAAAGGGAACGCAGCTCGCTCTCACGGCTGCTCGCATGGCTTAGCTCATGGCATTCTGCCAGACCCCTTAGTCAACCAGCTCTTATTCGCTCCCCCTTCATAGTAGAAGCCTGAAACAAGGTTCTAAAGACTGTTGGCATCTAGTGGAAGCCTTAGGAAGTGCAAACATACCATATTTACACTGTATCTTGGATAGGCATATACTTGAAAATCTACAAACCTCAGATTTCACACTTCCTGGTTGGATTTTTTTCTCAGGTTTTTGCCTGCCATATGAGTTCTGATATCCTCACAGACATCATTCAAACAGTTTTAGAAACTTCAGAGTGTGTTCTATCCAATAATATGCAAATCGTAGCTTCTGGACCTGAGTAGCAGGCAGTGTACTTAGGGCACGCTTTTCATCTGAACATTAAAATAGCACCCCCAGCCATAAGAAATTAGCTCAATCAGGATCACCACTTTATTTTAAGAATGTGAAATGTCAGAATAATAGTAGAGAGAATGATTTATTTCAGCTTTATTTCTTTCATCACATCCCCAGTGGGTCAGAAGTTTACATACACTCAATTCGTTTTTGGTAGCGATGCCTTTAAATTGTTTACATTTTGTCAAACGTTTCGGGTAACCTTCCACAAGCTTCCCACAATAAGTTGGGTGAATTTTGGCCCATTTCTCCTGACAGAGCTGGTGTACCTGAGTCAGGTTTGTAGGCCTCCTTGCCCACACAAGCTTTTCAGTTCTATCCACAAATGTTTTATGGGATTGAGGTCAGGGCTTTGTGATGGCCACTCTAATACCTTGACTTTGTTGTCCTTAAGTCATTTTGTCACAACTTTGGAGTATGCTTGGGGTCATTGTCCATTTGGAAGACCCATTTGCGACAGAGCTTTAACTTCCTGACTGATGTCTTGAGATGTTGCTTCAGTATGTCCACATAATTTTCCTTCCACAGGATGCAATCTATTTTGTGAAGTGCACCAGTCCCTCCTGCAGCAAAGCACCCCCACAACATGATGCTGCCACCCCGTGCTTCACGGTTGGGATGGTGTTCTTTGGCTTGCAAGCCTCCCCCTTTTTCCTCCAAACATAACCATGTTGATTACGGCCAAACATTTATATATTTTTTCATCAGACCGGAAGAGATTTCTCCAAAAAGTACGATATTTGCCCCCATGTGCAGTTGCAAACCGTAGTCTGGCTTTTTTATGGCGGTTTTGGAGCAGTGGCTTCTTCCTTGCTGAGCAGCCTTTCAGGTTATGTCGATGTAGGACTCATTTTACTGTGGATATAGATACTTCTGTACCTGTTTCCTCCAGCATCTTCACAAGGTCCTTTGCTGTTGTTCTGGAATTTATTTATTTAGTACGTTCATCTCTAGGAGACAGAACGTGTCTCCTTCCTGAGTGGCATGACAGCTGCGTGGTCCCATGGTGTTTATACATGCATACTATTGCTTGTCCAGATGAATGTGGTACCTTCAGGCGTTTGGAAATTGCTCCCAAGGTTGAACCAGACTTGTGGAGGTCTACATTTGTTTTCCTGAGGTCTTGGCTGATTTCTTTTGATTTCCCCATGATGTCAAGCAAAGAGGCACTGAGTTTGAAGGTAGGCGTTGAAATACGTCCACAGGTACACCTCCAATTAACTCAAATGATGTCAATTGGCCTACCAGAAGCTTCTAAAGCCATGACATAATTTTCTGGAATTTTCCAAGCTGTTTAAAGCCATAGTCAATTTAGTGTATGTAAACTTTAGACCCACTGGAATTGTGTTGAAAAATGTGTTTTAATGACTCCAACTTAAGTGTATGTAAACTTCCGACTTCAACTGTGTATACTGTATTCTATACTATTCTACGGTAGCTTAGTCACTTAATAATGTTCACATATCTGGCATTACTCATCTCTTTTATATATACTGTTTTCTATACTATTCTACTGTATTTTAGTCCGTTCCGCTCTGACATTGCTTGTCCATATGTATATAGTCTTAATTCATTCCTACTGAGATTTGTGTGTAGGGTAATGTGTTGTGAAATTTGTCAGATATTACTTGTTAGATATTACTGCACTGTCGGAGCTAGAAGCACAAACATTTCGCTACACCCGCAATAACATCTGATCATCACGTGTATGGGACCAATACAATTCTTTTTTTTCATTTTTTTTCAATGGATGGATATGTTGGATATGGATATGTTTAGTCATGCTGTGCTGTTTCTACTATCAGGACAGGGTCAATTACAAGTAACGGCTTATGCAGTTTTACAAGAAATGCGTATTTATATATTCTTCGCACATTTGTAAGGTAGTTCACTATATTCCACACTTGGTATAAACCACAGACCATAGAGAGTTCCAAACCAAATACAATGGGAGCGTGTCTACATCAGCGCAAGACTGGCCATTCAGCACCGCACTCCCCCATTACAGGATCCTGGGCAGCTACTAACCACTGTAATTGCTAACTACTGCCCAATATTCCCAGCTTGAAGCATCTTCATACTGTATAACCCGAGGTCACCGCGGGGTGTCTGGTAACCCTAAGCGCTCATAGCAGTGACTTGTACTGTTCCACAGACTGAATCTACACAATGTAGAAGAGGAAGATAGAGGGGTCGCCAGCCATCCAACACCTGGTGACATTATCTTAGAGATCTCAACCTTATCTCGACCCTCCAACAGCCCCACTGCCCCTCCTCACTGCCCCCACTATAATCCACTGCACGCCACCAACCCACCCAGTTCTCATCAGTCATGGGAGGTCCATTGGTGTGATCAGCTGGTGGAACTGAGCATGGGTGAAGATGAGGAATTGGAAGTTGAAAAGAAAATTGATGGCAACACGGAACACAGGTTTTTGGACGCAGGTCTGTAATATTATACACGTATGACAGGGTCATCCACACAAAGCCGGTACTAGTGTGTGTGTGTGTGTGTGTGTGTGTGTGTGTGTGTGTGTGTGGGTTGGGCATTAACGGATGAGCGAAGAATATTTAGGAGGCATGTCAGCCGGCGGGCGTGCCTCTCCATCAGCTGACAGAAATTGAACGTGCCTTATTATCTTCCCCATGAGCCAGGAATGAAAAATAATAGGCTCTGGAGAGGAAAGATTAACAGCCTTCATTTGGTTTTCTGCCATGTCGCACGTAGCCATGTGCGCAAGGGTCAAACCAGCTACAAATAGCAGGCTAGTTAACATTTAGGCTAGTTAAACTGTCCCTACAACTACAACCTCTCCCCCTCCTTCTTTAGAGGACTAGTTCTCCTAATTGATGGTGATGTGGATTTTTATTGATGAATCATAATATTGACCTCAGTTCAAAGATCCATATTGATTCTATGGTGGAATCACAGCAAGCCCTGATGACCATTAGTCCTCATCTAAAATTCATCTTATTAGTAACAATGAGGTCTGTGTTTGATCTCTCTATCTCTGGAGGTTTTCATGACAGTATTGGGCTGACAACAGTGCAGTGTGAGGCAGTTTGTTCTCCTGCAAAGGCAGTTTCCACACAAGAGAGTTCTGCTTCAGTATCTTTCTGTAAACAACCTCCTTTGTCTGAGCAGTGGGAGCCTTCATTCACTCTTCCACAGACCAGTCAAAAGAGAAAGAATTCTGACTTTATTTCATCTTATTTGATGAGATGTGTGAATGTGTGTGAGCCATGGTGTAGTAGGGTAAAGTCAACTTAGCTGTGGGAAACACACCCAGACCACAAAAATATGGTAGGCCATTGTTTGAATTAAGATTCTATCAAACCTTCCTGGAGCAGGCACTGGAAAAAGAGTCTGATTGTCTTACTTATGCTGTTTAACACTCCCAAGGAAATAAACTAGACTCTCAAAGGCTAGGGAGCATAAGTCAAGAGATATAAAATATTAGTTTAAATCCCCTGGCTTGTATAATGAATGTTATCTGAAGGACTTCCATAAGTGTTATCAAAATATGATAAGTGATAATTCATAAAGGCAATTGGAAATGTATGAGGGCGGCGTTTGAAGCAGTCTTTGTGAGCAAATACAACTGCCCAACTTTGAAGTATTATTGTTTATCAGGGTATTTTTGGACAGTGTGAAAGTGCCTTTAATCATTCATTTTTTTGCTTAGGTTGGAGATGTGGTACTCCTGGTGTTCCCAGTCAAGTTCATGCTTGGGTGACACTGTTCTCAACCCTTTCCCTAATGTGCCTTAAGCTGACTATGTTAAGTTAACTTTCTGTATTAAGTGAATATAACGATATGCTAAACATGTGGACCAAGCTGATCAAATGAGCCGGCGGCTGCTCTGGCTGGTACCAGGGTTCCCAGTGTCTACTAATTACTGCTCTCCCTCCAGGCCCCATTACCTTTGTTTGATGGCAGCCGGCAGACTCCTTGTTCCTGCATCTCAAGTCAGCCCATGAGGGAGAGGTGGCCTCCGCCAGAAAGAACCAGCATGAATTGGGAACACACTCTCACAAATGGACAAATACAGAGGAATAAATACACGCATATTATTATGTTTCAAGTTTCAAGTTACAGAAATATGTACTTTATGTGCTTTGCCTTTATCTTTCTCTCACTCTCCAAGGACAAGAAAAAGAAAGGAAAAAGGAGAAATCACATCGCCAACTGAAAATTAGTTGTTTTGAATAACGAGTGGGTTTTAATGAATACATTAAGGGCTGCATCATTTATCTAGAATCCAGAGCCTGGACATAATCCTGCCCTGTTTATGAAAGATGCACAGAACCAGAGCTTCTGAGGCTTTCCCATCAGCCTCAATGACTGCTCATCCGGAATGGTACAGCAAAGCAACCACTTCTCTAGAAGACATTAACACTATTTAGCTTAATACTTTTTCAAAGGTCCCACAACATGACAGCAGAAGCGAAAGAGCGTGTCTTTAATTCAAGCAGAATAAATTCATATACACTACGTGGTCAAAAGTATGTGGACACCCCTTCAAATTGGTGAATTCGGCTATTTCAGCCACACCCATTGCTGACAGGTATAAAATCGAGCACACAACCATGACATTTCCATAGACAAATATTGGCAGTAGACTGGCCTTACTGAAGAGCTCAGTGACTTTCCATGTGGCACCATCACAGGATGCCACCTTTCCAACAACTCAGTTCGTCAAATTTCTGCCACGCTAGAGCTGCCCCAGTCAACTATAAGTGCTGTTATTGTGAAGTGGAAACGTCTAGTAGCAACAACGGCTCAGCCACCAAGTGGTAGGCCACATAAGCTCACAGAATGGGACAGCTGAGTGATGAAGCAGTTGCAACACTCACTACCGAGTTCCAAACTGCTTCTGGAAGCAACTGCAGCACAAGAACTGTTTGTCGGTAGCTTCCTGAAATGAGTTTCCATGGCCGAGCAGCCGCACACAAGCCTAAGATCACCATGCGCAATGCCAAGCATCGGTTGGAGTGGTGTAAAGCTCCCTGCCATTGGAATCTGGAGCAATCGAAACGTATTCTCTGTAGTGATGAATCACACTTCACCATCTGGCAGTCTGATGGACGAATCTGGATTTGGCAGGTGCCAGGAGGACACTACCTGCCCCAATGCATAGTACCAACTGTAAATTTTGGTGGAGGAGGAATAATGGTTCTGGCTAGACCCCTTAGTTCCAGTGAAGGGAAATCTTAACGCTACAGCATATAATGACATTCTGGACAATTCTGTGCTTCCAACTTTGTGGCAATAATTTGGGGAAGGCCCTTTCCTGTTTCAGCATGACAATGCACCCGTGCACAAGGCGAGGTCCATACAGAAATGGTTTGCTGAGATGGGTGTGGAAGAACTTGACTGGCTTGCGCAGAGCCCTGACCTCAACTCCATCGAACACCATTGGGATGAATTGGAATGCTGAGTGCGAGCCAGGCCTAATCGCACAACATCAGTGCCCGACCTCACTAATGCTCTTGTTGCTGAATGGAAGCAAGTCCCCGCAGCAATGCTCCAACATCTAGTGGAAAGCCTTCCCAGAAGAGTGGAGACCATCTCCATATTAATGCCCGTGATTTTGGAATGGGATGTTCGACCAGTATGTCCACATACTTTTGTGTACTTAGTTAGTATAAATATATATATATATATATATATAAAAGTAAAGGACACAGCAGTGCATCTCTTTTCTCTCGTGTTGCTTTGAAATGTCTCATTGTTTATGTTGAGCACTGTAGTAAGCAAAGTCGATGGACACAGAAATAGGCTTTTATTCAGCATTGTTTCCATTAGCTGGAATGGCAGCTAAATGCACTGAAGCTCGGAATTCATTACCCTGACACTTTAGTCCCCAAAACTTTAATTAGAAAAGCACACCCGCTGAATTCATTACAATTCATTCAGACACATAAACGCCTGCATATGAACAAACATATGCAGAATACAAATGTTATAGAGGACAACACTAATGTTGAAATGGGTCTCAAATGTTATGAAAACATCTAATGAGTAACTAGACTTATTATTAACCTGTTGTGAACCAGCAGCCTAATATACATTAGACAATATTGTTGAGAAAGCAACATGAATGCATTAAATACACATTGTCAATGTGGTTCACTTCTGGTATGAAATATATGAAGCATACTGAATTTAATCCTGTTCTCATGTTTGTTCAACCCAAAGGCCTGAGAATAATTATCATGCAAATTATATGGACCATTCAACTACAATTTCCAAAACACCATATCCACCAATTTTTCACATTTGTGTTTTCATCAGAAATGATTGCTTACATTTATGTATGTGTAAAATATTACTGTTCTCAGACTTTAAATTAATAGATTTTAGATCTGTGTTAAAATGTTTTTGTTTTTGTTGCAAAAACGCTTTAAAAACCTTAATCTGGAAGGGAACGTTTGCATCCTTTATATTTGACTGTGTTATGTGGTTGTCTCACCGAGCTACAGTATCTTTAAGGGTCCAATGAAGTCGTTTGTTAACTCAACATCAAATCATTTCTGGCTGACAATTAAGTACCTTACTGTGGTGGTTTTCAATTCAAATGGCAAAGAAAAAGAGAAAAAAAAGCTTCTTAGCAAAGGGCAACGACTCAAGCAAGAATGTTGCAAGGACTGTCTGGGAGTGGTCTGAGTGTGTCTGTTAACTAATTTACCGCCTGGTGATGTCACAAGGCAGGCCAAAACTCCATCCCACCACAACAAGCTGATATTTCAAATCAAATTGTATTAGTCACATGTGCCGAATACAACCTTACAGTGAAATACTTACTTACGATCCCCTAACCAACAATGCGGTTTAAAAAAACAAGGATAATAATAATAAATAAAAGTAACAAGTAGTTAAAGAGCAGCAGTAAAATAACAATAGCGAGACTACATACAGGGGTACAGAGTCAATGTGGGGGTACACCGGTTAATTGATATGTACATGTAGGTAGAGATATTAAAGTGTCTATGCATAGATGATAACAACAGAGAGTGGCAGCGGTGTATAAGAAGGGGGGGGGGCAATGCAGATAGTCTGGGTAGCCATTTGATTAGATGTTCAGGAGTCTTATGGCTTATGGCTTGATGCGTAAAAGCTGTTTAGAAGACTCTTGGACCTAGACTTGGCGCTCCGGCACCGCTTGCAGTATGGTAGCAGAGAGAACAGTCTATGACTAGGGTGGCTGGAGTCTTTGACAATTTTTAGGGCCTTCCTCTGACATCACCTGGTATAGAGATCCTGGATGGCAGGAAGTTTGGCCCCAGTGATGTACTGGGTCCGTTTGCTCTACCCTCTTTGCCATATCAGGTTGCCATACCAGGCAGTGATACAACCAGTCAGGATGCTCTCGATGGCGCAGCTGTAGAACGTTCTGAGGATGAGGACCCATGCCAAACCTTTTCAATCTCCTGTGGGGGAATAGGTTTTGTTGTGCCCTCTTCGTGCCTGTCTTGGTGTGCTTAGTTTGTTGATGATGTGGACACCAAGGAACTTGAAGCTCTCAACCTGCTCCACTGCAGCCCCGTCAATGAGAATGGGGGTGCGTTCGGTCCACTTTTTCCTGTATTCCTCCACAATCATCTCCGTTGTCTTGATCATGTTGAGGGAGAGGTTGTTGTCCTGGCACCACAAGGCCAGGTCTCTGACCTCCTCCCTATAGGTTGTCTTGTCGTTGATCAGGCCTACCACTGTTGTGTCATTGGCAAACTTAATGTTGGTGTTGGAGTTGTGCCTGGCCTTGCAGTAATGAGTGAACAGGGAGTACAGGAGGGGACTGAGGGGGTGGCCCGTCAGGAAGTCCAGGATCCAGTTGCAAAGGGAGGTGCTTTGATGGCACGATAAGGTTAAACGCTGAGCTGTAGTCAACGAATAGCATTCTCATATAGGCGTAGGCAGGTTACCTTAGTGTTTTTGGGAACAGGCACTATGGTGGTCTCCTTAAAACATGTTGGTATTACAGACTCGGACAGGGAGAGGTGAAAATGTCAGTGAAGACACTTGCCAGTTGCTCAGCGCGTGCTCGCAGTACATGTCCTAGTAATCTGTCTGGCCCTGCGGTCTTGTGAATGTTGACCTGTTTAAAGGTCTCACTCACATCGGCTGCAGAGAGCATGATCACACAGTCTTCCGGAACAGCTGATGCTCTCATGCATGTTTCAGTGTTACTTGCCTCAAAGCGAGCATAGAAGTAGTTTAGCTCGTCTGGTAGGCTCGTGTCACTGGGCAGCTCTCGGCTGTGCTTCCCTTTGTAGTATGTAATGGTTTGCAAGCCCTGCCACATCAGACGAGCGTCAGAGCCGGTGTAGTACTGTATTGACGCTTTGCCTGTTTGATGATTTGTTGGGGGGCATAGCGAGATTTCTTATAAGCTTAGAGTCCCGCTCCTTGAAAGCGGCAGCTCTAGCCTTTAGCTCAGTGCAGATGTTGCCTGTAATCCATGGCTTCTGGTTGGGGTATGTAAGTATGGTCTATGGTCACTGTGGGGACGACATCAACAATGCACTTACTGATGAAGCCAATGACTGATGTGGTGTAATCCTCTGGCTACTAGGAGAGCCACCTCTGGGTGAGCGTTTTCTTGTTTGCTTATGGCGGAATCAAGCTCATTCAATGCTGTCTTAGTGCCAGCCTCTGACTGTTGTGGTATGTAAACAGCTACGAAAAATACAGATAAAAACTTTCTAGGTAGATAGTGTGGTCTACAGCTTATAATGAGATACTCTATCTCAGGCGAGCAATAGCTCGAGACTTCCTTAGATATCGTGCACCAGCTGTTATTTACAAAAATACATAGTCCGCCGCCCCTTGTCTTACAGATGCCGCTGTTCTATTCTGCCGGAACAGTGTATAACCAGCCAACTGGATGTTGATAGTGTCGTCATTCAGCCATGACTCCTTGAAGGATAAGATATTACAGTTTTGAATGTCCAGTTGGTAGTTTAATCTTCTGTGTAGGTTATCGATTTTATTCTCCTAAAATTGCACGTTTGCTAGCAGAATGGAAGGAAGTGTGGGGTTTATTAGATCGCCTATGAATTCTCAGAAGGTAGCCTCCTCTTCACCCAAATCACGGGGATCTGGTCCTGTTCCCGAGAAAGCAGCATATCCTTCGCATCGAGCTTCTGCCAGTCCGTGGTGAGTAATCGCAGTCCTGATGTCCAGACATTATTTTCGTTCATAAGAAACGCTAGCAGCAACATTATGTACAAAATAAGTAAAAAAATAAGTAATAAAATAAAATAAGTTACAAACAATGCAAATAAACAAACAAAAACACCATTTTAATTGGCAGTCTTCAAAAAGCTCTACACTAAAATACACAATTTCACAGTATTATTCCAATCTCATAGTGTTGAAAGATATTTACAACACAGGAGAATCACGGGTTTGACTGCGCTGGGCCTTTATGATGAATGCACTTAATGTAATTTGATATGGATACGATCATCTGCTAAATTACTAAAAAGTCAAATGTAAATGTTATTTCAATATTACTGTATTGAAATATTTGTTTAAACATGATTTAAATACTGATGTCACAAATGTATCATTTGTACATTTCTTTATTAAAATGTTTGTTAGTTGTTACATTTGACTGTGTAGAAACCTAGTAGTACTACTTATTTTTCTGAGAGTGAGAAAAATATATAGCATTTAGCAAAAAATACATGATTATTTGTCTCTCTGAAATGAAACCAAGTGATAGATTTTAAATAAATGCATGTACTATGTGTCATTAAACAATCCCATACCATGATTAGATAGTAAAAATAAAATAAAAATCATAATAATAATCTCTTTCATAATTTCTGTCGTTAAACAATTACAACTAATTTATCAACATTTCTGAAAATGGATATATAGCGTTTTGGAATTAAATTCTACAGTGCTGAACTAATGAAAGAGCTTGAATTCCAACAGTTGCATTAACAGAAATTAAGGGCTGGAGTAATGCACTTGAAATGTACTGGTCCATCAAGATAAGACCTTCAGAATCATACAGGCAACCATTAATGAATATCACCCTTCTGTCTTAAAACATTGCACCTAACCTCTTTGTTATGAGTAGGCTACCAGAGGCTGCAAAATATCAAACTTGATGTGCCACACCTGGGAACCAAAACTGTGTGGGCGCAATTAGCCATTTACAGTAGTTACACGTACATTATGTAAAGAGAATGGTAATGGCTCCAGCATAGAACCTAGTGGAACATTAGGTAAAAAGAGGATTCAGTCGAGCCAAACATATTGATATCTGTCTGTAAGGTTGCACCTACACCATGCACCTGCTTACTTGTAAAGACCAATTTGATTTGTCATCATAAATAGTGCAGTAACATTAATGTTGAACGTTGATATGGGAAGCATTGCTGTACGTAAAGATGGTTTGTTTCTGATTGTGCTTCCACAATGCTTCTGACTTTGAAACATAAATCTATTACATTAGTTTCAAACTACATGGGGAAAAAGCAGACACGTAAAAGCAAACAACATAACAAGGGTAAATATGCAGATGGTCCTTGGAGTTATAGGCTGACCTTAGGGAAAGCAAAAATACTGATTATCATTTAATCATCCCAGTAGGGGACTAACCTTTTTTCAAAGTTATTTTTCCTTTCATAATATAAGCATGAATGTCAAACATATCAAGTACTGTTTTGCCTCCTGCCGCTCAGATAGATTATTCCTCCCTCCATCTTGGGGAAAGGTGGTAATCATAAATGCAATCCTGGGGTGAAATCGGATGTTTCTGTCATTCTCTGGCTTCCTGTGATTTTACAAGGATGATAATTTACAGGCCTATATTCTGTTTACGGGGAGGGGGTCTGCAGGGGAACCATTGCTCTGATGGACAGGGATACTTCGATGGGATATGGGGTCATTAATTGAAATGATGATGACTAATTCACCCTGTTATGCTTTTATGGCTAGCAGCTACCAGGCCCGCATGGGGCTTTCTGCCCATCTTGGTCCTTTTCTCTCTCTCTCTCTCTCTCTCTCTCTCTCTCTCTCTCTCTCTCTCTCGCTCTCTCTCCAGATAAAGAGACGTTTTGCAAGTTAAAATAAATAACGGTGCATCATCAGTGTTGTTGCTTATTACAATGCTATGAAATGATGTAATAGTGTGGCGATATGTTGTATACTGAGAGACAGACCGATGATTAATCCAGTCATAGTTAACATGTATTGTTGAACTGCATACACAGAGAGGGATCACAATGTATTGCATATTAGAGAGCAATAACAGTGACTGCAAAGGCCAATGACAAGCTGATTTGATACATGTGTATATAATTACTCGAATTACTGTCAATTAGCTTGATGTACAGCGTTATCTAGCAGTGTAATATGACATAGCACCTGTCATACCATGCATTTATAGTTTATGACAACACAATGTTGATGTCAGTTGTCTTTATAGTTCTTAACTTCTAGTCTTGGTGACTTCAAAACAAAAGTTTAGATTTAATAAAATAAGAAAATAGAACATCTTGTTGTTCCCAATAGATGAGAAGTAAATATGTGTAATGTCTCAGTTTTCTGGGGGTGAGCAAAATGCAACCATACTGTATTCTCATTCTGTATTGCATTTCACTGGCTGTACAAAGACAATGTGGATGAGTGTCATATTTCACAGCCTCATCAGACTGCATCTCTCAATGTGTGTGTGTGTGTGTGTGTGTGTTATCCACAGAACATCTCAATACAGTACACATTGCTATATTGTAATTACTTCACCACCATAGCCTATTTATTGCCTTAAATCCCTTATCTTACCTCATTTGCACTCACTGTATATAGACTTTTTGTTTTCTTTTATTCTACTGTATTATTGACTATGTTTTGTTTATGCCATGTGTAACACTGTGTTGTTGTATGTGTCGAATTGCTATGCTTTATCTTGGCCAGGTCGCAGTTGCAAATGAGAACTTTTTCTCAGCTAGCCTACCTGGTTAAATAAAGGTGATATAAAAAATAAACATGCTTTCAGTGGAAATCCTTGCCCCGATTGATTGATATAATTGACTGACCTATTCCTTGAAATCAAGGACAATGCTACTGATCCGCGTTTGCACTCTACCCCATCACATGAAAATATAGGAAGTCAAATGTGAAAGCTTTTGCCTCTCATTACATCCTATGCGCAATGCCAGGCTTCATTATGCTTGTCCATCATAAACGTGACAGAGACAACCTATAAAAGAGTGATTTAAACACTCATGGCCCCATCTCTTGTATAGGATTTCATAAATTGTGAATCTGATTATATAACCGCATGGTGTAATTAGCATGAGTGCGTTATTTAGGACATTAAAAAGTCACCTGTGCTAATGTGTCCATTCATCTTCATTCATTAAAACAAAAGCTGAACAAGCAGCTGCTGCACCTCATCATGCACAGCAATCATTTTCTCTAGGGATCAAAAAGTGTCGCTGGGTTTGATAGTTCAGGATCCGGCAGACTACTCAGGTGATGGAGGGCCCCATGCAATAGATAGGCCTGCCTACATTTTAGGTCATGTTTTATGTTTGATTCAATTGCAGAAGTTGGTCGCTCAAATATGATCTTTCCAACCCTAATCCAACACTATTGACTTTGACAAGCCCTTGTAAGGTGATGTGCTTTCAAAGAGGACACAGTATGTTCCAGTATCCAGCACCAGCAAAAAAAAGCCCTTGTGATTTCAGGGTTACTGTCTGAGTTGTCTGGGAAGGATATTCTATTTACTGTCAGATCAAAGAGGGCCACTCTCATTCAGTATGTGTCTATCATATGGAAACCTGGGTTGCTTTTATGATATTGGGAAAGAAAAGTTGTAATTGAGCATAGACATACAGTTGAAGTCGAAAGTTTACATACACCTCAGCCAAATATTTTAAAACTCAGTTTTTCACATTTCCTGACATTTAATCCCAGTAATAATTCTCTGTCTTAGGTCAGTTAGGACCACCACTTTTTTTTAAGAATGTGAAATGTCAGAATAATAGTAGAGAGAATGATTTATTTCAGCTTCTCTTTCTTTCATCACATTCCCAGTGGGTCAGAAGTTTACATACACTCAATTTCGTATTTGGTAGCATTGACTTTAAATTGTTTAACTTGGGTCAAACGTTTCGGGTAGCCTTCCACAACCTTCATACAATAATTTGGGTACATTTTGGCCCATTCCTCATGACAGAGCTGGTGTAACTGAGTCAGGTTTGTAGGCCTCCTTGCTCGCTTTTCAGTTCTGTCCACAAATTATCTATGGGATTGAGGTCAGGGCTTTGTGATGGCCACTCCAATAGCTTGACTTTGTTGTCCTTAAGCCATTTTGCCACAACTTTGGAAGTATGCTTGGGGTCATTGTCCATTTGGAAGACCAATTTGTGACCAATCTTTAACTTCCTGACTGATGTCTTGAGACATTGTTTCAATATATCCACATCATTTTCCATCCTCAAGATGCCATCTATTTTGTGAAGTGCACCAGTCTCTCCTGCAGCAAGGCACCCCCACAACATGATGCTGCCACCCCCGTGCTTCACGGTTGGGATGGTGTTCTTCAGCTTGCAAGCATACCCCTTTTTCCTCCAAACATAACCATGGTCATTATGGCCAAACAGTTCTATTTTTGTTTCATCAGAACAAAGGACATTTCTCCAAAAAGGACGATCTTTGTCCCGATGTGCAGTTGCAGACCATAGTCTGGCTTTTTTATGGTGGTTTTGGAGCAGTGGCTTCTTCCTTGCTGAGCGGCCTTTCAGGTTATGTCGACAAAGGACTCATTTTACTGTGGATATAGATACTTTTGTACCTATTTCTTCCAGCATCTTCACTAGGTGCATTGCTGTTGTTCTGGGATTGATTTGCACTTTTCGCACCAAGGAACATTCATGTCTAGGAGACAGAACGTGTCTCCTTCCTGAGTGGTATGACGGCTGCATGGTCCCATGGTGTTTATACTTGCATACTATTGTTTGTACAGATGAACGTGGTACGTTCAGGCATTTGGAACTAAAGGCACAATCAACTTAGTGTATGTAAACTTCTGACCCACTGGAATTGTGATACAGTGAATTATAAGTGAAATAATCTGTCTGTAAACAAATAGTTGGAAAAATGACTTTTGTCATGAACAAAGTAGATGTCCTTACCGACTTTCCAAAACTATAGTTTGTTAACAAGACATTTGTGGAGTGGTTGAAAAACGAGTTTTAATGACTCCCTAAGTGTATGTAAACTTCCGACTTCAACTGAATTTCCTTTGACAGTAGAACCATATATTGTACATTACCTCTGGGATACAAAACCCATCTGCTATCGACTCGTCCCACTGGGCACACACTGGTTGAATCAATGTTGTTTCCACGTCATTTTAATGAAATGATGTTGAACCCAAGTGGAATATACACTACTGTTCAGAAGTTTGGGGTCACTTAGAAATGTCCTTGTTTTTGAAAGAAAAGCACAAAAAATAATTGTCCATAAAAAAAACATAACATTTATTAGAAATACAGTGTAGGCATTGTTAATGTTGTAAATGACTATTGTAGCGGGAAATTTCAGATTTCTTAAGGAATATCTACATAGGCGTAAGAAGGCCTATTATCAGAAAAAATGACTCCTGTGTCCCAAAGGCACATTGTGTTAGCTAATCCAAATGTATCATTTTAAAACACTAATTGATCACTAGAAAACCCTTTTGCAAATATGTTAGCACAGCTGAAAACTGTTGTTCTGCTTAAAGAATTAGATTAGTTGAGTATCTGGAGCATCAGCATTTGTGGGTTCAATTACAGGATCAAAATGGCCAGAAACAAAGATCTTTCTTCTGGAAATTTCTAAGTGACCCCAAACGTTTGAACGATAGTGTATGTTGAATTGATTTCTGTGTCCATTGGGGTAAATCCCAATTTTATTATTATTATGTTTTTACATACCAATTAAGAGTGCAAAACTTAACTTCTGAGTCAACTGGTTGTCTGTTTCCAAGGGTCAATCTGAAATGAGTTTTATAATGTTCTCTACTTTCGCACTTTTGTTAAGATTACATTGTTATAATGAACATAATGTTCTCATAATGCACTTCTAAAATTGAAACACTTCGTCAGAATAAGTGATTCTGTCATAACATAATATACCATCCTGCTTGAAAACAAAGTGGGGGAAACATTAAATCATGAAAGTTCCAGTTATTTTTTATACATTATTTTATATTTATATCCAATCACAGTATGTAAGAAACTAAAGTAAATAGGCGGAATTGAAGATTAGGCCTACAACTTCTTTCTGTACTCTTGACAAGTTACGTGGAAACAGCACGGGAAGTAGTGTTAAATCAATATATAAGACAAATGGTTGGCCAACCATGTACCATACATGCCTTACATTAAGCGTCATTCATTCTGTCATTTTATCGCACAGATTTGATTTTCTCCCTCCATAACCCACACACCCCAGGAAATGCTACACACTATTATCCTTGATATTACCCATATCATGACCAATATTACCCATCATGCCTCCAACCGCTTATTCTGATAGATGTTTTAGCTGCTTTGACATTATTTTGAGGCTACCTGGGTGATACATTGTACTGTATATAAATCACATCATCTTCAACTGCAAATGACATATTTATAATCCCTGTCAGGGGAAAAGGGTTCAACAGTGTGCCGTACAGTTTGTTGGCTTGGCAGAGGTAACTCCTGGCTATCTTAATTGATTTTAAAACTGACAGCATGGAGTGGATCCCTTAAATCTTGGGTATTTTTTCTCTCATTCTTTTGAGCTTCTGGGGATATATCCCCCTGAGCCATTAATTGAATGCTACACACAATTATAAAGGACATGCATCCCATCAGCCTCTTGAACATTTGAATAAAGAAGAAAGAAAAACAAACAAAATCAAACAAAAACAAATACCTAATTTCAGGCTCAAGGATTCTGGCAGATAGACCAAAACCAATTGATGTATCTTAATTTAATTCAGTGACTTTGATGTTCCCTTTGCTTTTCATCAAAGGTGAGTCTCAAATATATAGATAGAGTAAACAACAATGGGAAAACTAAGAGAACAGTGTTGGGCTTATTTAAAAAAAAATCACATCTCATTATGTTTTAACTTGTGGTTTCTTAGGAAAGTAACAACGTGTTCCTCAGAGATTTCAGAAGTACAATATCATTAAAAACATGCATAAACTTCCTCCAGCAGGAGTCACTCACTGCTGATTCATGAACATACAGTAGCAAACATACAGAGGGACAATAATTTTAAAAAGCAGGTTAGTTCATTGGTAGCTACCAAGCAAACCAACATTGTTTCCGTGAAAGTTCCCCGAACTTTGTTAGGTCGCAGCAAATGTTCTCTTGACACAGACAACAGTTGTGCTGATGATTATAGAATGTTTTTATAAATCATTTGCCTGATGTTGCTAGAACAGTATGAACACAATGAATCTGTTCTTTAAAGAGTCCCAGAATGTCTCATTAGGTTGTGGGAACAGTCTGGTGAGAACATTGTGTGGACATCACAAATTACATGTTCCCAAAGCACAACATCTGTTCAGTTGTGCGGATGATCCTGTAATGTTTATTTTAGGGTGCAAAGACACATTCACCTGATGTTACAAGAATGTTCCCAGAACACATTTAGTCTGTTCTTTAAAAGTTCCCAAAATGTTTTTTTAGGTTGTGGGAGCATTGTGGGGATATGACAAGAGAACTGTCTAGTTGTGCTGACATTCAGATAATGTTTGTATCAGGGTGCACAAAACATTCCATTGGTGTTTCAAGAATGCTGACAGAACAACCTTTCTGAGTCCTTTAAAGGTTCCTAGAAAATGTCATTAGGTTGTGGGGACAGTGTGGATGCTTTACAACAGATAGGTTCCAGAACACAAAATATTCTTGGTTGGGATGACATTTATACAATGTTTAAGTTAGGTTGCACAGGACATTCCCTTCAAGTTGCAAGAATATTGCAGTGATATTCACAAATGCTGCACAGAACATTCCCCCGATGTTGCATTATGTTCCACAATTTCCAAATAAGTCTGTCTTTATGACATTCATAGCATATTTGTTTTAGGTTTGAAGCCTAGAAAAATTGTATAGTCATCCGCACAACTGGACAGTTTTGTGTTTTGAGAACATTTGCCACAACCTAAAGAATGTTTCGGGGATTTTCACAGAACCAGTTGTGTTAAATGACCTGAGCCCTAGGACCATGCCCCAGGACTACCTGACATGATGACTCCTTGCTGTCCCCAGTCCACCTGGCCGTGCTGCTGCTCCAGTTTCAACTGTTCTGCCTTATTATTATTCGACCATGCTGGTCATTTATGAACATTTGAAGATCTTGGCCATGTTCTGTTATAATCTCCACCCGGCACAGCCAGAAGAGGACTGGCCACCCCACATATGCTCTCTCTAATTCTCTCTTTCTTTCTCTCTCTCGGAGGACCTGAGCCCTAGGACCATGCCCCATGACTACCTGACATGATGACTCCTTGCTGTCCCCAGTCCACCTGACCGTGTTGCTGCTCCAGTTTCAACTGTTCTGCCTTATTATTATACGACCATGCTGGTCATTTATGAACATTTGAACATCTTGGCCATGTTCCGTTATAATCTCCACCCGGCACAGCCAGAAGAGGACTGGCCACCCCACATAGCCTGGTTCCTCTCTAGGTTTCTTCCTAGGTTTTGGCCTTTCTAGGGAGTTTTTCCTAGCCACCGTGCTTCTACACCTGCATTGCTTGCTGTTTGGGGTTTCAGGCTGGGTTTCTGTACAGCACTTTGAGATATCAGCTGATGTACGAAGGGCTATATAAATAAATTTGATTTGATTTGATTTGTTATTACATTTCCTGAAAAGTTTTGGGGATGTTCTGCGGTGGCTGTTACAGATGCTGTGCACAACATTTTAGTGAATGTTTGAACATTCTAAAGATATTTCACTTTTTGAATTTTTTTAAAGATATATTTTTATCAAAAAACATTATTTCAATGTTGTTGGGATGTTATCATCCTAATGTTAAATAAAACCCAAAATAGAACTTATATTCGTGAATGTTCTGGGAATGTTCCCTGTTTTCTGGGTAATCACTTGATGTAATATAAAAGAGGCTTCAGCACTTTAAATATGGCACAGAATAACATTATTATACCCAAACCCTTTCATTGATCCAGTCTGGTACTTTCAGACAAAATGTCCCCGATGCCGTGGTAACTCATGTTGTCGTCTGATATTGGCTCAGTCAGGATAGCCCTCCGGGTGTTCTACTGTCACAGCAAATGAAAGTATGCGAGCAACGATAAGTAATAAAGATGGCGAGGGAATTCAAACTTCAAGTCAGTGAAGTGGATTGTAATTGTTGTATTAACATGTTGGCTAACCTGTTAAATTGAGTGCTCATGCTGTGAATTTGAGTTTATCCACCTGTCCTTTCACATCCAATCATAATAGATTGCATTTTTTTTCAGGTTTTCACAGTGTGCCTTTCACTATGTAGCACTCACGTGGGTTGCATATCTTTCTGCTATTTAATTAAATCATTTTAGAGGTGCTAAATTATAAAAAGACAATATCTTTCTTGATTCTCGGTACCTCAGAAAACTCTGTCTTGTAACAATTTCCACTCTCTAGTGATCTCATTGGTGGTGTTGAGAATGGTTAGAGATATCTGGCTTTGAATGTGCAGCACAGCTTTGCATCTCTCCCTCTCATTCTTTTCCCTTTGGACTGAAGAGAAAATAGACTGAAGCCGACGAATAATTAAGAAATCCCCCCTATTCATGGTTGGAACATTTTTATTTCCCCTGTCATGGAAACTTGGTTTGTACTTCTACCCTTGTCCACCTCTTTAATGTTGCATTTTGTGACAGGAGATTTATAGAATGATAATAAAGAGCAGCTATGTTCATTATAAGCCTTTATGGAGTAAGTCAGCGATTGTGTGAGGGCCTGAGAAAGACATTTATGACTACATTGTTATATTGGCCCAGGGGTGATAGAGTTAGCCACAGTGAAGTGGACTTCACTAAGATGGAAACAATAACGGCATCAGCCTAGTGGCTCTGAAAGGATCCAGTGATGCCAAAATACAAACAAGCAGGAACACAAAAGGCACTGCTCTCAAACGTCTCCTGTAGCAGAGGGGAAATGAAGGTTATGAAAGATTAATGAAGGCTATATATGCCTCCAGTCAGCAGAGGAATATCAGAGGCCTCATTGACAAATGAAAAGGCACTTTTGGTATTTCCTTTCTACCTTCATCTCCCACATTCGATCCATCCCCTGGCTGGCAACTTATTCTCCATGTTTACCTCATCCAAACAGAACTGAAAGACGAGATGAGTCTTCTCATGTATTCTGGGCATTGGCCAGGGCCGGAGTCATGGGCGGGCCTTCGGGGGCCTGTAAAGTACGTCTCCATAATCTAGCATGGGTAGGATGGTCATCTGAATCAGTGTTAGTTTGGCAGCCGGGGTGAAAGAGGAGCGATTACGATAGAGGAAACCAATTCTAGTTTTAACTTTAGCATACAACTTTAATATGTCCTGAGAGAAGTATAGTATACAGTCTAGCTATACTCCCAAGTACTTGTAAGAGGTGACTACCTCAAGCTCTAAACCCTCAGAGGTAGTATTCACACCTGTGGGGAGAGGGGCATTCTTCTTACCAAACCACATGACCTTTGTTTTGGAGGTGTTCAGAACAAGGTTGGACACTAAGAAAGCTTTGTGGTAGAGCGTTTAACACAAAATCCGGGGAGGGGCCAGCTGAGTATAAGACTGTATCATCTGTACATAAATGGATGAGAAAGCTTCCTACTGCCTGATATATGTTGCTGATGTAAATTGAGAAGAGTGTGGAGCCTAGGATTGAGCCTTGGGGTATTATCTTGGTGACAGGCAATGGCTGAGACAGCAGTTTGTCTGACTTTATGCACTTCACTCTTAGAGAGAGATAGTTAGCAAACCAGGCCAAGACCCATCAGAAACACTCATACTCCTTAGCGGCCAACAGGAATGGTCTACCATATCAAAAGCTTTGGCCAAGTCAAAAAAAATAGCAGCACAACATTGCTTATAATCAAGGGCAAATGGTGACATCATTGAGGACCTTTAAGGTTGCAGTGACACATCCATAACCTGAGCAGAAACCAGATTGCATACCAGAGAGAATACTATAGACATCAAGAAAGCCAGTCAGTCGATTATTGACAAGTTTTCCAACACTTTTGATAAACAGGGCAAAACAGTTAGGATCAGCTTGATCTCCACCTTTAAATAAAGGACAAACCGTGGCTGCCTTCCAAGCAATGGGAAACTCCCCAGAAAGGAGAGACAGGTTAAAAAGGTTGGAGGTGATAGGGGCAGCCACCTTAAAGAATAAAGGGACTAAACCATCTGACCCAGATGTTTTTTTGGGGTCAAGTTTCAGGAGCTCCTTTAGCACCTTGGACTCAATGACTGCCTGCAGGGAGAAACTTTGTAGCGGGGCAGGGGAAAAAGAGAGAATCATCGCAGTTAGTCGCATTAGAAGGGGTGGGAGTTGAGGAAATGTTGGACAGGCAAGGAGGCATGGCATGTGCTTCTTGTCAGCAACAACCACATCATTAACATTAAGGGACATGGGAAGCTGAGAGGAGCAGGGTTCATTCTCCAGGTTTGAACCATTTTCCAGAACTTCTTGGGGTTAGACCCACAGAGAGAGAACTGCTCCTTAAAGTAATACATTTTGGCCTTCTGGATAACCTGAGTGCACTTATTTCTCATTTGCCTGAACGAGAGCCAGTCAGCATGAGTATGCGTGCTGAGCCTTTCGCCAAATGCAAATCTTGAGGTGGAGTAAATCTGCAAGATCACGGTCAAACCAGGGGCTGAACCTGTTTTTAATTCTCATTTTCTTTATGGGGGCTGAAACTGAAAATATCAAAAAAGAACGTCCAAGCGTCTTCGACAGAGGGGATAAAGCTGATTCTATTACATTTGACAGATGCCAGTTCATGAAGAAAGGCTTGCTCATTCAAGTTTTTTAGCAAGCGTCTATAACAAATCAGGACAGGTCATTTCACTGAGCAGCCATTACGAACACAGGCTTTAAAACAGTGATCACTAAGGTCATTACATGAAACACCAGACTGATCACTATCAGGATTATTTACGAGGATAACATCAAGGAGAGTAGCCTTTTCTGGGTGTTTGGAGTCATACCTTGTGGGATTGGTAATAATCTGAGAAAGATTTAGGGAGTCCCATTGCTTTAGTTCTTGGTCAGGTTGTTTAAGCATGTCCCAGTTTAGGTCACCTAGCAGGACACATTCAGACTTAGTGTAACAGGCCAGGAGAGATCTTAATGCAGGTAGGTGCAGGCCGGTGCTGATGGAGGACAATAGCACCCAGCAACAATCAACAAAGAGCTATTTGAAAGTGTTATCCTTAAAACCAGCAAATCTAATTTTTGGGGTACAAACTTGGTGGAGACAACCGAGCTCTGAAGGTGATCCTCTCCAGAAAGGTTAACATCAGTATTCAAAACACTCTTCCTTAGCCTCATCTCTGTAATGACCAACACATCTGTATTGGAGCTGTGAACCCACACTTTAAATTGATGCATTTTAGGTAATAAGCTTCTAGTGTTAACGTGCAGAAAACCCAGGCTTTTATGAGAGCAGAAATCAGTGAAGCAGATATAACTTTTATATAAGCAGATATCAATTTAAGGAGGCATGTCATCTTTGGAATAGTTCCCCCCCGTTGCCCCTCCTTCTGACGACAGTAGGGCTTGCTCCCATCCCTTTCCCAATAGTTGAATGTGCTGTGCCAGGTTGATAATGATGCATAATTATGTCAT
Source organism: Oncorhynchus kisutch (assembly GCF_002021735.2). Lineage (NCBI taxonomy): Eukaryota > Metazoa > Chordata > Actinopteri > Salmoniformes > Salmonidae > Oncorhynchus > Oncorhynchus kisutch. The sequence goes on from NC_034176.2 coordinate 58,847,205, forward strand.
TATGAATGAAGAACAGAGGGCCATTCTATTATATTGATTTATTCTAATTATAATCTCAAAATGGTATGTACCCTCTATCAGTCCACTGAATCCAAGCAGTCTTATCAGTCTACTCTGGCCTACTTGAAGTACACAGATGGTGAGGAAGAAATTAATCGTGATGAGATCTCTGATGATTATTATACTGATTCTGAGCCTCAGCCTGAACCTTCAACTCCGAGGCCTAAGCACAAAAAAAGCCAGAGCGGTGCGCACTGAGCAGAATGAAATGGTTAGACAGGAGAAAGGAAGGGACGGCACCTTTTGGATAGAACATGCCGGTGACAATGCTACGGTTCGATTATCAGCACAAAATGTCATCACTGCTCTCAGCAGGCCCTACATCTCAAGACAAAAAAAGAAATCATCAACGCACTCACCAGCTTTTGTTGTTTATGTGACATGGTCATGCTGAGAATATTAATTGATTATTGTTGACTGCTATCATATAGGCACTTATAATCATTATTATGCCATTATTATTATATCCATTATTTACAGTTGAAGTCGGAAGTTATATACACTTTAGCCAAATACATTTAAACTTAGTTTTTCACAATTCCTGACATTTATTCCTACTAAAAAGTCCCTGTCTGAGGTCAGTTAAGATCACCACTTTATTTTAAGAATGTGAAACGGCAGAATAATAGTAGAGAAAATTATTTATTTCAGCTTTATTTCTTTCATCACATTCCCAGTGGGTCAGAAGTTTACATACACTCAATTAGTATTTGGTAACATTGCCTTTAAATTGTTTAAATTTGGTCAAACGTTTCGGTGGTAGCCTTCCACAAGCTTCCCAAAATAAGTTGGGTCAATTTTGGCCCATTGCTCCTGACAGAGCTGGTGTAACTGAGTCAGGTTTGTAGGCCTCCTTGCTCGCACACGATCTTTCAGTTCTGTCCACAAATTTTCTATGGGATTGGGGTCAGGGCTTTGTGATGGCAACTCCGATACCTTGACTTTGTTGTCCTTAAGCCATTTTGCCACAACTTTGGAGTATGCTTGGGGTCATTGTCCATTTGGAAGAACCATTTGTGACCAAGCTTTAACTTTAACTGACTGATGTCTTGAGACATTGCTTCAATATATACACATAATTTTCCTTCCACAGGATGCCATCTATTTTGTGAAGTGCACCAGTCCCTCCTGCAGCAAAGCACTGCCACAACATGATGCTGCCACGCCCGTGCTTCACGATTGGGATAGTGTTCTTCGGCTTGCAAGCCTCCCCCTTTTTCCTCCAAACATAACCATGTTGATTAGGGCCAAACATTTCTATTTTTGTTTCATCAGACCGGAAGAGATTTGTCCCCATGTGCAGTTGCAAATCGTAGTCTGGCTTTTTTATGGCGGTTTTGGAGCAGTGGCTTCTTCCTCGCTGAGCGGCTTTTCAGGTTATGACGATGTAGGACTCATTTTACTGTGGATATAGATACTTCTGTACCTGTTTCCTCCAGCATCTTCACAAGGTCCTTTGCTGTAATTCTGGGATTTATTTATTTAGTACGTTCTCCTTCCTGAGCGGAATGACAACTGTGTGGTCCCATGGTGTTTATACTTGCGTACTATTGCTTGTCCAGATGAACGTGGTACCTTCCGGCGTTTGGAAATTGCTCCCAAGGATGAACCAGACTTGTGGAGGTCTACAATTATTTTTCTGAGGTCTTGGCTGATTTCTTTTGATTTCCCCATGATGTCAAGCAAAGAGGCACTGAGTTTGAAGGTAGGCCTTGAAATACATCCACAGGTACACCTCCAATTAACTCAAATGATGTCAATTAGCCTACCAGAAGCTTCTAAAGCCATGACATAATTTTCTGGAATTTTCCAAGCTGTTTAAAGCCACAGTCAACTTAGTGTATGTAAACTTTAGACCCACTGGAATTGTGATACAGTGAATTATGAGCGAAATAATCTGTCTGCAAACAATTGTTGGAAAAATGGACTTGCACAAAGTACATGTCCTAAACAACTTGCCAAAACCATTGTTTATTAACAAGAAATCTGTGGAGTAGTTGAAAAATGAGTTTTAATGACTCCAACTTCAGTGTATGTAAACTTCCGACTTCAACTATGTATACTGTATTCTATACAGTTCTACGGTATCTTAGTCACTTAAATAATGTTTAGATATCTGGCATTACTCATCTCTTTTACCTATCACATTTATTTATATAGCCCTTCGTACATCAGCTTATTTCTCAAAGTGCTGTACAGAAACCCAGCCTAAAACCCAGCCTAAAACCAGCAAGCAATGCAGGTGTAGAAGCACGGTGACTAGGAAAAACTCCCTAGAAAGGCCAAAACCTAGGAAGAAACCTAGAGAGGAACCAGGCTATGTGGGGTGGCCAGTCCTCTTCTGGCTGTGCCGGGTGGAGATTATAACAGAACATGGCCAAGATGTTCAAATGTTCATAAATGACCAGCATGGTCAAATAATAATAATCACAGGCAGAACAGTTGAAACTGGAGCAGCAGCACGGTCAGGTGGACTGGGGACAGCAAGGAATCATTATGTCAGGTAGCCCTGAGGCATGGTCCTAGGGCTCAGGTCCTCCGAGAGAGAGAAAGAAAGAGAGAAAGAGAGAATTAGAGAGAGCATACTTAAATTCACACAGGACACCGGATAGGACAGGAGAAGTACTCCAGATATAACAAACTGACCCTAGCCCCCCGACAGATAAACTACTGCAGCATAAATACTGGAGGCTGAGACAGGAGGGGTCAGGAGACACTGTGGCCTCATCCGATGACATCCCCGGACAGGGCCAAACAGGAAGGATATAACCCCATCCACTTTGCCAAAGCACAGCCCCCACACCACTAGAGGGATATCTTCAACCACCAACTTACCATCCTGAGACAAGGCCGAGTATAGCCCACAAAGATCTTCGCCACGACACAACCCAAGGGGGGGGCCAACCCACTCAAGTGACGCACCCCTCCTAGGGATGGCATGAAAGAGCCCTAGTAAGCCAGTGACTCAGTCCCTGTAATAGGGTTAGAGGCAGAGAATCCCAGTGGAAAGAGGGGAACCGGCCAGGCAGAGACAGCAAGGGCGGTTCGTTGCTCCAGAGCCTTTCCGTTCACCTTCACACTCCTGGGCCAGACTACACTCAATCATATGACCCACTGAAGGCTGGGACCGAGTTTCCATAAAAATGGAGCTCTATAGGAGAAAGCCCTGCCTCCAGCTGTTTGCTTGGAAATTCTAGGGACAATTAGGAGGCCTGCGTCTTGTGACCGTAGCGCACATGTAGGTATGTACGGCAGGACCAAATCAGAGAGATAGGTAGGAGCAAGCCCATGTAATGCTTTGTAGGTTAGCAGTAAAACCTTGAAATCAGCCCTTGCCTTGACAGGAAGCCAGTGTAGGGAGGCTAGCACTGGAGTAATATGATTTAAAAAAATTGGTTTTGGTCAGGATTCTAGCAGCCGTATTTAGCACTAACTGAAGTTTATTTAGTGCTTTATCCGGGTAGCCGGAAAGTAGAGCATTGCAGTAGTCTAACCTAGAAGTGACAAAAGCATGGATAAATTTTTCTGCATAATTTTTGGACAGAAAGTTTCTGATTTTTGCAATGTTACGTAGATGGAAAAAAGCTGTCCAAATTCAGTGTGTGCCCACAGGCCACTTCTCTACTACCACATATCTACAACATAAAATCCATGTGTAGGTGTGTTTATAGTGCATATGTTATGTGTGTGTATGTATGCGTGTGTCTGTGCCTGTGTGTGTCTCTTTATAGTCCCCACTGTTCCATAAGTTGTATTTTGTATCTGTTTTCTAAATCAGATGTTACTGCTTGCATGAGTTTCCTGATGTGAAATAGAGTTCTGTGTAGTCTTGGCTCTATGTAGTACTGTGTGCCTCCGATAGTCTGTCCTGAACTTGGGGACTGTGAGGAGACCTCTGGTGGCATGTCTTGTGGGATATGCATGGGTGTCTGAGCTGTGTGCCAGTAGATTAATAAGGATGGGAAGCTTTTTTCAATTTTTGTCTAAAAATGACATACCCAAATCGAACTGCCTGTAGCTCAGAACCTGAAGCAAGGATATGCATATTCTTGATATAATTTGAAAGGAAACACTTTGAAGATAGTGGAAATGTGAAATACATTTTGGAGATTGTAACACATTAGATCTGGTAAAAGAAACAGCAGGGGTTCAAACTTTAAGCAACTATGCTACATTTTATCTCTGAAACCTCCAGGATGATAAATCAGAGCAAGATTACTGAATGTAAGTACATTATTTACCTTCAGAGGTGTATCAAACCAGTTGCATTGATTAAAGTGTTTTATTGTTGTGCACTCTCCTCAAACAATAGCATGGTATTTAGCTACTATCAATTGGACAGTGCAGTTAGATTAACAAACATGTAAGCTTTCTCCCCATATAAGACATGTCTATGTCCTGAGAAATGTTTTTGTTATTTACAACGTCATGCTAATCACATTAGCGCGCGTCAGCTCAACCGTCCCGGTGGTGGGACTCCGATCCCGTATAAGTTAAACAGACAGCTCAGTGCATTCAACATGTCAATACTTCTCACAAATACCCAACAGCCGTGCTGCTCTGTTCTGGGCCAATTGTAATTTTCCTAAGTCCCCGTTTGTGGCACCTGACCACACGACTGGACAATAGTCAAGGTGCGACAAAACTAGGGCCTGTAGGACCTGGTGTAATGGGTGCGGGTCGGTGGCAGGGAAGTCAGGTGCAGGAAAACGAACTTGGTATAAACGGAGTCATTTAATAAGTGCTCATACAACTCAAAAAAACAAAATATACAACAAAATAACATAAGTGGGTACAAAACCCGTCTCACACCGACACATGACTTGCACAAACATACAATAAAACAATCTCCGACAAAACAGGACGGGAAACAGAGGGTTAAATACTATATTTACATAAAGATATATGAATGAGTGATGGTACAGAACGGCATAGGCAAGACGCAGTAGATGGTATCGAGTACAGTAAATACATATGAGATGAGTATGTAGGGTATGTAAACATATAAAAGTGGCATTGTTTAAAGTGGCTAGTGATACATGTATTACATTAAGATGGCTTGATGCAGTAGATGGTATAGAGTACAGTATATACATATGAGATGAGTAATGTAGGCTATGTCAATATTATATTAAGTGGCATTGTTTAAAGTGGCTAGTGATAAATTTTTTACATCAATTTTTCCATTATTAAAGTGGCTGGAGTTGAGTCAGTATGTTGGCAGCAGCCACTCAATGTTAGTGATGGCTGTTTAATAGTCTGATGGCCTTGAAATAGAAGCTGTTTTTCAGTCTCTCGGTCCCTGCTTTGATGCACATGTACTGACCTCGCCTTCTTGATGACAGCGGGGTGAACAGGCAGTGGCTTGGGTGGTTGTTGTCCTTGATGATCTTTATGGTCTTCCTGTGACATTGGGTGGTGTAGGTGTCCTGGAGGGCAGGTAGTTTGCCTCCGGTGATGCGTTGTGCAGACCTCACTACCCTCTGGAGAGCCTTGTGATTATGGGCAGAGCAGTTGCCGTACCAGGCGGTGATACAGCCCGACAGGATGCTCTCGATTGTGCATCTGTAAAGGTTTGTGAGTGCTTTTGGTGACAAGCCAAATTTCTTCAGCCTCCTTCACAACGCTGTCTGTGTGGGTGGACCAATTCAGTTTGTCCCTGATGTGTACGCCGAGGAACTTAATTATTGTTGCGTTCACACCCTGACCATAGTTTGCTTTGTATCTTCTATGTTTTGTTTGGTCAGGGTGTGATCTGAGTGGGCATTCTATGTTGGATGTCTTGTTTGTCTGTTTCTGTGTTTGGGCCTGATATGGTTCTCAATCAGAGGCAGGTGTTAGTCATTGTCTCTGATTGGGAACCATATTTAGGTAGCCTGTTTGGTGTTGGGTTTTGTGGGTGATTGTTCCTGTCTTTGTGTTTGTTGCACCAGATAGGGCTGATTTCGGTTTTTCACGGTTCTTGTTTTGTATATTGTTCTATTTTCATCTTTATTAAGGATGTATCAAAATAACCACGCTGCGTTTTGGTCCGCCTCTCCTTCCCAGGAAGAATCCCGTGACAGTTGCATCAATATTTTGACCGTGAAAGTTTACAATCCAGGGTTATTCCAAACAGTTTAGTCTCCTCAACTTGCAAAATTTTCACCTCATTGATTATAAGATTTAGGTGAGGTTTTAGGTTTAGTGAATGATTTGTCCCAAATACAATGCTTTCAGTTTTTGAAATATAACTTATTTCTTGGCATCCATTCTGAAACTTACTGCAGCTCTTTCTTAAGAATTGCAGTGATTACACTTTCTGTGTTAGCTGATGTGTATAGTGTTGAGTCATCAGCATACATAGACACACTTGCTTTACTCAGAGCCAGTGGCAGGTCATTAGTAAATATTGACAAAGTTAAGGGGCCTAGACAGCTGCCCTGGGGGGATGACTGACTCTACCTGGATTATGTTGGAGAGGCTTTCATTCAAGAAAACCCTGTGTTCTGTTAGACAGGTAACTCTCAATCCACAATATAGCAGGGGATAGAAACCCATCACACAACTTTGTTACAACTGCAGATTATGATTGATAATGTCAAAAGCTGCATTGAAGTGTAACAAACACATTTTTTTGGTTTTTACTGTGAAATAGCATTGTATCTGTTCAACCACAATTTTTTCTCCAAAGATTTGCTAAGGGTTGGTAACAGGCTGATTGAGCTCTATAGAGCTCAATTTTTATGGAACGGTCTGCCTACCCATGTCAGAGACGCAAACTCGGTCTCAACCTTTAAGTCTTTACTGAAGACTCATCTCTTCAGTGGGTCATATGATTGAGTGTAGTCTGGCCCAGGAGTGGGAAGGTGAACGGAAAGGCTCTGGAGCAACGAACCGCCCTTGCTGTCTCTGCCTGGCCGGTTCCCCTCTTTCCACCGGGATTCTCTGCCTCTAACCCTATTACAGGGGCTGAGTCACTGGCTTGCTGGGGCTCTCTCATGCCGTCCCTGGAGGGGGTGCGTCACCTGAGTGGGTTGATTCACTGTTGTGGTCATCCTGTCTGGGTTGGCGCCCCCCCCCTTGGGTTGTGCCGTGGCGGAGATCTTTGTGGGCTATACTCAGCCTTGTCTCAGGATGGTAAGTTGGTGGTTGAAGATATCCCTCTAGTGGTGTGGGGGCTGTGCTTTGGCAAAGTGGGTGGGGTTATATCCTTCCTGTTTGGCCCTGTCCGGGGGTGTCCTCGGATGGGGCCACAGTGTCTCCTGACCCCTCCTGTCTCAGCCTCCAGTATTTATGCTGCAGTAGTTTATGTGTCGGGGGGCTGGGGTCAGTTTGTTATATCTGGAGTACTTCTCCTGTCCTATTCGGTGTCCTGTGTGAATCTAAGTGTGCGTTCTCTAATTCTCTCCTTCTCTCTTTCTTTCTCTCTCTCGGAGGACCTGAGCCCTAGGACCATGCCCCAGGACTACCTGACATGATGACTCCTTGCTGTCCCCAGTCCACCTGGCCATGCTGCTGCTCCAGTTTCAACTTCCATCTGACTGTGCTGCTGCTCTAGTTTCAACTGTTCTGCCTTATTATTATTCGACCATGCTGGTCATTTATGAATATTTGAACATCTTGGCCATGTTCTGTTATAATCTCCACCCGGCACAGCCAGAAGAGGACTGGCCACCCCACATAGCCTGGTTCCTCTCTAGGTTTCTTCCTAGGTATTGGCCTTTCTAGGGAGTTTTTCCTAGCCACCGTGCTTCTACACCTGCATTGCTTGCTGTTTGGGGTTTTAGGCTGGATTTCTGTACAGCACTTTGAGATATCAGCTGATGTACGAAGGGCTATATAAATAAATTTGATTTGATTTGATTTGATTGGCCGGCTGTTTGAGCCAGTAAAGGATGCTTTGCTATTATTGGGTGCAGAATGACTTTCGCTTCCCTCCAAGCCAGAGAGCAAACACTTTCCTGTAGGCTTAGATTGAAGAGATGGCAAATAGGAGTGGCTATATCGTTTGTTTTCATCCTCAGTAATTTTTCATCCAAGTTGTCAGACCCAGGTGGCTTGTCATTGTTGATAGACAACAATAACATTTTCACCTCTTTCACATTCACTTTACAGAAATATAAATGTCAATGCTTGTCTTTCATAATTTTTCAGTTATTCATGAATGTGTAGGTTCAGAATTTGTTGTTGGCATGTTATGCCTAAATTTGCTAATTTTTCCCCCAATATATTTCTATTGTGGTTGGCAATATCACTGGGTTTTGTGATGAATGAGCCATCTGATTCAATGAATGATGGAGCCGACTTTGCTTTTTTGAGCAAAATTTCATTTAAGGTGCTCCGAAGCTTTTTATCATTCTTTATATAATTTCTATTTGTTTCATTGTACAGTTTATTGTTCTTTTTGTCAAGTTTAGTGGATAAATAAATGTATCTATAAGTAGCAAATTTTGCACACACACACAGCACATGGGTATTTCCATAAACTTGTTACATCTGTCGATAAGTAATTGATAATAATCATTTGTTTTCATGTCATTACATTAACATAAAAGGGGGATCATAGCTAATTCATGAGTTGCTTTAAAACCTATGTTTAACCCTTTGTTATGGTTGGTGTCTTGACAGATTTGTCAAAAATCGTGTAACATAAAATATACATTCTAGTTGTTGGTATAACATATATTACGCATTAATCAGTTAAATTAAACATTGAACTTGAACCGTGTCAGAATCCTGGATCTAGCTGGCTGACAGTTTTTTTGTATACTGATCTGAGAGGCGCAGTGTAACAATTTCTGTCTCCTTATGTTACGTGGTGAAAACAGTTTTCATGGGCACACAAATCCAAAATAATAAATGCAACTGAAAAATGTAATGCTTCTAACCGAAAGAGTCACCTTACCTTGATACTTAAAACACAAACTTACCTTGATACCTAAATCGAAACTGTCATTAAAGTAGTTCTTGCAATATTGGTGTCAAGCTATTCTGAAATATTTTGGCACATCATCATCTGATCCAGGAAGGAATTTTCCAAATGACAGCCAAGTTATGAACAGCTGTTGTGATAGGGCATGCAATGTGCTCAAGTGCTGGGAAAAAAAGGGTGTTCTTGAGGAACGTCCAGAATATTTTGGTGTCATTCCTTATGCTGGTGAAGACAGTTGTGCCTGGATCCATGCTGGATATAAGGTTCTTAGCGAATTGAGGTTGATCATCTGTTGTTGTCAAGGTATTGAGTTCATGTTTTCGTGCATCAGATTAGACACCCATTATACTGTGCACAATTGTGTAGGATAGACTGTTGCACATTTTTTAACATTTTATTTTACTAGGCAAGTCAGTTAAGAACAAATTCTTATTTACAATGACAGCCTACTGGGGAACAGTGGGTTAACTGCCTTGTTCAGGGGCAGAACGACAGCTCTGGGATTCGTTCCAGCAACCTTTCAGTTACTAGCCGAATGCTCTACCACTAGGCTACCTTTCCCGCCACAATACCCAACACGCTTCCTGTTAATTATTCTGGATATAATGATAACAAATTACATAGCCTAGTGGGTTTATTCAAAATATGATGTGGTGATGAAATAACATATCAAACACATTTGTTTTCCAAGTTACACCTGCAATTTTAAACATACAAGGGGCTTGAAGTAACTAGGTACTTGACCTTGAATTTGAAGCTCAGAAATTCAACTACTGGAATAGGCTCCCTTATAATTACCCCTGATTTCTTTTTTGATACATTTTTGTGAGAGACGTGGCCACTTTCATTTGTTTCCTGCTGCTTCAATTCAAGGGTAATTCGCTACTCTGCTGTTATGAGGACGACAACTTGTGTAATGCTCCGGGTGTCGTGGGTGTGGAGTCAAACGCAGGAGACAGAGAATCCAATGCTGTGCGTCTTTAATAGCACCAACGCACCACAGGGTGCTCACAATAGTAACGTTCCCAAACACAGGGAATGAAAATGTACAACGGAAAAAAATCACGACCAGGCACTAACACGTACCTCTACAAAAGAGCCGAAGGTTACACTGAAATAATCCCACACAACAACCAGGCGGGCCGGCTGTCTAATAAAGACAAACTAATCATATATAAACAGGTGCTACCAATAAACATACAAGGAGGGGGAGGAAAGACAATCAGTGGCAGCTAATAGGCCGGTGACGACGACCGCCGAGCGCCACCCGCCCGGGAAGGGAAACCACCCTCGGTCGGACTCGTGACAACTTGGCTTTCCAAACAAATCCTTCCATTAAAAAAGGAACCTGGTTTTTGTTCACTTTTGCATTTTAAAAGCAGCAATGGTGAGATTAATGCTACCACTATTAATTCCTGTATTAAGTGTGCCTGTGTCGGCCACAATCTATTTAGTCAGGCAATGTCCACATTATTGTCACATATTTTAGAATGTAATAATAATGTAAATATCAGGGCCTAAACAATTCATTATTCTTGAAGTGGTAATGGCCTACTTTTTATTTTACACTGTTGCATGCTTTTTGGGGGAGGGGGGGGGGGGTTCTATATTAGGCCCTATATGTACAATGATATACATTATACAATTGTATAACATTGAGTTCCTTGAAAATTACAATTTAGTGAAAAAGTCCCTGAAAGGCCTTGGATTTGAACTTGACTTGCCAATGTCTGTATGAACTGCTTGAAGGATGTATAGTCTTTTTTCATTTTAATTGTTCTATTTAACCTTTATTTAACTAATAGTCCTAGGCCTATGTTGTTGTATAGGAGGAGTTATGGGCCAATTTGCATATATTCACTTTTATTCCTCTGAGTACACATGCAAAACTGCATACAAATCCTTTTTATTTTTGTTTCAAACCATTTTGAAATATTTATCCCAATGTCACACATCGGCCCCATTATTTATAGAAAGACCCATGTATGGACACACACACACACATGTGCTCGCAAGCGCACACACACACACACACGTGCTCGCAAGCGCACACGCACACGCACACGCACACACACACACACACACACACACACACACACACACACACACACACACACACACACACACACACACACACACACACACACACACACACACACACACACCCCTGCCTCAGCCTACAGCCTACTGCCTTCTGCTTCAATGCAGAAGCAGAAAGCTGTCATCCCTCTCCCCCATAATCCTCAGCTCAAGGCAAGACCATGATTCACCCCCAGCTGGTTCAAGCCACTCTCAGTAATGTATAACAACAGTATGCTGTTTGTCTCTTACTCTGTATGTTTTGCTCTGCTACTTACTGGCAGCATGCATGTACACAACACAAGCATTGTGTATTACACGTGTTTCTGTGAAAGCTGCACACTTAAATGATTGTCTTTTTTAGTAGATTTATCCAGTCATATGTTTTTGTAGCTCAATAAAGGTTATGACTGATTTACAAATATGAAGTGTTATGTTAGAGAGTACCTTTGCCATGCATATTTATCGATGCAGCAATAACGGCTGCAATATATTGATAACCATGATTTATTCTCAATTTGTGTGTGTGTCATCTTTTCCACAGGTTCCCAGTGTTACACATATGCACCAGACACGTCCATTAAGGCGAGTGATCAGGGCTATAATGAGTATTGCAGTCAATGCTGATTGCTGATCACTCATTGGGGATCGTTGCCCTGATGAAATCTCATTGGTCATTCTGGATTATAACATGGTACTGTGACAGGTTTATGAGGAGCAGGGTTGGGGTGAGGAATGGAGGGGTTATATTAGGCATTGGATTTCTCACTTACAGCAGATGTGCTGTTATTTTATTACAACCTTCAAATGTTTTGGTAGGCCACCTTTTATTTCATTATTCACATTTTTTGACGGCCATATTTTTTGGACTGGGCTGATTTTAGAACATTTTTTAATTTGCAGCAGCACACGGATGCCTGTGGATTGCGTAACAACCAACATCTGCTTTTTCCCCTCTCTGTTCCCTTTTTTCCACTGGCAGAGTCAAAGAGTGAGGGGTCACATTAGTTCTTGGTTGTTAACGGAACATCTGTTCACAGTGAGCTGTTTAAGTAGAACCACTCTCTCTTCTCTTCTGCTCTCGGCTTCTCTTGGCATCCATCGTGATTGTTACAGCAAATCTCAGCCATGCATGGATAACACACATTGGCTAGTCAAGAGGAACAGTGCATTTGGGATGCCTATTTGCTATGCAGATGTGAGGCATTTCGGTGAAGTGTGTTTTGTTTGCATCAGATCATGTCAAAACGGAGGTGTCCGATTTAATTTAACGGGGGAGTTACTGCTTGGGTGATATTGAAATCTTGCTCAGTTTTCCTGGAGAAGTGTCAGGACACATATTAATCCGTATGAGTTTTGGGACATCCACAGGTCCGTTGAGGTGCTGATTAATTAAATGAAGTTTAATAAACTCTGACTGGCTTGGCATCCATCCATGTTGATTTTACATAACCTCTCATCCCTAGTTCACGCTAAACTCACTAAAGCCTAGCTGGGGCCCTAGGGCAGATGGTCACAGTTAAGATTAGATGATGTGATTGGGCAATCACACACCTGAGATCAAATCAGATGCAGATTGACCAGTTTATTATAGCTGGAAACAATCATCTGGATCGTTCAATTGGAGGTGTCATTAAAATAAATCAAAAAAATATTTTCACATGAACCTCCCCATACTGCAGGGTTTCCCAAAGTGATCCTCAGGACCCCTAGGGGTGCACATATGGAATTGTTTTAAAATGGTCATACCATGGACCATTTACCTATTTGATTTCGAATTTTAAGACCCCCGTAAGTATAAAACAATTATATTTAAAAATGATTTGATAAAATATTGAATTTTTCTTTACCACTTTAGTTAGCCCAAAGAAATGCATTGAATAACACATTCATAAATGGAAAAACAGACAGTCAAATATTAATAATAAGGAATACGGTTTTAAAGTGTCTGTCCTTATATCTAGAAGATATAATAAAGCTCAGGAAATATTTTAGTATTTTTTTTTGACACATATTTAACCCCCTTTTTTTGTTGGCACAAAACTATCTCTGTCCTTCCATATTTTTTTGGGCAGTTCGTGTCAACCTTCAGACCAGTCCCGTGATAATTGTCTCATCTTTACATAGAGTTGTCAAATTAGTTATGTAGGCGAAACCATTCGGACGCAAAATATATTTTCGTGAGAAGACTGATTTTTAGGGTGTCTCATGGTCTGACAAACATCGTTGTAACATGGAATTCAATACTCATCTTTAAAACAAATGCAATTTAGGTCAAAATAGTTCATATTAACAAAGGAAATAGAGGGACGAACAGTACAGATAGATTGCAATAAACACTGTACCATAGAGGAACAGAATAAGTTAGACAAAAAAACAAAAAGAACTGAATGAACTTATTCAAGAAAGATCAAGGGTGGGTTGCACCCAATGGTTTAAATTAATCTAGGATTAGAGCTAATCTAGGTTTTTTAAATCTAGGTTTATAATTAATCATTGATGTGTTGCACCACTTCATTTTACATCTGGATCAGTACATTTATGATGAACTGTTTTTAACTATGATTAGTGACATGTTACACCAATATTTTGTGAGTTGAAACGAAGTAGCTAGCCTACTTGACGAATGAGGCCACACAGTTGCTGTTCCTTGATAAAATAATAACAATGTAACGTTAGAACTACTGAAATTCCATCGTGAAAGGTTCTCATGGGTTGGCTGATTATAAATACAAATCTGTTATTTGCCAGTACTAGACAGAAAACTCATTCTGGTGCTTCCAGTTCCACCCTGTATGGTGTTGAGAATAACAAAATCTTAATAATACATTTGAATACGGCTAGCCTAATTAGAAATTGTACGTGTCGATCAAAATCTAACACTGCTTTTTACATGTCACCAATGTTACATTACACACACTTTAGGCTGCAAAATGGTTCTCAATCAAGGTTCTCCTCACATCATTCCCATACGCAATGGCAGCATGTTGCACTTGGTCATCTTCTGCATTCTCCTCAGGTAGGTCCTCCTCAGCCTCCTCAGGTAGCTTGTCTCCTTGTCTCTTGCCAAGGTTATACTTATCCGCCACTGCGATAATGATAACGTCAGTGTAGCGTCCATCTTCGTGCGGAGCCCGTCCTTCAGGCAGGGGAATCTTTTTTTCCACACTCCAAAAAACTCTCTCTATGAGACCTCTTGCCAGGATATAAGAGGTGTTGTGCCCTCTCTCTCTCTCTTCAAGTGTCTGGGGGTTTAAAAGGGGAGTCATAAGGTACCCACAACAGGCATATCCATTGTCACCTAGTAGGTGGCCTTCATATGCCCCCCTTTCCAGCATAGCACACAGACGACTATTGTCAAAGATTCTGCTGTCGTGGGTAGATCCTGACCATCGTGCTACGATGTTGGTGAGCTGACATTTGTCATCATAGACAGCCTGCACATTTGATAGAGCAGTAACCTTTCCGATTACAGAATAGTTCTCCATTCTCACCTCCAGGGTTGGGAATAGGATTGAGTGTACAGTCTATTGCCCCCAGCACACCTGGGAATCTAACTCTCCTGTAAAATACAGCTGCTGTTTCCCCTGTAGGCTTGAAACTTATGTACTGATTCTTACAACTTGCAATAGCACTGGACACTCTGACTACAAGCAGACGGCTGACTTGTGGAGTCCAAAAAGGACCCCGTCCACCATCTGGGAACATCCAGTTGCATAGAGCCGTCGGGTCACCAAAAGCTGAAGTATTGGGGGTACAGCCGTGTTCCTATTGCTCCCATGCTTAATGGTTGTTCCAACCTTTCTTTTCAGTTTTCTTACAGAGTCATTGGAGAAGCGGTACCTCCTCGAAAACTCATCATTATCATAAAACTCATCGGATTCAACCTGTATCTAATTATTCTCTGAGGAACTCCGACGTTTTGGTCTCACCACAGTAGATATGCTGCCATTTTATGGGTTAAACCAGGGGCAGTTAAATATAATCTCCTATCTAAATCGATAGGACCTGCTGTTTTGGACTCTCTCTATAGCACCTGCTGTCTCTAATTCTGAATGATCGGCTATGAAAAGCCAACTGACATTTACTCCTGAGGTGCTGACCTGTTGCACCCTCTACAACCACTGTGATTATATTATCTGACCCTGCTGGTCATCTATGAACATTTGAACATCTTGGCCGTGTACTGTTATAATCTTCACCTGGCACAGCCAGAAGAGGACTGGCCACCCCTCAGATCCTGGTTCCTCTCTAAATTTCTTCCTAGGTTCCAGCCTTTCTAGGGAGTTTTTCCTAGCCACCGTGCTACTACATCTGCATTGCTTGATGTTTGTGGTTTTAGGCTGGGTTTCTGTACAGCACCTTGTGACATCGGCTGATGGAAAAAGGGCTTTATAAATACATTTGATTGAATTTGATTGATATATTTGTTTTAATTCATTGAGCAACAGGCTTCAAGTTAATCTAGATTTAAAGTGAAAACTAAACAGAGGAAGGATTTAATTTAACTAGGATTCATTTAAAACTAGGCTTAAAAATTGATGCAACAAGATTAACATATAAACCTTGATTTAACCCAGTTTAAGAGTTAATCCACTTTGGTGCAACCCCCCCAAGTGTAATATATTATAAAAGATAAAGCGAACTGGTTAGAATATGGGGTAAGATACATCATCAACACAGAAATGCTTCCAAAAATTATTTACAGAATCTTGTTACAAATGACGGAGTCACCCATGATTCACAAAATTATGTTTTAAAAGAGGAAGCAAAGTACTTTAACAATATATTTTTGTTTCAGTCTCCTCCATCTCCACTAACTGAAGTGAATTGAAATAATTTATTGATGCAATTCAAGCCTTTAAGTCTTGGAAAACTCCAGGGCTGGATGGCATACCAGTTGAGATACAGTACTAGTCAAAAGTTTGGACACACCTACCCATTCAAGGGTTTTCTTTACTTTTACTATTTTCTACATTGTAGAATAATAGTGAACACATCAAACTATAAAATAACACATATAGAATCATGTAGTAACCCAAAAAGTTTTTAACAAGTCGAAATATATTTTAGATTTTAGATTCTTCAAAGTAGCCACCCTTTGCATTAATGACAGCTTTGCACACTCTTGGCATTCTCTTAACCAGCTTCACTTGGATTGTTTTTCCAACAGTCTTGAAGGAGTTCCCACATATGCTGAGCACTTGTTTGCTGCTTTTCCTTCACTTTTCGGTCAAACTCATCCCAAACCATTTTAATTGGGGTGAGGTTGGATGATTGTGGAGGCCAAGTCATCTAATGCAGCACTCATTCACTCTCCTTCTTGGTCAAATAGCCCATACACAGCCTGGAGGTGTGTTGGGTCATTGTCCTGTTGAAAAACCAATGAATGTCCCACTAAGCGCAAACCAGATGGGATGGTGTATTGCTGGAGAATGCTGTGGTAGCCATGCTGGTTAAGTGTGCCTTGAATTTAAAAACAATCACTGACAGTGTTACCAGCAAAGCACCCCCACACCATCACACCTCCTCCGTGCTTCACGGTGGGAACCACACATGTGGAGATCATCTGTTCACCTATTCTGCATCTCACAAAGACACGGTGGTTGGAACCAAAAATCTCAAATTTGGACTTATCAGACCAAAGGACAGATTTCCACTGGTCTAATGTCCATTGTTCGTGTTTCTTCGCCCAAGCAAGACTCTTCGTATTATTGGTGTCCTTTAATAGTTTTTTTGCAGCTTTTCAACCATAAGGCCTGATTCACGCAGTCTCCTTTGAACTGTTAAAGTAATGATAATGCATTTCAGGTGACTACCTCATGACGCTGGTTGAGAGAATTCCAAGAGTGTGCAGAGCTGTCATTAAGGCAAATCGTGGCTACTTTGAAGAATCTCAAATTTAATTTGATTTGTTCAACACTTTTTTGGTTACTACATGATTCCATGTGCTATTTCATAGTTTTGATTATTCTATAATGTAGAAAATAGTACAAATAAAGAAAACCCCTGTAATGAGTAGGTGTGTCCAAACTTTTGACTGGTACTGTATATCAAACGTTTTTTGATGTACTCAGAGGACCGCTATTAGCATGTTTTAACCACTCCCATAAACACAGTAGATTATCAGATACTCAACAAGAAGGTCTGGTTTCACTATTACTGAAACAAACTTCTTTGTCTACACCCATTCACCCATCTCTTTAAGGGTTGATCCAAGCATTCTGTCCTAACAGTAGTCAAGCACCCAAGTTAACTGGCTAACGTTGGCTAGCTTGCTAGCTACTTCCAGACACAAATGAGAGAACAACTCACTCTGACCATTTTACTCCCCCTATCAGAGCTGGTTAGACTGTTTTTATGTTTTTGTCTAGGGCGTTGGTGACTGCAACTGTGCTGTGCTGCTGGCAAAAAATGTTTACGTTTACTGACACCGGCCATATTCAACAGATGTTGAACATTCGTAATTTTGTCAGTTATTCTGCGCCCTGGCACACAGATGAGAGTGTTCTGAAATCGGAGTAGATAGCCAGCTACGTCTATTAACAGTTGTCTCAGTGACATCATTAACATTCTATTGAAATGGTTACTTACATAGTGGAGTCTTTTGTTAAGCCAACGTTATGAGTTGGGATTAATCCCAACTAAATTACAAATATTTAGGCTATATTGAAGTCAGTGGTGGTCGGTACCATTTAACCTCTTGAAGCTAGGGGGCACTATTTCTATGTTTGGGAAAATACTTTGCCCAAAGTAAACTGCCTATTTCTCAGGACCAGATGCTAGAATATGCATATAATTGACAGATTAGGATAGAAAACACTAAAGTTTCCAAAACTGTCAAAATATTGTCTGTGAGTATAACAGAACTGATATTGCAGGCGAAAACCTGAGGAAAATCCAATCAGGAAGTGCCTCTTATTATGAAACCTCTCTGTTCCTATGCATGCCTATCCTCCATTTAAAGGAATATCAACCAGATTCCTTTTTCTATGGCTTCCCTAAGGTGTCAACGGTCTTTAGAGGCTTTTATTTTGAAAAATGAGCGAGAAAGATCACATTGAGTAAGTGGATAGGTGGGGGTTCTCAGAGTGAGTTTTGCGCAACAGAGTAATGCGGCCATTGTTTCTCCCTGTCCTATTGAAAAACCTACACTCCCGGTTGATATATTATCGAATATATCTTTTAAAAACCACCTGAGGATTGATTATAAAAAACGTTTGACATGTTTCTGTGGACATTATGGATATTATTTGGAATTTTTGTTTGCGTTGTCGTGACTGCTCTTTCCTGTGGATTTCTGAACATAACGCAACAAACAAATGGAGGTATTTTGGATATAAAAATAATCTTTATGGAACAAATGGAACATTTGTTGTGTAACTGGGAGTCTCGTGGGTGAAAACATCCGAAGATCATCAAAGGTGAACGATTAATTTGATTGCTTTTCTGATTTTCGTGACCAAGCTACCTGATGCTAAGTGTAATAGTCTGGGTAGCCAGGAAGCTTGATCCCAGTGATGTACTGAGCAGTACGCATTGCCCTCTGTAGTGCCTTGCAGTCAGAGGCCGAGCAGTTGCCATACCAGGCACTGAAGCAACCAATCTGCTCTTGATGGTACAGCTGCAGAACTTTTTGAGGACCAATGCCAAATCTTTTCAGTCTCCTGGGGGGAATAGGCTTTGCCGTGCCTACTTCACAACTGTTTTGGTGTGATTTTGAAGAGTTCCAGTTTTGGATAGCTGCAGCCAGCTAGCTAACATAGCCAGCCAGCTAGCTAGCTCTCCGTTTGAGCCAGGTTTTTGAGTAGGCTAAACTAGCCAGCTGCATTCTCTAGCTTAGAAAAGTTTTTTTTAATAAAAAAAATACATCCAAATATAGCCCTCTCTCTCTCTCTCTCTCTCTCTCCTTAATTTTGGAAGAAAATAATTTATTCAAAACTGTTAAACTAAACTAACTAGCATAAGCTGCAGCTTATGCTTTCAGTACTAGATATGTTCTCTGATATTTTGATTGGATGGACAACATGTGAGTTCATGCTGCAAGAGCTCTGATAGGTTGGAGGATGTCCACCGGATGTTGTCATAATTACTGTGTATGTCTATGGAAGGGGGTGAGAACTATGAGAATCCTAGGCTAGTTATGCTCCGGCTCCACAATGGTGCTAGCCTACAGAGTGCTGCTGAGGCTACTGTAGACCTTCAATGCAAACAGTGTGTTTTAATCAATTATTTGGGGATGTGAATATATTTAAGTAAAGTTTTATCTAAAAATGATAACTTTTTTCATGTTTCACTATTTTTATGAAAAGTGAGGCGATCCAGCAGGGGAAAAAATAATAATAATTGTACCGCTAGTAGTAATACTAAACAACCTTTGTACAACACCTATTAACCTCACCAAGAGATTTTGGCCTTTTGGTATTGTAGGAAGGAAATACAACTCATAACCAAAAGACTCTATGCATCGTCCTAATAGGGTAAACCCACTTGCTGGGAATTTATTCATTTGTTAAAAATGATTCAACTATTGTCTTTCTCTCTCTTTGAGTAAACTACTCATGAACTGACATGGCCCTTTCCCCCAAGAGTTTCCATGGCAATTTCGTTGTTTTGTTCGAGTTCGATTGACTGCTTTACTGCATCTATACAATAATACTTTTTTTTTTACATTAGAGCTTCCACTAACAGTTTTAACTGAGCAGTCACAGAAGGGTGCAGATTCATATAATGAAAATTACATTTGACTATGAAAGCAAGAGTCTGCATACTCGGTTTCACGTTTGTCATAATGCATTTACTAATACACTATTACAGGCTAACATTAACATTTACTCACATAGACAATTTATGACACATTTATATAGTGACTATGCCACTAGTCAGAAAGACGAGTTGAGGAAATCCAATATTTGGCATCTCGTGGCTCTTTAATTCCCTTATCAGACACTCAGGTCCCTGATCATCCTGTACAGAGTTTGGAGACCAAAATATATGTGAAATCAATCCTGAAGATGGAGGAGAATTCACATTCTCACCTGTCTCTCTTCAAAGTAAAACCCTTTTCAGGTCTTTGAAACCTTGGATAGATCTGTTTTTCTCCTACGGTTGCAGATAATTGAATTGGATATGTCGGATGAGCTGATACAGGAACAGCATTCACAAGTATCGATCCCTTGGCAATAGTCGAGACCAGTACCAATATGGGAGCCAAGTTTTTAAAGGGGGCAAAAAAATGTCTCTAAGAAGTTTATGGTCTTCTCGTACAGAGTTTAGGATGGTTAAAATTGTGACTTTGACTGAATCAACAGTCTGTCATAAATGTTTTCCACTATCTCTGCTCTGGAATGACTCATCTGAGGTGAATGTTTAAAAACATTTCTCTAGTTCTGTATATTCCTAATGATCTTTGGGGGCAATAACAGTTACATACGGACTCGGTGATTATATATTATGAATAATTCCTTTTTGTCTTTTATATGAGCCTTGTAAAGTATTTTTATTAAAGCCTTATTAAATCAATGTTGGTTTCATGAAACAAATATCCAACAAAACAATGTGAACAGTGTGAAACAAAAAACTACTCACCAACATCCTGATTCATACATGAATAATTGCTGCATGGGAAGAATATGATTACTATTTACCTCATAAACCTTGTTAACAATTTGCTCTCTCTCTACGCTTGCTCGTTCCATTCACTAGCCTGTTTGCTAGATGTTTGCATTAGCCTGTTCGCTAGCTCACCGACCTGTCTTAAAAACTTCTTAGGGCTGCAATCCCGTTAACGGGATTGATATGACAACAGCCAGTGAAAGTGCAGAGAGCCAAATTCAAACAACAGAAATGTCATAATTACAATTCCTCAAACATTTTAAAGGTAATCTCGTTGTTAATACCACCAAAGTGTCTGATTTCCAATAGACTTTACAGCAAAAGCACCACAAACAATTATATTAGGTTACCGCCAAGTCACAGAAAATTCTGCCATTTTTCCAGCCAAAGAGAGGAGTCACAAAAAGCAGAAATGGAGATAAAATGTATCACTAACCTTTGATGATCTTCATCAGATGACACTCATAGGACTTCATGTTACACAATACATATATGATTTGTTCGATAAAGTGCATATTTATATAAAAAAATATATTCGGTATACATTGGCGCGTTACGTTCACTAATTCCAAAAACATCCGGTGATATTGCAGAGAGCCACATCATTTTACAGAAATACTCATTATAAATGCTGATGAAAATACAATTGTTAGACATAGAAATATAGATACACTTCTCCTTAATGGAACCGCTGTGTTCGATTAAAAAAAAACTTTAACCATTTTAACCATGCAATAATCTGAGTACAGCTTTCAGCCCAAAAATATCTTCCATATTGGGTAGTCAACAGAAGTCAGAAATAGCATTATAAATATTCACTTACCTTTCATGATCTTTATCAGAATGCACATCCAGGAATCTCAGTTCCACATTAAATGTTTGATTTAGTTCGATAATGTCCATCATTTATGTCCAAAGAGCTACTTTTGTTAGCACGTTTGGTAAAAAAATCCAAAGTCATGAAGCGCGTTCCCTAGTTGCAGACGAAATGTCAAAAAGTTCAGTTACTGTCCGTAGAAACTTGTCAAACTAAGTATAGAATTAATCTATAGGATGTTTTTAACATTAAACGTCAATAATGTTCCAACCGGAGAATTCCTATGTCTGGAGAAAAGCAATGGAACGAGAGCTAACTCTCTCATGTTTCTAAAGACGGTTGACATCTTAGTGGAAGCCTTAGGAAGTGCAACATAACCAGTATTCAATAGGGTCCTGGGTTGAAAATCGACCAACCTCAGATTTCCCACTTCCTGTTTGTATTTCTTCTCAGGTTGTTGCCTGCCATATGAGTTCTGTGTTGTTTGACAAAACTTCACATTAAGAATGGCCTTTTATTTTACCCAGCACAAGGTGCACCTGTGTAATGTTCATGCTGCTTAATCAGCTTCTGGACTTGCGACACCCATAAAGTGGATGGATTAACTTGGCAAAGGAGAAATGCTCACTAACCTGGATGTAAACAAATTTGTGCACAAAATTTGAGAGAAACAAGCTTTTTGTGTGTACAGAGCATTACTGGGATCTTTTATTTCAGCTCATGAAAAATGGCACTTTGCATGTTGCATTTATATTTTTGTTTCAGTATGTTAAGGTATTTAAATACATGCAAGTTATAATGATTAAAAAAATAATTATTGGATGGCTGCCAAATATTTGATGAAGAACCAAAAACTACAACACTTGAATAAGGCTAAATACTTATCACATGGTTTGGAGGACTCTCAGATATGAATCTTAATATAGCCTGTAGCCTAAAGTTAAATACATGAGGGACATGGAATCGCCGGAACATTTGAGTAGGTCATTTTTGCAGCTTTAAAATGACTTACAAATATATATTCATAAAGAGTGAGACATAAGAATATGAACATTTGACATCAAGTTTGTATACATGTGTAGTAACATGGATTATTGCGATAGCAATATTGTTGTTACATATAATGACTTTATAATTGCATAATAATGGAGTCATTACATAAGTGGTACAAGCAAAAGTCACTATTCCTGCTTGTGTACAATAGTTACAAAAACTCTCAGCTCATTGCTACGCACTTAAAATGCAAAATGACCAAAGTATTATGGAACAACATGCCAATAAAATGGGAATGCTAACAGTTACAAAATATGTCTGTTAAGTGTTAATATCCAAAAACTGTCTTCTTGAATAAACTACAGCTAAGGTAGGTGGAAGTTAGTTTTTATCCTGAGTAAATTATCTCCTTTAATCATGTAAATGAATTACAGCTTTCAAACCTTTCAGTGGCACGTTGAAAAAGTCATACAGCGTTGAGCGTTACAATTGATTTATAATTATCTGTATCAAATTGCATTGGTTAATCGATTTGACTTGATTATGCACACCTGGGGCAATGGACCTTCAGGAGAATGGACATTTACAGAATCTTTAGATATAAATGTATTGTGTAGATCAAATATGACTGTCCAATAGATTGGAATAGTATAGAAGACTGTGTGTGCTGTATTAATTGTATTCATATCTTCAACATGCAGTTCCCTGTCATTAGGCGAAGGCAGCCAGATCTGTATTCAAATATTATTTTAGAGCAGTTACTTTCTGAGATCTTTATTCAAATAGTTTTGAAAAAGTAATACTTTTCTGAGATCTGTATTCAAATAGTTAAAACTATAGTTATCCCAGGTCTGCTGTACTGTTCACACCTAAGGCTAATACTGTTGTGGACCAGGGTTATACTTGTAACTGGACACATTTCTCTGGCATGACTGTGTGTAGGCAACCAAAAAAGACCAGAGAGCTCTAAATAGCCTCCTCAGCTACTCCATGTGGAATGGAGAAAAGAGGGGTCACGACTGCTCAGTGACCTCACCATGATGATAAAAGAAGGATCATCACGTTGAACATCAAGGAGATGCGGCATCTCTCATGTGTTTGAAAATGGGGGGAGAGGTGGTTTCTTGGCTAGGCTGCAGAACTAGAGCAGTGCCTGTGTTGCGGACGGTGCATGAGAGGTAAATTCTTTCTAAAGTCTGGACTGCAGCCCAAATGTCTCATACGGACAGAGCCCAGTGCTATAACCTCTGCTATTACCCCAATTCATCTCTGTAATGCTAAGTGCCAAGCCGAGAAGGTGTGCAGGCTATTTTTAAGAAGTTTTGATATTACTCATCAGGGCAGTAATATTACTGCCTCTTGTGTCAGGACACAGGGTCTAACAAAAAGAGGTTACATCTCAAGCCAACATAATTGAAGGCATAATAACCTTTGTCACCAATAAAAAGGTGAGTTCTAGACATAATGCTTGCACTATGTTGAAAATATAACATTGTTTGTGGCTATTATTATGACACTCAATAGGAATTGAATGAACGCAGCATTTGCGTCATATCCTTGGCCTCTTGAACCACTATGAAGCTTTCCATCTGGCCTCTTGAACCACTATGAAGCTTTCCATCTGGCCTCTTGAACCACTATGAAGCTTTCCATCTGGCCTCTTGAACCAGTGTGAAGCCTTCCATCTGGCCTCTTGAACCAGTGTGAAGACTTCCATCTGGCCTCTTGAACCAGTGTGAAGCCTTCCATCTGGCCTCTTGAACCAGTGTGAAGCCTTCCATCTTGAGATTTTCCAGGCTGACTTTATATGCCCTCTCACACCGCCACTTGACGTCTCCATTAGACCTCCTCTTATCTCCTTTTCATGGCTTGCCTTACACCTGACCACCCCAACCAGAGTGGTAATTTGTGAAGACGAGGTGAGATCATCAATTGCTGCTCATGGATTTGCTTGAGGGACATGATGCCAGGGGTCTAAACCACTACTGTCTTTATTTCTCCCCAGTGGCTAAACACCTCACATACCAATGCACGTGTACGAAATCATGCTTTGCACCCATTTGATAAACCTCAGATTATGATACCAGCTTCTGTTAGAAAACCCTGGGATGAGTCTCTGATTCATTATTTGAAGTGATTGTGAAAGCCATCTTCTCTGTGCGTCTGCCTCTCCAGTTTCCGTCTGCATCTCTTAATAATACAGGTTAAACATCCTGCAGCTGTGGTTCATCAAGTTCAATGACCTTTTTAAATTCTTGTCATGCCTCCATGTAAACATGTCCTCAGAAATGACTCCACGGGTCATGCTTGATGGCTTTAGTCAGTGGAATAAAAAATTGGTGTGCACTGCTTAAAGTGATTGTGTATTACATACTCTGTTGCATTATGCAGCAACAGACTCCCTCCCACCAGTCCTAATGGGGCCTGAGACAACACAGAGGTGCTGTGTAATTACATATGCAGTGCCTTCAGAAAGTGTTCATACCCCTTGATTTATTCCACATTTTGTTGTTACAGCCTGAATTCAAAACGTATATACTCCATAATGACAAAGTAAAAACAGGTTTTTAGAAATGTTTGCACATTTATTGAAAATTAAATACAGAAATATCTAATTTACATAAGTATTCACACCCCTGAATCAATATGTTGTAGATGCACCTTTGGCAGTCTTTCTGGGTTAGTCTCTAAGAGCTGTCCACACATGGATTGTGCAGCATATGCCCATGATTCTTTTAAAAATTATTCAAGCTCTATCAAATTGGTTGTTGATCTTTGCTAGACAACCATTTTCAGGTCTTGCCATAGATTTCAGATTGTAGTGAGCCACTCAGTAACATTCACTGTCTTCTTGGTAAGCAACTCCAATGTAGATTTGGCCTTGTGTTTTAAGTTATTATCCTGCTGATAGGTGAATTAATCCAATTTTCCTCTAGGGTTTTGCCTGTGCTTAGCTCTATATTCCATTTCTTTTTGATTCTGAAAAACTCCCCAGTCCTTAACGATTACATGCATACATGATGCAGCCACCACAATGGTTGAAAATAGTGACACTCAGTAATGTGTTGTATTGTATTTGCCCCAAGCCAATTTTTTTGCAGTATTCCTTCAGTGTCTTTTGCAAACATGATGCATGTTTTGGAATATGTTTATTCTGTACAGGCTTCCTTCCTTTCACTCAGTTAAGTTCGTTTTGTGGAGTAACTACAATGTTGTTGATCCATCCTCAGTTTTCTCCTATCATAGCCATTCAACTCTGTAACTTTTAAAGTCATCATTGGCCTCGTGGTGAAATCCAGAAGCGGTTTCCTTCCTCCCTGGCAACTGAGTTAGGAAGGACGCCTGTATCTTTGTAGTGACTGGGTGTATTGATACATCATCCAAAGTGTAATTAATAACTTCACCATGCTCAAAGGGATATTCAATGTCTTGCTTTTTCTACCCATCTACCAATAGGTGTCCTTCTTTGTGAGGCATTGGAAAACCTCCCTGGTCTTTGTGTTTGAAATTCACTGCTTGACTGAGGGACCTTACAGATTACTATATATGTTGGGTACAGAGATGAGGTAGTCATTAAAAAAATTATGTGAAACACTATTACTGCAGTCCATGCAACTTATTATGTGACTTATTAAGCAAATGTTTACTCCTGAACTTATTTAGGCTTACCATAACACAGGGGTTGAATACTTATTGACTCAAGACATTCCAGCCTTTCATTTTTTACTAATTTGTTTAAAGAAATATATAAAAAAAAGAATAACAACATAATTCCACTTTGTCATTATGGGGTATTGTGTGTAAGCCAGTAACAAAAAGTTCTCAATTTAATCCATTTTAAATTCAGGCTGTAACACAACAAAATGTGGAAAAAGTCAAGGGGTGTGGATACTTTCTGAAGGCACTGTAGTCTATGCTGTATCCAACGGCACTGCTTTGTCACAGTACAAAATTAGGCTACTCACTATTTTATTAGTTATAAATCTGACAATGTTTATATCTACAATACCTTAGCAGCAGTTTAGTCAAAATGACTCCAGCACTAACTTTGTTTGAGTTGAGATTCACTTTGTGAAACTGTATATAGGACATACCCAAGACTGTCTAAGAAGTGGCATAATGACACAATTCTTATTCATGAAAGGATGGAGGTCTTGGTAAAAAGCAAAAGGACTGTCATCTTTCAATTTTAATTACCCTTATTTCCTTTAATACCACAGAGACACAACCCGAATGACCTGCAACAAGACTACTGCCATTGTAAATCATGCCCAGGCAACCTCTGGCAGGGATATCATTCTTAATGAGGGTGACTTTGGGAGAGACTCCAATAGAATTGCAACAACCAAAGGCAAAGGAGGATTTCTTTAAAATCATATGCACCATAGAGGACTTCAAACACGGCCGGCCTCCAGCTTGTGTAGTAATGGTTTATTAATCACAGGGGAATGCAGAGCTCGGTGAATATATTTTTATAAGCCCTTTCAGACAGGCCTGATTGTAAAGGCTGTAAGTGTTCTCTGCAGTTTCTCCAGAACACCAGCCATAGTATAGCTATTGCACAAGACTGGAGGCATAGCTATTGGACAAGTAGGGAATCAGCTAACCTAACATACTGCACATGATTTTCCAGTTGGTTCAATTTCGTTAGTCAATTAACCGGTGGCTCCAATCAAATTGAGAGACACTGAGAGAAACTCAGATGAATTCATTGGAAGCTGCAGGCCTCTACAGACTGGCAAACCCTGGGGTCATTGCTGTTCCATATCATTCTGTTGGAGAAGACCGCTACCTTTTGCCCTTCATTATGAACTCATTCAGTCATTCAGGCATCCTGCAGGAATTGACAGACACAATCAATGCAAAAATGAAAAATGTATTTGAATATTTCCAGTAGCAGCTTAACACCTGTCGTGACGTGACTATCATTAATGTGATGACTGCTATTTATCAAAAAATGACCCTACTATGTTTAATTATTACTCAATTAAATGAATCATGTAACAATTAACTATTTAGGAATTTGGGGCACCATGGGAAAAGTTGTTCACCGAGTTACTATCTCCCGACTTAAACACTAAAGATTATATGAATATCTCTTACATCAATTACAGTCAATTATTAATTTTTACCTCATCAGTCTCATTCTGAATGTCGCGTAATTCTTGGATATCTGCACGAACCTTAACGCGAGTGATGAATCAGCGATACACAAATTGGCTTAATTATTAATTTACTAACTAATTAAATCATCACACAGAATACGTAAACACACACAGCGTAGGTTATTGATTACATACATAATACAATGAAAACAGGTCCCTAGTGGACTAATAAAAGCATGACAGTTTGGTTACTCAATGAAAAGGGAGGCGTAGGTAAGGAGAGGGAGAGACAAAGAGAGTCAACTTATCATACATACATTTGGAAACTAGGCTCAGCGGTCTAAGACACTGCATCGCAGTGCAAACTGTGTTGCTACAGATGCTGGTTTGATGCCGGCTGTGACTGGGAGACCCATGAGGCGACGGAATTTTTATATTTTTTTAAATTTTACCTTTATTTAACCAGGCAAGTCAGTTAAGAACACATTCTTATTTTCAATGACAGCCTGGGAACAGTGGGTTAACTGCCTGTTCAGGGGCAGAACGACAGATTTGTACCTTGTCAGCTCGGGGGTTTGAACTCGCAACCTTCCGGTTACTAGCCCAATGCTCTAACCACTAGGCTACGCTGTGGTTAATTATAAATAAAAAAACTTCCTTTATTTACAAATTAGTAAGAATGTCTCACCCCATGTTCAAGAATGTCCTTTTTCTCACTCACTTTAGGCTGTTTGAAAACGAAATCATCTCCAAAATATTGTTATTTTTTAAATAAAGCAATTATTATTATTGTTATTAATTCATTTAGACTTACATAAAAGCCCCTTAGATATTCTCACAGATCAGATTTGCCCAAACGATAAATGCCCCTTAGATATTCATTTAAAATCCTCCAATCCTCTAAATCTAATTATTGGCGGAGAGTCATTGAAAAAAATATTATTCGATATATTGTAGACCTACCGTAGGTGACATGAGTCTCACTAGTGTTGAGTAATGTGCTGTTAAAAGTGGTATATGTTTTATTTATTTTAAAAGCATATTGAAGCTAGAAGCAATAGGATTTTAAGCAATAGCCCATCTGCTGTGGTCAGCTATTTCAGCACTGTTTCGCACTGCTCTGAGACAAGAATGGGGACTGGTCTTGATAAATCAATGAAAATTCTATTTTCACTGATTCTCCATTTGGGTATTGGTTAGACTACAATTAGGCTGTGGAAATGTTAGGATTATTTTGCTCTTACTGTGGTACTGTAGCCTACTCCCGACCGGTCGCGTTGTACAGCGCCAACAAATCAAATCTAATCACATTTTATTAGTCACATACGCCGAATACCTTACAGTGAAATGCTTATTTACAAGCCCCTAACCAACAACGCAGTTTAAAAATACGAATAAGAATAAGAAATAAAAGTAACAAGTAGACTATATACAGGGGGTACCGGTACAGAGTCAATGTGCGGGGCACTGGTTAGTGGAGGTAATTGAGGTAATATGTACATGTAGGTAGAGTTATTAAAGTGAATATGCATAGAACATAACAGAGAGTAGCAGTGGCAAAAAGAGGTGGGGGGGAAATAAAAATAGCCATATGATTAGATATTCAGGAATTTTAAGGCTTGGGGTAGAAGCTGTTTAGAAATCTCTTGGACCTAGACTTGGCGCTCCAGTACCGCTTGCCATGCGGTAGCCGAGAGAACAGTCTATGACTAAGATGGCTGGAGTCTTTGACAATTTTTAGGGCCTTCTTCTGACACCGCCTGATATAGAGGTCCTGGCTGGCATGTAACTTGGCCTCAGTGATATACTGGGCCGTATGCATTGCCCTCTGTAGTGCCTTGCGGTCGGAGGCCGAGCAGTTGCCATACCAGGCAGTGATGCAACCAGTCAGGATTCTCTCGATGTTGCAGCTGAAAAACCTTTTGAAGATCTGAGGGGAAATTTGTTTGTCGTGCCCTCTTCACGACTGTCTTGGTGTACTTGGACCATGTTAGTTTGTTGGTGATGTGGACACCAAGGAGCTTGAAGCTCTCAACGTGCTTCACTACAGCCTCGTCGATTAGAATAAGGGTGTGCTCGGCCCTCCTTTTCCTGTAGTCCACAATCATCTATTTCGTCTTGATCACATTGAGGGAGAGGTTGTTTTCCTGGCACCACATTGCCAGGTCTCTGACCTCAACCATATAGGCTGTCTCGTCGTTGTCAGTGATCAGGCCTACCACTGTTGTGTCATCAGCAAACTTAATGACGGTGTTGGAGTCAGGCCTGGCTGTGCAGTCATGAGTGAACAGGGAGTACAGGGGGGGACTGAGCACCCTTGAGGGGCCCCTGTGATGGGGATCAGTGTGGCGGATGTTTTGTTTCCTACCCTTACCACCTGGGGGTGGCCCGTCAGGAAGTCCAGGATCCAGTTGCAGAGAGAGGTGTTTAGTCCCAGGGTCCTTAGCTTATTAGCTATGGTGTTGAACGCTGAGCTGTAGTCAATTAATAGTATTCATAGGTGTTCCTTTTGTCCAGGTGGGAAAGGGCAGTGTGGAGTGCAGTAAAGATTGCATAATCTGTGGATCTGTTAGGGCGGTATGAAATTGGAGTGGGTCTAGGGCTTCTGGGATAATGGTGTTGATGTGAGCCATGACCAGCCTTTCAAAGCACATCATGGCTACAGATGTGAGTGCTACGTGTCAGTAGTCAGTGAAGAACTTGCCAGTTGGTCAGCGCATGCTCGCAGTACACGTCTTGGTAATCCGTTTTGCCCTACGACCTTGTGAATGTTGTCCTGTTTAAAGGTCTTACTCACATCGGCTGAGTCACACAGTCGTCCGGAACAGCTGGTGCTCTCATGCATGTTTCAGTGTTATTTGCCTCGTTGGGAGCATAGAAGTAGTTTAGCTTGTCTGGTAGGCCCGTGTCCCTGGGCATCTCTTGGCTGTGCTTCCCTTCGTAGTCTGTAATTGTTTGCAAGCCCTGCCACATCTGACGAGCATCGGAACCAGTGTAGTACGATTCGATCTTAGTCATGTATTGAGACTTGGCCTGTTTAATGGTTCATCGGAGGGCATAGCGGGATTTCTTATAAGCTTCTGGGTTAGAGTCCCGCTCTTTGAAAGCGGCAGCTCTAGCATTTAGCTCAGTGCGGATGTTGCCTGTAATCCATGGCTTCTGGTTGGGCTATGTATGTACGTTCACTGTGGGGACGACATCATCGATGCAATTATTGATGAAGCCAATGACTGATGTGGCATACTCCTCAATGCCATCGGAAGAATCCCGGAACATATTCCAGTCTGTGCTAGCAAAACAGTCCTGTAGCTTAGCATCTGCTTCATCTGACCACTTTTTTTAATCAACTGAGTCACTGGTGATTCCAGCTTGTAAGCAGGAATCAGGAGGATAGAATTATGGTCAGATTAGCCAAATGGAGGGCGAGGGAGAGCTTTGTTCCCATCTCTGTGTGTGGAGTAAAGGTGGTCTAGAGTTTTTTTCCTCTGGTTGTACATTTAACATGCTGATAGAAATTTGGTAAAACAGATTAAAGTTTCTCTACATTAAAGTCCCCGGCCACTAGGAGCGCCACGTCTGGATGAGCATTTTCCTGTTTCCTTATGGTGGAATACAGCTCATTGAGTGCATTCTTACTACCAGCATCGGTCTGTGGTGGTATGTAGACAGCTACAAAAACTACAGATGACAACTCTCTAGGTAGACAGTGTGATCTACAGCTTATCATGAGATATTCTACAAGCAAAACCTTGAGACTTCCTTAGATATCGTGCACCAGCTGTTGTTTGCATATATGCATAGTCCGCCACCCCTTGTCTTACCAAAAGCTGCTGTTCTATCCTGCCAATACAACGTTTAACCAGCTAGCTATATGTTGATAATGTCCTCGTTCAACTACGACTCCGTGAAGCATAAGATATTACCGTTTTTAATGTCCCATTGGTAAGTTAATCTTCCTCATAGGTCATCGATTTTATTTTCCAATGATTGTACGTTAGCAAGTAGAACGGAAGGCAGGGGGGTTCATTCGATCGCCTACGAATTCTCAGAAGGCAGTCCCACCTCCTTCCTCTTTTTCTCCGTCGTCTCTTCACGCCAATGACAGGGATTTGGGCCTGTTCCTGGGAAATCAGCATGTCATTCACGTCGGGCACGTCGGACTCGTTAATGAAAGAAAAAGCTTCTGCCATTTCGTTGTGAGTAATCGTTGTTCTGATGTCCAGAAGTTATTTTCAGTCATAAGAGACAGTAGCAGCAGCATTATGTACAAAATAAGTAAAATAATAAGTTATAAATAACGCAAAAAATGTACATAAAAACACAATCGTTTAGGAGCAGTCTAAATTATGGGCTATTAGCAGGACAATAGATGCTTTGTGCAAGGCAACTGATCAGCATTAAACACTTTGTAGATGGGGCATCCCAAGTGGCACAGCAGTCTAAGATGCTGCATCGCAATGCAATACTGCATTGCTACAGATGCTGGTTCAATACCCGTGCAGGCCACAACCGGGAGACCATGAGGTCTCACTCTAAATAATAAACTGGCTTTATTTTCAAATGCACCTTAGATATTAATTTTGAATCCTCCAAATCTAATTATTGGCGGAGAGTCACGTCACTGACTTTTTGTTGTTGATATACTGTAGGCCTACCGTAGGCAACATGAGTCTCACCAGTGTTGACTATTGTGCTGTTAAAAGTGGTGTAGGTCTTATTTATTTCAAAAGCATATTGAAGTTAGAAGAAATATGATTTGAAGCAATAGCTGTGGTCAACTATTTCAGCACTGTTTCGCACAGCTCTGAGACAAGCATGGGGACTGGTCTTGATAAATCAATGAGATTTATATTTTTATATTTTTCTTAAGATAGAAACACCATAATATTAATCAAATTAATGAAGCTACATTTCTTAAAATCCATACAAAAAAAAACGTACAAAAAAGTTTTAAATTCTCTAGTACAGCCAATATTGAAGGCTAGCAAATGCTTCTCAAAGATACCCTTTGGTGGTCAAATTAGCACTAACTGGCATTAATGGTAGCAACATCTGACAATTAAATGACGTGCCATAGAAATCTGCGGTAGCCCGCAAGGTGTACTGCAGTATGACGCAACTTTTAAAAGAAGAAACCTCTGCACCTCAGGTGTACCACGTGGTGGTGAGAGGGATCTGTTCTTCCCACTCGTCTTTGGTCAAATGTCCTAGACAACTTTACATGCACATCTGCAGACTGTGAATGTTTGGTATAGTCTTTACCTTTTTCACTGTTTGAGAGTTTCAGAAGGTCTTACCATTTTCAGCCGTGTAGACACCACTCCACTCTTTCTGGTCTTGTAGGTTTAACCATTTCAACGTGTGGTCCACGGCCTCACGTTCTCTGGTCTTAATGTACATTTCGTTAGCGAGTTGACACGAACTCTGATCTCACTTTGGCGTGTCTACTGACTTGGCACAAGTTTGCAAGAACCACAACTCTCATTTAGAAGGCTAAAATCACATTGCTATCTTCACAACAGTACTCACAAACATTTAGATGTAAACATGATATATACAGTGTGAAAGCTCTTAAAGTTAATTTTAATGACATCACAAAATAGACATTAATTTTCCATTTTCGGATGTTGAAATATATTATCCCAGTGTCCATTGTTTGATGTTGAAGTTTTTGGCGGCAAGAGTCTCTCGGTAACAAAGGAATTTTTACCTTCCCAGTACTGCAGGACAAGACAGAGAAAGTTTACGACTGTTTGTTAAGTAAAAATAAACTGCACAACTACCCCCTCTCCTCTCAGATGTGAAAGGGGGGAGGGGGGTCTGGCTATCTGTCAGCCGTGTGCCGAGCTGATCTGGCACCTTTGATCTTCACCAAGGAGTGAAAGTCATGACACACCTATTCCCTTTTATCGGGGTGGATGCACCTTTTCTTTAGGACACACACACACACATTGTCAACATAAAGCTTCCTTATTCTCTGACCAATATTTGCATTTTCAATATGGCGGGTTTAAAAGATCAAAGAGAGAGCGACAATGATGAAAGTACCATTGTGGGGAAGCAGCATTTCTCTGAAGTGGGTTAAAAATTGAAATATGCTGACAATAATCCAATGACATGCCGCCAAAATATCACACCACTCTTTGCTTTCTGTATATTCATATTTTTATTGTTCCTTAATGTCAACCAGATCAATGAAAGGAATGCAATCCATACTTATTCTTTTTTTATTTTGCAGATGAAGGAAACCTTTACATAAAATGCCACCGCACAGAGTGGTGTGCTATCTCCTTTGTGCCTTAAAACACAAATAAAGTATGTTTTCAATTTTTTTGGTTCATTTGATTGTTTAATAACCTTTCATGAGACAGTGAGCATTTTACAACAAACTACGAGGTCAAAAAAAGGTAAGATGTGATACAGAAAAGACTTACAGCCACGATTCTGAGCATGTGCATGTCTGGGCGTGGCTATCCAGGGAGCTGCAACAACAGTGGTTCAACTACAGCAAGAAGATCTCACCTTTTGAATGCATTTTCAATATTCAATTGTGGCAGTGTTCTGACTTGAAATCCATGGGGTAAACTCAGGGGATAAACTAACCATACATTTCTCAAGTCAGAATACCGACCTTGGTTTAAGGATCAGTCTTGTAAACGCCGTTTGTAACTGATCTAAACATAATAGGTCAAACAATGGTCATTTTGGAAAGAAAACTGAAA
Source organism: Oncorhynchus kisutch (assembly GCF_002021735.2). Taxonomy (NCBI): domain Eukaryota; kingdom Metazoa; phylum Chordata; class Actinopteri; order Salmoniformes; family Salmonidae; genus Oncorhynchus; species Oncorhynchus kisutch. Next base: position 58,881,510 of record NC_034176.2, read on the forward strand.
GCATGCTGTGGTTAGTGATGATTTAGTTGTTTATATTGTACTTATATCCTCAGGACGTGACATACCTGTTGTGTCCCCCCCGTTCTAGAACGGCTCATTTGTCCTCTGACCTATGAGTGATGTGTCAGCATTTTGATCGTGACAGAAATCATGAGCCTCTGAGCGACTGTCCCTGGCTGTGGCAGGTTGTCTTTGGCACTGTCACATTGAGCTCCTGTCTGTCTCTCTTTGGATTGGGCACAAAGGGGCCAAAAAGTCTTGGCCCTGGGGTAATTCCTGTTCATCTCTTGGTTCTATTTCTGCCCTCACATTTAGTAAGTGTCACATGTGCCGCCTCAGATGCTCTCTCTGAGCGATGACTTGTGCACAACCCCCTTTGCCTTGAAATGCACAATGTGTCATGGCCACATTGTACGTGTTCCACCTCAGATGGTCAGAATAGTGATTAGGCCCTAGATGCACAAGGAACAAGATTTACAAGAGAAACCTAAAGTTTCCTCATGCATGGTCTCTTAATATTTAACATTTGCATTCAGATGTGCTGATAACCGCAAATGACAATTGGTAATGTTAGAGCTGCAAGATACTACTGCTGTTGTGCAATAGCAGCTTTGAGAATGTTCATATGATTTGTGTGCCTGTACTGTTTGATCCTTATGAGAAATACCACCCAAGACTGTGGTTGTTCAGCTGGAGAGCAGCAGCTTGACATGAAGCTTGCATGGTGAACCCCTATATTTATGTTGGGGACGGTATAGATTCTGTTTAACCTGCTGCTTTTTCCTTCTCTTTCATGTCTTTTGCAGTCTGAGGTATCAGCATGCTTCTCTTGGATGCAAATAAAGTGCCAAGTCCCCAGTGTGCAGGGGCTTTGTAGCCCAACGGAGGCTTAAGAGGACATGGATCTGACAAATCCAGACTTGCAGGGGCTACCGCCGTCCTGCCGAGCTCGATAAAGTAATCCCATCTCATTATATCCCTCTTCAGATTCTATACCTGGTTTGATCTCCCCTGCTCCCGCCTTGATTCATCAGATGTGATTCCCCATATCTGCCTAGTCTTGCACCACATTGGAATTGGGAAAAGATGCAAAATGTGCAGGCTTTCTGACACTTTCTGACACTTATCGAGTGAGACTTATGCTAGCATCGGAACAGGCACATAGTTGTTGTTTATTTGTGTTAATGTTATTTGTGACATAAGCAGCCTACTGTTTGGGTTGTGCTACCACATAATGCATAGGGGCACTTGTTTATATTAGAGGAACATGTTGGCATTGTGTGACAATATACCTATTCCACTGCGTATCATGACCCAGAATCATGTCCCAGTTTGACCAAGCAGGCCGCTTTGATAACGTAGAGAAGTCAAATCTGCACTAAATTTGCATGTATGGTGACATCCTGCTTTGAGGTCATAGCTTGATCACAAAAGACAGGTCTCCCAAGTCCTCTCCACCATACCCACATACGTCAAAGAAGCCTATGGACAATGACATGATAAGGAATGGTTGCTTATGCTATTACCATTTTGAGAGCAACTATTCCATGTTTTTTTTTTACACTGTACATGATACGAGTACTGATGTAGACTAGCCTACTAGACGGACGGAATCCATTAAGGGTGTGACTTAGAAGAGCATGGCCATCAATGTAATTAACAGTCAAGTGATTTATCGTTGTAAAGCAAGCATTGAAGAAGCAACTTGATAACCCTCTACCTCAGGTTTAAGGTGTATATTTTCCTCATTTGCTATCCCAGATATCAATAAGAGGGCAATAGCTTTATCTTTACTCTCCTACTTACGATACAATCATTACACCTTTTTATCCATGTGTTTCTACAAGACTTTGACTACATTTCTGCATGTATTCTTCAAGACACCAAGCCTATTCATCATTCAGGAATAATAGATTGTGCCCCAATACATTATTCTATATTCTTGGTACATTCATTTATTGCATTAATAATTTAATTAAGTATTCCATATTCAATTCAGATATTGCATACCATTCTCAATGCCATTGAGTAGATGATTCTAACGCCAATAACCTTTACAGTGCTAATTATGTATTATTGCTGATAACCTTATGTTCAGTATGCTGCCTATGCTATATGGGGTTGTATTGTAACAATGCAAACTACAGCTATTGATTGAATTTTGCTTTTTAGCAAACACTTTGGTTGCCCAGTGAATGTACACTCCAAGTTGTCAAGAAAATGCAAATTATATTTTAGATGCTGATAGCTAGTCTTCATACAGTATATTTGAGATTTTCTATTTTGTATTCAACTGAAGCTTTTCAGTACTATTTTAGGAACAGGCCATCGTGGCTCTGATTTAGCCCAGATTATAGGGCAATAAGGCATCGATTGGATAAACGTTAAAATCTTTCTGAGAAGACGAGACATATGGGAGCCAGTGACAGCCTCTAGGACCATTTTTCACCACTGCCTCCATTTTCTGGGGGCATCCTCTGCATAATGGACGCTGCAGAGACAAATTGTGTTGTTTAACACTTAGGTAATTGTCTCCAAAGCTCTGCACGATTTTGCCTAATTGGTGAAAGGGCCAGGGCAAACATTCCAAGAAAATGTATATATGAGGTACACAAAACGACTGTAAAATAATCCGAACTATGATTGATAAACAACATTATCCAGGTGACGCCGGGCTAGGAGGAACTCAGAGAAGATCATGTCGAGGCATTCATTATGTGTGCTTGTTGAATGCACAATGGTATTTTCTTTGTTATTATTTCTCCTATTAGCTGCTGATCAGGATGAGCAGGATAGACAGACGATTGCAACATAGAAAGTTAGCGTTTACATGTCATTTATATCAACCTAACCAATGGATCGAATGGGTGTTTGGAATATGAAAGGAACCCGAGTGATGCCTGGGAGCAAATACAAATACAATGCTGAAAAATCATCTCATAAATGCAGTAGAAGTCTGAACAAGGCATTTACTTTTAATATAAAGGGATGGGATTATATGCATTTATTCAAGCGTCTCTATATTGAACCTATTTTCATCCTATCTCTATGTTGACTACTGGGTGCAAAGAGCAGTGTTATTTTGGAATGGATCTGATGCTTGGGTGCACTGAAGCGGAGAGTCATTTTCCCAGCATTTTCAGAATCCCTGGAACTGCTTACCTCCACTCCTCAGTCATACTACCCCCAGCCTGATGTGGCCTTTTGACATGCTGCCATATTGTCTTACAAGGAGACATGGGGCTGGGAGATATCTATTTCAAATAATGCCAGACAATTGCAGAATAACCTCCCCCTCCTCCACTTTAGCTCCTTAAAGCCTTTTAAGGCACAACATTCGAAAGCTACAGGTGAATAATACTCGAAGGTGACAGTTGAATATTGAATATATGACAACGTATTTAGTTACTCATTCTACATGTCCAATAGTTCATTAACATTATTTGATAACATTAAGCAATGGGAGAATATATATATATATATATATATATATATATATATATATATATATATATATATATATATATATATATATAGTACACGCCTCCATGGTACACTATGTAATTTCTGCAATGTTATATTTTTTTGTCATAAACCATGACTAGCACTTGATCTTTCTAATCAACAAGATTGAGCAAAATTAACAAGAGTCTCTTGCATGTGGACACGATACAGCAAGAAAGAGGCCAGAAAGTATTCACATGAATAATGCACTTTTACAGCTGATCATCATTTTCATATTTAAGTGCAAATCAATAGTGGTAATGAGATTCTCCCTGTGCATTGATATAACTCTCTTTTCCAATTACTTGAGCCCATTAGCTTGATTGGTAGTGTCTCAGCAATCAACAAACGTGCACTCTTCCAAGAGCAAAGGCGCAAGTTACATACTTTAGGTTCTGAACAAGTCTGATTTGTAGCTAATTCTCAGGTATCAAAGCTTCACATTTCTCAAACCTAGTGACTGAAATGTGTGTGTGTGTGCGTGTGTGTGTGTGTATGTGTGTGTGTGTGTGTGTGTGTGTGTGTGTGTGTGTGTGTGTGTGTGTGTGTGTGTGTGTGTGTGTGTGTGTGTGTGTGTGTGTGTGCGTGCGTGTGTGCGTGTGTGTGTGTACACGTGTTTGTAGGAGTGAATTTGTTGACTTCAAGGTTCCATGGATTGCATGATTGCATTGCAATTCGTATGTCCATTCTGTCCTGTTTTTTCTCAGGGTTTACATCCATATCCATCCAATTATTAAATTCAGATTAAAATGAAATAAGATAATAAATACTGAAGACCAAACATTTACAGCGTTCTTCAAACCTGGTCTTCGGACCCACAGGGTGTGCATGTTCTTGCTCCAGTGTCACACCCTGACCATAGTTTGCTTTGTATGTTTCTATGTTTTGGTTGGTCAGGGTGTGATCTGAGTGGGCATTCTATGTTGGATGTCTTGTTTGTCTATTTCTATGTCTGGCCTGATATGGTTCTCAATCAGAGGCAGGTGTTAGTCATTGTCTCTGATTGGGAACCATATTTAGGTAGCCTGGGTTTCACTGTGTGTTTGTGGGTGATTGTTCCTGTCTTTGTTTTTGCACCAGATGGGACTGTTTTAGGTTTTCTCACGTTTGTTGTTTTTGTTAGTTATCTCATGTGTAGTTTCTTTATAAATTAAAGAACAGGAATAACCACCACGCTGCATTTTGGTCGGCCTCTACTTCACCTAAAGAAAGCCGTTACATCCAGTTCAGCACAAACACAACTGATTGAATTAATCAAGGCCTTGATGATTAGTTGATTAGGTTCTGTTAGTTCTGAGCTGGAACAAAAGTCTGCAACTCCTTTGGGCCCCCAAGACCCGCTGCCAAAGCGGTTTAGAAGACGGGAGCGTTCCCATCTATGAGATTGTCTGTCTGCATCTTTCATTGTATGTGTGTGTGGTGGTTACAAGTGTTATGGCTTCGAGACGTTCCTGACCCGAGGAGGTTGATAAGACATGACAGTGTCAAGTGTCTACTGTCAGAAAAGAGAGTGCATGAAATGTTGTGTGTGTGTGTCTCCTCCCCATTTCCCCACTGCTGAAACTAAAAGCATGCCTTGTTAATAGGTAGGTGGATGATAGGTAGTTTGAACTCCAATTTTGTCAAATTGGATCTCTCTATCATACACTCCTGGTTTCGCTTTCACATAGATTTTGTGCGTTGACAACAAAAAAAATCACAGTGAAAGCATGATGTGGAGATGCAAATTATTAATTTGTCATTTAATTATTTATCATTATTTTTTCAATTACCCATGCCTTAGTTTTGGTATAGATGAAAGTGTACTTCACTTTAATCATTATAAAAGTCTGTTTAATTAACTGAGGTATTGTTCCACTAATTTGCCTAAGTACCAATAAAACAGTAATTCATTAAAAGAGATCCCAATTCGTTTTTATTTTCTACCATTCATGCAATGTCAAACATTTACGACCATTCCAAACGATATTGGCTTCAATTACTCCCTTTCAAGTCTCAAAACAACTGGCCAGTGAGAGAGAGGACGGGGAGGGGGGACATAAGCATCTTAGCCGTTCTCAGTTGAGCATCCCTGATATGGGAGTGTAGCCACCACATCTTTAGTCGATAGCAGACAGACATCTGGAAGCATATGCCTTTAAGAGAATATTCTCTTTGGTTACTCCCCTGCATAATTTCCTTGGCAGGAGTTGTTGTTATTGACGGCTACTTACTCAATTCACTTAAAAATGCATCTGCAATTAGCTGTTATTTAATTGGTTCTGGTCCACCATTGATTCTATGTCCTTTGGTGCGTCTTTCTTAATTGAATGAGGTCACCTTATGAGTAAAAAGATAATCATGCTCGTGTCCCCAAGCCAAAGAAATATAATAGGAGATTACACATTTCCATTCCGCAGCTTTCGATTATCGCCTTGACACTGATTTAAAGTGACATCACCCATTTAGGTGGGATGGAAACCACGCTCATAAAAATATTTTCTTCTGTTGAAAGCGATCTCTGTGTGTTATTGTTTGTTGGGTTGGGTATTTCATGAGCTTTGAAATGAACAATGTGAAAATATGATCCTTTGCTCCGTTGACAGAGACATGTTTTAATTACAAGAATCAAATATGCCCCCGTGATCAATGTAATGCTTTTTAATGGTATTATCCATCCGTCTCAATGCCTCAGTCAGCCACCAATAGCGATCAACATGACATGTGTGTAGTGGAAAAACTCTTTCTACAGCATGAAATGCCCACATGGAATTTTAAGACTGATATAAGATATACTGATATGTTTCAAAAGCCCATAGCTACTTTTAATAACCTTTATTATCAAAAATGATAATACATGATTAATGCCTGTACATTCATGCCTGTAATGCATTTAAAATGCATTACTTACACACAGGTAGTGTATAAAAAAGTGTATTTATAGGCCTATGTAATTGATCTAATTTGGTATTGCTACTTTGAAATGCAAACACATTTTAGGGGACAGAGTTTTTAAGCCTATGCCTAAAGGCTACCCAGGAGTATCCATTAGCAGTGGAGTAGCTTCAGCAGGTCATATGAGGCTACATCACAATGGCAGACAAGTCTAGGCAATCTAACACTACTGCATATGTAGGATCTTCGATTAAACCAGTTTACTATAGCAGGAAAAATAATCCTACAGCAGCAGGATATCTGAATTATTATGGTGGATTATGCACATTTGTGTAGGGTTTGATACGTTTTTCGTTAGGGGAAATCAAGTCTGAGATTTTAAAGTGGAAATTACAAACTTAAGTAGCCCTTTACAAGTTTAATTTGCAGGAGAATTCTTAGCAACAAAAGAGTGATCAAATTAAGATCCTACAGCTACCTCTCTTTAGCCATCAACCAAGTAATGATAGTAACGGGCAATGTTGTTATATTCCAACCTACCACCTCATACATGGCTTACTTCTGGTTCATCTGACAAAAAGCAGGAAGTTGTGCACCACAATATATATTGATGAAATGGCATCTGGGCATTGGAGCACCTGGCTTCCTTCTCCAATCAAAACATAACCTTTCCATCACTGTGGCAACCACATGCTATCATGAGGAAGTGAGACACAGCAACAGGAAATTGTAATTTGAGTAACAACCAATATAGATAAGCATTTAAACATATATCTGCTAGATATAGAAACATAGGCTGGTGGTACATGTGTTTACCTCTCTCTGATTACTTTTAGGATTGGAGCATCATGCCGCAAGGGTTGTTGTGTGAGCATGTTAGGACATGAGTGGGGGAGGAGAATAGGAGAAGCGTGTAAATCGGCCCAGATGAAATTGATCGAGCCACTCTCACAAAGGTACTTTCATCATTGACGTTCACTCCCTCATTACAAACATCTCTCCCTCTCTCTCTCTCTCTCTCTCTCTCTCCTTCCCCCTCCCCCTCCTTACTTTTCTACGGGGCCAAGAGGGCGATCAGCAAAGTCGATACCACCCCAGAAACACTTTTCTTCAGCCATGCATCTATTATTGTGAGTACATTACAATTACACTGGATCAATTTTTGATTTCCATTAATATAACCCTGTCCTTCATTGATCCTGCTACCTACATATTCAGTGGCTTTATTGATTTGGATCAGGGAGAGCTGGTGGAGCTACACAAGTGAACACAAATTAAACGAAAAAGTTCTATACTTGACAGCAATACAGTTTGTTCCTCAGAATGTGGAAGGCATGCTTTCTTCTAATTAGTAAAGAGGGGTCAGTGACACCCATTCTACGGGAAGGGATATGACAGATTTTAGGCCCTATCGTTACATCAACAAACAGAGGCAGCCAGCCACAATGATCTACTGCAGTTGGGCCAGGCCACATGATGGGTAAAGGGTATTACTTGCATAATTTCGTCACCCCTCAATCATAAACTGATTAACACTTTGAACATCTGGAGCAGCAGGTGCTTGTCTGTTCAAATAACGACTCCAACAAATCAATTGCACCCATGTGAAATGACACCAAAACCAGCAGACCATGCCATTCTTGAATAACTGATGATATACTATGTCAACAAGCTGGGAGAAAGTTTCCATTGTATGTGGTATTTAATGTTTGGATCAAAATCATACAGAGAAAAGCATTTCCAATGTGTCCTGACTTTGCAGAACAATCATGTAGCTAGGACAGTCGGAATGAAATGACGCAAGTACCAAATTCACAGCATGATTTGGTGTATCATTTGTAATCCTCTCATCTGGGGAACACAGTAGAGTTGAGTTCCGCCTCCTTAGGATGGAAACCCACATACAGTGGGAATGTAATAGTTTTCTCTGACTTACACAGTACACAAGAGAAGAACTCATTCTTGATGACATTTCCATTAGCAACAGAATCCCATTTACCTCTTCGAAGGACTTTGAATGAATATGAATTGACTTCACTGAATGAAATTCAGCACTGTACATATGCACAAGCCATATACGCAAGAAAAGGGATATGAAAAGGAAAACAGGTTCAGTTCATTATCAATGCAATTGTAATTAGCACATCTGTTTGACTTAATTGTCCATCCTCCTTCCATTGATCTGTGTGCTTAGTTTGTTTTGCTTTCCAACGGGTTTCTTGTCTCAACAAAAGCCATTACAAAACGCTTGGCTTTCTTTACATCCCAGTCCTCCTCAGCCAACAGGATATTGGCCATGCTCCTTCATCAATTGCTTCCCCTGGGATTGGATGGATTCTCCTGTGAATCCCTTTGTGAGAGCCAGCTTCCCATGGAGCAGTTCAATGTCAACACTGCCACTCAACAGTCTATCAGAATAATCACCACAGCGATTATCTTCCTTCCCTTTTCTTTTTATCTGTTCTGTTTTCCTTGCTGCAATTCATTCTCACAGCACTGATAGATGTATGGGAAACCCAACAGAACGTTCCAGAGGCACGATCTCTCGGATGAAACAGGAAAGGAAGTCAACTGTTCTTTGAAGATGCAGGCAGTTGGGGCCCAATTTGAATTCCCTAAATTCACAAATGAAAGAAGGATGTACACATTATAATGAAAGTAATGCTCTTTGGAATCCACATGTGTAAGTTTCATGTCAATCCCACATTGATTTCACTCGAAGATATGTGTGAACATTTGCAAAACAAGACTTGTCACCTATCCAAGCACAATAGCCACCCCAGTCCACTCTCCCTTTCTGAGAGAGAGAGAGAGAGAGAGAGAGAGAGAGAGAGAGAGAGAGAGAGAGAGAGAGAGAGAGAGAAAGAGGGGCATTAGTGTGTTTGGTCTTGAGTAATGTAGAGAGTAGAGGGGATTTAATCCATTCTCCCCCATTTCATAGGGCTAGAATATTAGAGGGCTGACACTAATGAGCAGCACACCCATGATGTGAGCCATGGAGCTGCCAACATCATTATCTACTAGTGTACTTCTGAAAGTCACAGAACCCCACCATGTCGAGAAGCCTGCCACCACAACGTCTAATTACATTGACAAATGATAAGCCATGATGGGTGGCGGTATGGTCCTTTGGTACTTACATTCTGACTCTGACTGCTGCCTGAAAACCATTGAACGGGAAAAATGTGAAAATAATCACTCTCTCCTCCCAGGAAAGATGGCCTGCATATATCAGTAAATATTTTGTGCAGGACAGCAAGAATAGCATGAACATCATGCAAGCGCACAACAGGCTAACAATGGCATTGCATTTAGCCGATTTAACATTTTGAACAATAAAACAAAATCAAGGGCCTGGAAGGATATTTGAAAACATGACCACACAGTTGGGTAAATTATCCTTAGATTCCTTCACTATTCCTTATCAAGTCACTTCTGGATTGTTGGTTTGTAAAATACTGACATGAACACAACAATTTGACAGCAGATAACTCATCGTCAACTCATTGCAAATGTATTTACACAATACTACGTGACGCACGTCGACAGGAAACGTGACACATGACAATTCTCCTTGTGCAGAGGAGAGATTTGACTGTGACAATCACCTGTGCTGCTGCTGTAACCCATTAACACTGTACTGCTAATGTAATCCTCGGTCTCTGTGTCCGTGTTATGTTGACGTAATGAATCCATTTGGCAATTTATATTGGCTCATTTTTATTGACTTGATGAGTTTGTAATTATTTATAATCCATTTACAATATTATTCCAGCAAATACAGTACCTCTTAGCCGGAGGAATATGAAATGGCCTGAGTAAAATGGTCAATAATGGTAATTTGACTCAAGGGCAGATGAAGATTAGGTTACATGGTGTAGTTCGAGGAAAAGAGAATAATCATAATCCATGGAGGGACCAGAATGTTTTTGTTTTCTTCTTTGATGGAAAGACCTGGAGTTATTGGCCCTGAGGCTTGACCAGCTGTGCTTAGCTACAACAAGCGGCGTACTGAGACGTGGCAATGAGAATGTTGCCATGCTCCTGTCTAAAGCTGCCCTCCAACAATACTGACAGCACTCCCGGAGGAAAACGAATGAGAAAACGTAAAAACAGTACACTTGCGCCATGGACGAATGTTGTCATTTCTCAAAATGAGACTTGATCATGTGTCACGACATAAACAAATTAAAAAAAGAGTCAAACTAAGATGCACACGGACAAGCCAATGTTCTGGCTGAACTGGACTCTACATTTTTGCCGACTGAATCTCTCATCTTGTTGATATAAAATAAAATAAATGGGGAGGCTATAAATGCTGGGTATCTGCTGCAGGATCCTCAGCATAGGCCAGCAGCCTGGAGAGTATGTTGAAGTAGAGGACAGAGGGAAGCTTCCACTCAATCACAATGTCAATGTCAATTTGGTGTCTGGGAAAATAACTGGGAGGGGGTGGATTGAAGTGGGAGGAGAGATGAGGAGCTGGAGGATGAAAAGAGCAGTGGAGGACACTGGTGTCACACAGGGGGAAAAAACGGTGGTCCTTCGAAAGAGGGTGTTGATTGTGTAGCACTTGTTTCAGGTTGCTGTCAGTGCTGTATATTGCTGCTGTGCAGAGGGTTTACTCTTTTGTTATAACTCAGGTCTAATCAACAAGATCCTGTTGCCCAAATATTCAGTTATGATCCCAACGGCGGCTTTGTAATGACTGAACCCTCTTTCATCACTGATATGCTAATTAGCCACCAACCACACATCAAAACCAGAGAGAAGTAACTTGCAAAAATCAAGGTAACAACCCCTCCAGGGTGGGCCCAGGTACAATTACACGATCTGGCGTTTCATCAGCTCCCTACAGGGCGAGCGAGAATTGTGGCATTGCAGATGTGCCCCACCGTACATGACACAAGCATAGACATACACCACACAACATGTACAGAGGTAATAAATACAGAGAAACTCCTACAAACACAATTATGCAGAAACCAGTCCCACAACTCAAACACCCCACAGACATACTGGGACCTGGTGTTTGTTCTTTGGATTGCAAAATGTGGATTGTTACAGATGGGAATTATTGCACTAATAATGAGCTGACACAACTTTGAGCATTACTTCTTCTAATTACTGGAGAACCTCCCCTGATGGCAAAATATGGCGTAGTCATTAGTCTAATCATGTTTATTCTCCTTGATACCTGGTCTATACCTGTCATGTGTTCTATCCCAAAAGAGAATACAGGACGATGTTGTCTGTATAGGAACTGTATAACAGAATGGAACCCTGCTTAACTGCAGCCATCTCCGGTAAAGACTACATATAAAATCTTTACCACCCTGCTGTTCTTTCAAACAAATGCACCACGTGCATGGGCTTAGCCTCTCTTGTCTCTGGTCCAATAAAATATCACAACATAGGCTGTTAATCGTTAAAGCACATTACAGGCTGATATGTGTCTATGTATTAAGTGATTTGAAGTATGCACAGTCTAGGTTTGTAACGCTCGTCTGAAGAAGAGGACCAAAGCGCAGTGTGGTACGTGTTCATGATAATTTATTCAAACTGAACACTGACACAAAATAACAAAGTGGAACAAAACGAAACAGTTCTGTCTGGTGCAGAAAAACACACCAGAAAACAACTACCCACAAAAACACAGGTGGGAAAAAGCTGCCTAATTATGGTGCCCAATCAGAGACAACGATAGACAGCTGTCCCTGATTGAGAACCATACCCGGCCAAAACAAAGAAATACAAAACATAGAAATAAAGAAACTAGAATGCCCACCCTAGTCACACCCTGGCCTAGGGCGTGACAAGGTTGAAGATGACAAACGGGATTCGAATATCCAGTGTTAGTTTAATCAGTTATCAAGTTACTTTTACAATATTATTTCTCTTCTTCTTTGTTGGCGCTTAAAAAACATGTAAATCCATCCCCCAGCCTATGTTTGTTGCACTCTTCCTGTTTATGCATGAACGTTGTGGCAGGTAGCTGGCATAGTAGCTGGTACATAGATAGCTAGCGAGATGGCAGAGACAATTGTTACAGTTTCCCTCCGTCGAAAGAGAGTCGGACCAAAATGCAGCGTGGTTAATAAGATACATCTTTAATGAAGATGACACACGATAATACAAAACAACAAACGGAACGTGAAAACCTATACAGCCTATCTGGTGAAATACAAAACACTGAGACAGGAACAATCACCCACAAAACACTCAAAGAATATGGCTGCCTAAATATGGTTCCCAATCAGAGACAACGAGAATCACCTGCCTCCGATTGAGAACCGCCTCAGGCAACCATAGACTTTGCTAGAACACCCCACTAAGCCACAATCCCAAAAACCTACGAAAAAACCCCATACATAAACACAACACAAAATAAACCCATGTCACACCCTGGCCTGACCAAATAAATATAGAAAACACAAAATACTAAGACCAGGGCATGACAGAACCCCCCCCCCCCCCCAAGGTGGGGACTCCCGGCCGCACACCTAAACCCATAGGGGAGGGTCCGGGTGGGCGTCTGTCCACGGTGGCGGCTCCGGCTCGGGACGTGGACCCCACTCCAACCAAGTCTTAGTCCCCCTGTAACGCGTCCTTTGATTGGCAACCCTCGCCGCCGACCTTGGCCTAATAACCCTCACCAAGGACCCCACTGGACTGAGGGGCAGCTCGGGACTGAGGTAGAAGCTCGGGACTGAGGGGTAGCTCGGGACTGAGGGGTAGCTCGGGACTGAGGGGTAGCTCGGGACTGAGAGGAAGCTCAGCACTGAGGGGAAGCTCAGCACTGAGGGGAAGCTCAGCACTGAGGGGAAGCTCAGCACTGAGGGGAAGCTCAGCACTGAGAGGATGCCTAGTACCGAGAGGAAGCCCAGTACTGAGAGGAAGCTCAGGCAGGTAGTTGGCTCTGGCAGATCCTGGCTAGCTGGTGGTTCTGGCAGATCCTGGCTGACTGGCGGTTCTGAAAGATCATGGCTGACTGGCGGATCTGCAAGATCCTGGCTGACTGGTGGATCCTGGCTGATTGGCGGATCTGGAAGATCATGGCTGACTGGCAGATCTGGAAGATCATGGCTGACATGGCTGACTTAAAAATCATAGAATGTGATTTTCTGGATTTTTGTTTTAGATTCCGTCTCTCACAGTTGAAGTGTACCTATGATAAAAATAGTTTTACATAGAATCTCCCTGCCCAGTTCATATCTGTGTGCAAAATTGATTGGTAGCCAATTGTCCTTGTATTTGAGCTCTCTTTTTACTGTACCGAGTTGGATTTATATATGTATTTACTTATGTGTAAATAATTTTTTTAAATCGTTTATTTTAAGTCTTGTAAAGGAGATAGATTTAGGCTACGGACGGTAGGCTATGCTAGCCATTCAAATATAGTGTGTGCCCTCTACTGGGCATACAAATGAATGACCAACACATGCAAGGCATCTTTAGAGGGTTTTCTGTTTTTAATAATGCTAAAGTAATCTAACAAGTTGCTTTCCATAGCAAGTAACGTTGTAACGTAACGAGCTACTTTTAAAACGTTCTCCAACACTGCTAATATCTGATAACTCTTTGCAATAATGGGACCAACAATGCTAGTTAGCAATGGTGCTGGTAGTTAGCAACAGCGCTGGTCCCAGATTTGTGACGACGTTGTCTTAACCTTTACATTTTCGACCTAGTACACAGTGCCATGTTGGGGTATGTAATGTCTGTCACTAGTCGGGAAGAAAAGTGCATGGAGACACTGTTGTTTTTTCTTGATTAATGAGAAGTCTGTTCGTTAAATGAAAGTTGAAACTTCAGAGCCCCCCTCCCATCTCCAGGCAATACATCCATATTCATTTAATGATAGCTGACTTCTAATTATCCTAATGGTCTACACTGGAGCCATCATGGATGTATTATTCAGTCAGAATGTATTTTTTAACATTCTCTCAAGTGAATGATCACCACTGGTGAAAGAAGGGTGGCATTACTCGCAATGGTAAAAGGAGCTCAGATTTTGAAGAACAGGCCGGTCAGGTACAAAGCGTCCATGCTTGTAAGTACCTATTGTCTATGAATTGCATCCAGAAGGCTACTGTACCGTCTGAGCTAATCAATCTACCCCCCAAGATCCATACAGACACTGGCAAAAGCCATGATTCAGATTTACTCAGTGGTCACGGACAGCCAATCGTTCACATTCCATTTTTTTGTACTTGTTTTTTTCCACACAAATTAATTAATAACAAGGGCTCCCGAGTGGCGCAGTGGTCTAAAGCACTGCATCCCAGTGCAAGAGGTGTCACTACAGTCCCTGGTTTCAAATCCAGGCTGAATCACATCTGGCTGTGATTGGGAGTCCCATAGGGTGGTGCACAATTGACCCAGGGTTTGGCCCGGGTTTGACTAGGGTAGGCCGTCATTGAAAATAGGAATTTGTTTTTAACGGTGCCTAGTTAAATGAAGGCTAACAAGGGTGATGTACATCTCAACTGACAGTGAATAAAGTTAAGAGTAGAGGAACTGAGCTGCTTCCCAGATGTATGGCAGTAGATGCCACAGGGACTTGAGGTGGGTGTGTGTTGGACACTGATGCTTTACATGGCCACCAACAGAACTACCTAAAGGACATACTTTCTGCTGGTGTCACCACCACCACAGGATCAAAACAGATTCCTCTTCCTAACGTTAGTTGGACACGAGAAATGCATTCCTAATCACGGATGTCACATTCTGACCTTTATTTCCTTTGTTTTGTCGTTATTTAGTATGGTCAGGGCGTGAGTTGGGGTGGGCAGTCTGTTTGTTTTTCTATGTTTCGGCCTAGTATTGTTCTCATTGTTTTTCGTCATTCAATAAAAGGAATGCACGCTGCGCTTTGGTCCGCTTCATACGACGATCGTGACAATGGACAAGATCTGCTGCGACGTGTTACAATCTCAAACAGATATTCCCTCATCTCCCAAGCAGAATGTCCTGCGTTTTGAGCAGAGCATCTGGAGGCCGTACTCTTCGTGTCTGCCCCCCCCCCCCCCCCCCCCCCCCCTCCCCCAGTCATCCCACAATAGCTATCAAAAGCTCTTAGGTCTGGCCAATGAGAAGCTCAGTTTGAGTTGGCTCAATTTGTTTTTAAATGGATTAATACCGTTACACACATTTCTGGATTACAAATGTCATGAAATCTTGGTGAAAAAGCATTTAGTTGTGACTGTACAGGGAGCCCTGTTTCAGATTACCACGAGTAAACATCCACCGCATGACTGGAGCCCATCAAACGTGGGAACATAATAATAAAAAATAAAAATGTTATTCAAATTGAATCACTTGGGGGGGGGGGGGGGGGGGGGGAATAACATTTTCTGCAGTATTATATTTTTTGGGACAGCTTAGCCATATCAAGTACTGAATGTTCTCTGTGTGTGTGCGCATCTGTTACACGTGTATAATGAAATCTGATAGCTTACTCATTGTATCCAAATAGTTGTTTTGTAGAGTAGATATTGCACAAGACAGTTTTATAGGTAGGTACATTATGGTCAATTAATTTGCTCTGCTCACTGTGGAATTATTGTTCAAAAATAAAATCTGTCTAGACTTCCTGTGCAGTCGAAGACATTGTCATTGGCTGGGGATTGTTAATCTTGTCCTCATCATATCTTCATAAGAAGAAATGCTGAACACACACAATCAGGACATGTCTCTATAGAAAGCCAAACTTGAAATGCGTCCTCCTCTGCCTTAAGCCTTCTATACTCATCATATTTTGGAGCCACACCCAAACAAATGTACCTTACTTAACACTTGTGTTGTCTTAAGGGTAAAAAATGACCCACAACTATGTTTAACTTCAGAGAAAACCCCCTAAATGTTATTTTTTCAAGTTTAAATGTGATGACTTTCCTAGAGTGACCCCAACATTAGAAAAAATGAAGAAAAATACAAAATCGCCTTTGTTCTTGTTTTCATGGAAGCTGTACAAAAAGATTGTCTTCGGGTCAAAAATGACCCTACAGTTGTAAAATCATTTACACAGCACAAAAACCACAAAACCACAAAGACACACACACACACAATGAGAAATTGAGATTATGTGTGCTACTGATTGAACTCAGCCAGCCGCTCCTGAAGAGGAAGGTCACCATGGTTGGCACAGTTAGAAAGAACAAGCCTGAGCCCCCTGCACTCCTCGCAACAAGGGGGAGAGGGGCCTTCTTGTCCAAGTTTGCCTTCACCCCCACCATCACTCTAGTTTCTTACCTTCCAAAGAGGAACAAGAATGTGGTCCTCCTGAGCACTCTGCACAAAACGGCTGAGATCAGTGATTGTGAGAACAGGAAGCCAGCCTTCATCCTGGACTACAACCACAACAAAGGAGGCGTGGACAACCTGGACACGGTGATTGGAACTTACAGTTGCAGTAGGATGACTGCCCGCTGGCCCCTGGTCATCTTTCATAAAATCATTGATGTGTCCTCATACAATGCCTTCGTGATATGGAGCAAGATCAACCTGATAAGTGGAACAGGAGGAAGGTGTTCCTTGAGCAGCTGGGAAAGGCACTTGTAAACTCACACATTCAAAAATGGGGGAAGACTAGTATTTTGTAGTGGAATTCCTCACTGTACAGTTCATAAGAATATATCACTATGTTGTAAAAAAGTTCAAGACTGTTATTGTTTCCCTTCAATAAAATGTGTTCAAAACTACATTCTGCACATTTCTGCTACTTTCTTAGGCTATACAAGTGCTATCTCTTGCTAACAGAATTATGTTTATACCTATGCAGTACCTTTAGCAATATAATAATAATAATAATAAACCTCTACTTTAGTAAATAAAATAATTATGACAGGTGTGTTTGTAACGATTCTCCTCTTCGTCTGAGGAAGACTAGTCAAGATCGGACCAAAATGCAGCGTGGTACGTGTCCATGTTAAATGTATTATTAGTATGGTGAAAACACAGACACAGAAAACAACTACCCACAAACACCAGGTGGGAACAGGCTCCCTAAGTGTGGTTCTCAATCAGAGACAACGATTGACAGCTGCCTCTGATTGGGAACCATACCAGGCCAAACACATAGAACTATAACGCATAGAACAAAAACATAGAATGCCCACCCCAACTCACGCCCTGACCAAACTAAAATAGAGACATAAAAAAGGAACTAAGGTCAGGACGTGACAGTGTTGTAATAAAAACGAGTGGTGTCCACTGATTAAATGCAGTGTTTCTGCATTGAGAAGAGGGAAACCCCAGATATTCACCAAGTTTGGGATGAATGACAGGTTGTTTCTTCTTGCAAAATAGATTTGGGGTTTAAAATGAAATTAAGCTGCTTTATTTTCGGGGTTAAGTGAAGGCCGTGCATTTTTTACCCTTAGGACAAGGGGAGTATACAGACTATTAAGACTACACACACAAGGGTTTTAATAAAGCTCATGATCCCAATGTACAGTATGTACAGCACCAGGGTGTCACAACTATAAAAAGGACCATTGGAACAGGTCTGGTAATGTTCACTAAATTGTTGTCCTTTTTTGGCCAATAACAGGTGGTTGGTCAGTCGCTCCCTCTGCTTGTTCTGTTTCACCCAAAGATAGAAATGTAGTTTGAAGTTAAAAAAAATGGATTTATAGATCATAGGGAATTTTAGGGATCAGAGATTCCGACTTTATTCCACAGAACATGCAAAATTAGAGGGCAAAAGCCCTCAGGGGATTATTTTGTTGACTCCAAAGATTTTGAAATGATAGTGGTGTCGAGTCATCCATGACTCCATAGGGATTTCCAGTGGGGAAACTGAACAAGTGGAGGAAGCAATTGGATGAAAAAGGAGAGTCTGAATTACTATTTCACAGTAAAACAGAATGGTAAACGCAGCAATCAGGCTGGTTCTACCAGGCTAGTAGAGATATGGGTAAGATGTGAATCTTGGCCAGACCTCAAAAACCAGTCCCACTGGAACTTGAAAGTCAGAAATATTTGGGTAAACTCCCCAGAAATCTGCCAACCCAGGAGTCAGTCGGCAGGTGTTCAGGCAGATGAATTGCGAGGTCACTTCCTGGGTCTGCCCTGATTAACTGTAAACCATTTCTCTAACTTCTTCTGCTGAGGCTGCAGTTTGCTAAGTAGCACAGTGTGCTGTGCAGACACAGAGCAGCCTCTCCGCAGGGCACATCTCTGTTTTCTAAAACAAACACTATCCTCCTCAAAACCCAAGGTGGAAGCACATTAATGTAACCATGTGGCTACACCCACCTATTGTGTTTCAAATGTACCCTTACAGAAACAGCTAATAATGACATCTTGTAATGCTGAATATTGAGTCAACATTAATATTACTATTGCAATAGTCCCAGTCAGTATTAGATAGAACGTTGCGGCCTTGCCCACCTGTGGAGAAAACCACCTGTGGTTACCTAGGTTATCCTATTGTCTCACGGCCAAAACTTGAAATTTTTCAAAAGCAACTTTGTTGTCAATTACAAAACTACATTTAAGAAACATGTTTTAAGATTACTTTTCAGCATTGCCTGCTCCTGAGCGTTCTCACTACTTAGCAAAACGTAATGAAGGTTCCAGCAGCGAGGTGAGTTAGTGCTAGCTAGCTGGCCAAGACTAAAAACACAAGCAAATGGACTATACACCTACAAAGTAGTGAGTGAAGTTACAAACTGACTATACTAAACAATTGAAAAGTCTTACCTGTTATTAAATGTTTTTCACACACATATAGATACGTGTAGCCTACATGGATACCGTGTCCCTTCATTTCCCAGTTTCCCACACCGAATAGCTTTAAGCCACAGGGCTCTTCTCGCAAGCTCTTTCCCTACATGGGAGCATTGCAAACCGCCGGTCAGGATTTTTGACCTGGTTGCATGTACATTGAACAATACAGCAGCTTTTCATCCTGTTTTGATATTTTTCTATAACAAAATATCATCTACGAAGTTGGCTCTTTTACAGTTGGTGTCAACAGGAAAGAATGTTGGTTTTCTCCCATTTGTGGGCATGGTCGAGGGGAATTCCTTATTATTAGGTGAATATCGAATTGAGTATACAGATAAATTCATTTATGGTTTGTTAATGTGGTTCAGAATGCCTCAATAAGTTTTACTGTCTCTTCACAGTAAAAAAAAAAAACATTAAAATAAAATCATAAACCCATTCACCCACCGAGTAAGGAAAGACAAAAGCCGAACCTCACATACATCAAATCGGTGCTGCAAATCCTTCAGGCTTGTTATTCCAGTATTTTTGTCACCTCTGAGCATTTCCCCCCGGCTTCAATATTTTGAGCAATGTGTCACCTCACAAAAGAGGAGCAGCTCCAGCTGCAGCACACGGTGGCGTCGGATCAGCAGAAAATCTATCAGCTTTTAACACAACAGTATCCATCACCCTGTCAGGCTGCAGCAGATTGGCTCACCAGCAGCAGGCTGAGTTCAGCCACCGGGCCCTGCACTACTCTCTCACATCCACGCTCTGCCTCGGGAGCTAGAACTGGGAAAATCATGGTTTCAATGTGAATCTGTTATGTGTCATCAAATGTTTCGAGTTTTGGCCTATTATGTATTGGTTGTACATTTCTTAGGTGTTGAGTAACAGAAAACTGTAGTCCTAAATATTCCCACCCACCAGCCCACACTGAAAATAAGGGACAGTTTGTCAGCAAGTAGATGTATGTGATCTAAATTAATTTTTTAAAAAGCCCTGTAGTATCTATGTAGCTATCTAGCTTTAAATAGAGTAATTAAAAACCTATTTGGAATATTTTTCAGTTGTTAGAATGACAATCACACTGATGTGTAATAGATGGAGTCTCTTTTGCTCAGTCCTCACCAGGGACACTGCTATAGTCAGTCAACTCTGCCTCTCAGGCTTTTGACAAAGTGTAAACAGTTCCATTAGGAGGCTATGCATGGAGCTTCTCCTTATGCACACACACACACACACACACACACACACACACACACACACACACACACACACACACACACTCTGTGTCATGAAACTCCTAAATATATTTAATTGCACAGGCAAAAATGAATGACTTATTTATTTTTCTATGTTACTGTATATGCAAAAAATAAACATTCTGGTCATTAAGTCATGGAAAGGCAGAGCACAAAATAATTCACAATTGCTTCAATAAATCTATCTTCTGTGCTTGCATGATACATTTTCATTGCCACTGGTCTTCCCTGGGGTAAGTTGAGAAGACAGTGATATTGTGCCAATGTAATGCTTTACAGTAAAGTGAATAAACCTCTCTGCAAAGTAAAATATGGATTTTAAGAAGTTGCCGTCTCTCTGCTTGCCAGAAAGAGAAACTTATTATCGAAGCTGAAGAAAAAAATATAAAAAGAGGGAAGTCTGCATGGAAGAATCAGAACACTTAGACTAAATGGAATCCTCCATGAAAATGCTCCTCTTCAACTGAAGAAGAAGAGACATGATATGACAAACATTAGCTGGGATCAACCAATCGACCAAAGCCTTTGACATAAAGCAGGACATAAGTGCTACATTCAGGTCTGGTAATGCTAGTTTAGTAAAGTGAACATTTAAGATATGTGGGTAACCGTTCACTCTGAAGGGGTTTCCAATCAAAGTGCTTAATCAGTATATCAAATACAAATACATACAAAAACGATGTATCTTCAAAAATACCCCATGGTTGACCCTGGAACACTGCAATTTCAATACAAAATGGGCGAATTTGGAGTTGGAGATGTGATATTGTACATAGAGTTAATGTCGGAAGTTTACATACACTTAGGTTGGAGTCTTTAAAACTCGTTTTTCAACAACTCCACAAATATCCTGTTAACAAACTATAGTTTTGGCAAGGTTTGTATAGCCTTCCTTGCTCACACATGCTTTTTCAGTTCTGCCCACAAATGTTCTATAGGTTTGAGGTCAGCGCTTTGTGATGACAACTCCAATAGCTTGACTGCGTTGTCCTTAAGTCATTTTGCCACAACTTTGGAAGTATGCTTGGGGTCATTGTCCATTTGGAAGACCCATTTGCGACGAAGCTTTAACTTCCTGACTGCTTCAACATATCCACATAATTTTCCTCCTCATGATGCCATCTATTATGTGAAGCGCACCAGTCCCTCCTGCAGCAAAGCACCCCAACAACATGATGCATCCACCCCCGTGCTTCACGGTTGGGATGGTGTTCTTCGGCTTGCAGGCCTCCCCATTTTTCCTCCAAACATAACGATGGTCATTGTGGCCAAACAGTTCTATTTTTGTTTCATCAGACCAGAGGACATTTCTCCAAAAAGTACGATCTTTGCCCCCATGTGCAGTTGCAAACCGTAGTCTGGCTTTTTATGGTGGTTTTGGAGCAGTGGCTTCTTCCTTGCTGAGCGGCCTTTCAGGTTATGTCGATATAGGACTCGTTTTACTGTGGATATCGATACTTTTGTACCTGTTTCCTCCAGCATCTTCACAAGGTCCTTTGCTGTTGTTCTGGGATTGATTTGCACTTTTGACACCAAAGTACGTTCATCTCTAGGAGACAGAATGCGTCTCCTTCCTGAGCGGAAAGATGGCTGTGTGGTCCCATGGTGTTTATACTTGCATACTATTGTTTGTACAGATGAACGTGGTACCTTCAGGTATTTGGAAATTGCTCCCAAGGATGAACCAGACTTGTGGAGGTCTACAATTCTTTTTCTTAGGACTTGGCTGATTTCTTTAGATTTTCCCATGATTTTAAGCAAGGAGGCACTGAGCTTGAAGGTAGGCCTTGAAATACATGCACAGGTACACCTCCAATTGACTCAAATGATGTCAATTAGCCTATCAGAAGCTTCCAAAGCCTTGACATCATTTTCTGGAATTTTCCAAGCTGTTTAAAGGCACAGTCAACTTAGTGTATGTAAACTTCTGACCCACTGGAATTGTGATACAGTGAATTATAAGTCTGTAAACAACTGTTGGAAAAATGACTTGCACACAGTACGATTAAATGTCAGGAATTGTGAAAAACTGAGTTTAAATGTATTTGGCAAAGGTGTATGTAAACTTCTGACTTCAACTATAGTTGGTATGTGGTTGCAAAGGGCATCAGTGTCTTAACAGCATGATTTGCCAAGGCAGGATATTCTGAGCGCAGCCCAATCCAGAAATCTGGTCGTGGCTTCTGATTAAATTACATTTTCACAGAACCGCTTTTTGAAATTTCGACGAGGCTCTCTTATTCAGATATTGGTAAGTGGACTGGAGGCAGGACATGAAAGGGATAACAAATCCAGTTGTTTGTGTCATCCGTTTCGTGAAAGTACCTGCGTAATTGCGCACCCAACTCAGTTGCTTCGCTATATCACATTTGATATTGTCTGTAAGCTTGAGTTAATTTGCACACAAAAAAATCATACAATGATGGAAAGACCTGTGTGTTGTCCTTGTTAATGCAGATTAAAAGACAAACTGGTGCACACCCAGAAAAATGTGTTTATGTGGAGGTGCTGACTAACGGCAAATAAACTATCAAAATAAAGAAAGTTGCACACTCCATATATAAACTCCCAATAATTTATTGGGCATTTCCCAACGTTTCTGCATCACTGTGCCTTCTTCAGGGTAATATCATGAATACTTGAACCAGGTTATACAAAGAGTGAAATTAGTGCAACCAATGACAATAGTGAGGGGTGTGTCATAATGATTAAGTTAATTAGAATGAATTAGTGAAATTGTAAAAAAAAACAATAGTTTATGGCATATTAAACATATTATGCTATTGTTATCCAATAATTGAATAGTGTACATCATATTAGCATCAACATACATTATTGTTAAATTCAATTTCACATATTTAATTGTTTTGTATTTCCTTTCAAATTTGTTACATGTAATCTTTCGGTTCATCCTTAATGTATAATGAGCGTCATCAACAGGGGGAACATATTAGGTGTACGCTAACAAGCTGTAGAAAGAATACAGCAATTTATAAGACTAGTTCATCAAAGATAGAAGAAAAGAAACCAGGGCATGAGATTAAAGTCAATATTCAGTCCACTAGGGGTTAATGTTTTTAGATAGGATATCCAGTTAGCCTCCCTTCATAGTAGTAGTAATCTTGATGTTACCTTCTCTCCTTGGTAGAGCAACATGCTCAATGCCTGTGTATTTGAGGGATGAGATTTGATGGTAAGCTTCAACAAAGTGAGCTGCTACTGGATAGTCAATGTTCTTGTACCTGATTGAGCTGCGGTGTTCAGCTATGCGTTGTTTTTAATTGTCTTTTCGTTTGTCCTACATAGACTTTTCCACACAAACAGGTGATGAGATAGATTACTCCCTTGGTCTTGCATGAGATGATACCCCTATCAGGTATTTTTCAAGCTCTATGTGGGAGTCTGAAGAAGGATGTTTTTATAGTGCTATTGCACTGAGCGCATGAGCCACATTTGTAGTTCCCATTTGGGATAGGTGTCAAGAGTGTCTGAGTGGGCTCAGGGGGCATGTCAGATCTCACCAAGCTATCTCCAATATTGTGACCACGCTTATAGACCACCAGTGGGGATTCCTTGGGGAGGTGTGCAATTTTATTGTCTAATTGCAGAATATGCCAGTGCTTTTTCAGGATTGCTTTCATTTTCTCCAAACCCTTGGTGTACTTAGTGCAAAATACGGTTGCGTTGTTTTTCTTCTTTGGTTGAGTTTTTAGTAATTCCTCTCTTGGTTTTAGAGATATTTTCATCGTTGCAGCATCAAAAGTTTTTTCCTGGTAGCCTCTCATTTCATTTTGAATTTATCTGGCATTTTTTTAGCATTGCTGTCAGAATCTGTCTGGTGGCCACAGATTAGTTTAACCCTACATAACTGGCTATATGGTAGACCATTCTTGAGGGGAAGGGGATGCATACTTTCCTCACATAGCAAGGTATTGCGGTCTGTACGCTTTGTGTATATGTCTGTGAGTAATGCTCTCTTTGATGATCCATAATTCCAGGTAATTTATTTTTCTCTCATCAGTCTGCATGGTGAATTTGAGGTATTCAGAGCACTTGTTTAGTTTGGAATTCATTTAGTTCCTGCTGACTTCCTTCCCAGAGCACAAAGACATCATCTATGTATCTCTTCCTTAGGAGGATTTTAGAAAGTAAGGGGTGTGTCTCTGTTTTATAAAGGAGTGCTTCCTCAAATTGTCCCACACGCAGGTTTGCATATTTGTGGAATTTGAAGGAAAAAGTCTGACTCAAAGACGAAGTAGTTATTGGATAATACCAGTTCAGTAAGTTGTAAGATGCGATCAATGGATAGAGCAAGGGTAGAGTCTCTCTGCTGAAGGAAGTGTTGCAGCACCTGCAAGCCTCCTGTGTGTGGGATGTTAGTGTACAAGCTCTCCACATCAAAAGTGGCCAGGAGGGTGCCCTCAGGTATCCTTCCTTGTTAATGCAGACAGAGAAGAGCTCCAACTTCTTAATCATAGCCTCAATTCTGTCCCACACATTGAAGTTGTGTAGAGACCCTGTATAGTTGTGTAGAGAACCTGTAATCCTAGAATCATTCAGGTGAGTAAAAACCTCATCATTATGCAAGTGGACAGACTATTGAGAATTATGTTCAGCAAAGAAAACTTTAATCTTGTATCTCAATTCAAAAAAACGTGTCAATACTTTGCCCCTTGATAACCAGCGCACTTCTGTATGTTGTAAAATCGTTACATGGTCACTGCCCATATTATTGCATAGCGCAGAAAATACACAACAGTTCAGGGGCCTTGCTTTAACAAAGTTAACCATTTTCACTGTAGTGTCCAAAACGTCTTTCAAGCTGTCAGGTATTCCCTTGTCAGCAAGAACCTCTTGGTGGACACTGCAGTGTACCCAAGTGGCATCGGGAGCAACTGCTTGAATACGCATTACCACTCCACTATGTCTCCCTGTCATGGCTTTCGCGACATCAGTACAGATACCAACACATCTTGACCACCAAAGTCCATTTCATGTCACATAGCTGTCCTGTACTTTAAAAATATCCTCTCATGTTGTCCTTGTTTCCAGTGGTTTGCAGAAGAGGATGTCTTCCTCAATTGACCCTCCATAAATGTAACGGACATAGACCAGGAGCTGTGCCAGGCCCGCCAGGTCTGTTGACTCATCCAGCTGTAAGACATAGAATTCATTGGCTTGATTGCGAAGCAGTAATTATTTCAAAACATCTCCTGCCATGTCACTGATGCGTCGTGAAACAGTGTTGTTTGATGAATGCATTGCCTGTATAGTTTTTTGGGCTTTTTTGGGAAGAATTAAGTCCTCCACGATAGTATGGGGCATGCCTGACCTAGCCACTCGGTAACATACCATATGAGATGCTTCTAGCCTCTTCTTATTAATGGTATCTGTTGCTGTTATACATGTCTTATTACTCGAAAGTTGTCTTAATTCTCGCTCAAAAAACTCCTGTGGCTTATTTTCCAAATTGGCATGTCTTATTTCTAAATGTCTGAGCAAGGTTTCATTGAGTTGTGAGATCGTACTTTTGCACATACAGTATAACACACTGTGGCTGTAACGCTCGTCGAAATGGGTAGACCAAGGTGCAGCGTGATTTGGGTTCATCATAATTTATTTAAATGTGAACCAGCAACAAAACAATAAAGAGAACCAAACAAACTTACAGCCTTGTAGTGCTCAAAAGCAACAATACAAAACATGATCCCACAAACAACAGGTGGGAAAAGGCTGCCTAAATATGATCCCCAATCAGAGACAACTATATTTAGCAGCCTCTGATTGGGAACCATACCAGGCCAACATAGAACTACAAAAACTAGACTACACATAGAAATAATAAACTAGAACACCCCCCAGTCACACCCTGACCTACTCCACCATAGAAAATAAAGGCTTTCTATGGTCAGGACGTGACAGTGGCTGAGGAAAGGCACTTCTCCCAATATAAGTGAACCCCAAATTATTGTAGTTCTCATCATATTTACGCCTCTTCGATGGTCCGAAGTCCCTGTCTGTTGTTCGGTGCTTTCCCGGGTAAGGGGGCAGTAGCTCTTCGGCTGCATCAGATTCACAACTGTCAGTGTCCATGCTAGCTGGGCTAACAACAAATGTAGAATTACTGATGCTAGCATTGGATGTGCTCGTGGAAGCAGAACAACTTGTGTCGTCGACAGGTGCAGGTGTTGTACTGCTGGTAGTAGCAGTACGACGAGTAGAGCTGGTATGTGTCTCTATGGACGTGGGCCTTACTTTTTTAAACAATTCATCAATTCTCTAGCGAATGGAATTCCCGCGAGAGAGTAATGGTTAATGTGATTGTTTGTTAATTATTTGACTAGGCTACCTGTATTTGACATTGTGTTGTTATTTCGCTGAACACTGGATGTTTTAATTGTATTTTTGGCAGAGAAACGAGGCTACTCAGGTGAGAAAAAAAATCGCCCAAATGTGTAGCCCCTTTGGAAAATATAAATGGACTGTTTGAAAATGTGTTTTTTATAAATTTTTTAAACAAATTATGATTATTATTGTTATTATTTATATGAATCACATTTTATTTGGCGTACCCCCGATGGCATTGCGCGTATGTCACGTCCTGACCTTAGTACCTTTTTTTATGTCTCTATTTTAGTTTGGTCAGGGCGTGAGTTGGGGTGGGCATTCTATGTTTTGTTCTGTGTGTTATATTTATAGGTGTTTGGCCTGGAATGGTTCCCAATCAGAGGCAGCTGTCATCGTTGTCTCTGATTGAGAACCATACTTAGGCAGCCTGTTTTCCCACTATGGGTTGTGGGTAGTTGTTTTCTGTTTTGTGTATTGCACCTTGCAGAACTGTTCGTTAGTTGTTTTTTTGTTCAAGTATTCGTATTGATTAAAAAGGTATTATGAATACTTACCACGCTGCACCTTGGTCCTCACCTTCTTCCACCAACGGCCGTTACAGTGTACCCCATTACCTAACATTACATTGATTGTAGTAGCTCACTTGACATCACTTGCCTGTTGTACTTGATTTCATTTGTTTCATAAAGATTTATAAACGAAACCACAAATCCTACCTAATTCCTTTTATACTGCCGCTATCATTTAAAAAAGCCCACCATACACCTACATCAGCTTTTGTAGCTTCAAAGGAGTGCTAGGTGGCTGAATGTATGGTTCCGTTAGATAAATGTAATGCTATTAAATTAAAGTGTGATAGCCCAAATGCAAAGCACAGTAGTGAGAATCCCTCTGCTAGCTAATATACGATGCTTGGTAGGGTTGGGACTGGTTAATATTTGAATTGGTGAGTAGTCTGTTGTAGGAAGTGGTGTTGGAGGACGCATAGTGGAAACCCCTCCAGTATTGGGGATAGTGCTCTATGAAGGCTGCTGTCCTTTGGATGACACCATTTATGCAGAAATCAAATTGGACTTCATCACAACACGATTGATTGAACAGCACTAAAATGCACAATATACTTTGTAATGTCTGGAGACCTTTTGTTGGAGAAGCAGACTTTTCTCTCTCTTTTTGCAACATTTGATGAAGACTTTCTCAGTCTCTCTCCCTGCATCTGATATCTCTTCTTTTTGAAAGCATTATGGCACAGCGTTTGAAGTCGAGATTAAAATCAGTTAATATAATCACACTTTGATTCTCAGACTAGTCAGTGTTTCAAAATGAAAGGCAAACACATTTACTATAAGTACATAAGACAATACGGTCAAAACAGATTCTAATTAGATTTCCTTCCTGAGTAAATATATGTCAAAAGGAACAAGTTGATGGAGAGTGTAAGGGAAAGAGCAACATATATATATAAATATAGTTTAACCATATTAGTATCCAGAGAAATAAACACCTTGCCTGACATTGTGTAATCTTGTCACTTTGAAGTAGCTTTTGGCTCTGAGTGACCCTTTGTTGTGTAACTGCCTGGCATGGTGGAGCCTGACACTGTGTTGTCCTGTCAACTTGGATTACCCCTCTCTCTTGACCTGATGAATACTCTTTCTTCTGACATTTCTTACATGACAAATGACCTACAGTTGAAGTCGGAAGTTTACATACACCTTAGCCAAATACATTTCAACTCAGTTATTCACAATTCCTGACATTTAATCCTAGTAAAAATTCCCTGTCTTAGGTCAGTTAGGATCACCACTGTATTTTAAGAATGTGAAATGTCAGAATAATAGTAGAGGGAATGATTTATCTCAGCTTTTATTTATTTCATCACATTCCCAGTGGGTCAGAAGTTTACATACACTCAATTAGTATTTGGTAGGATTGCCTTTAAATTGTTTAACTTGGGTCAAACGTTTCGTGTGACCTTCCACAAGCTTCCCACAATAAGTTGAGTGAATTCTGGCCCCTTCCTCCTGACAGAGCTGTTGTAACTGAGTCAGGTTTGTAGGCCTCCTTGCTTGCATATGCTTTTTCAGTTCTGCCCACAAGTGTTCTATAGGATTGAGGTCAGGGCTTTTTGATGGCAACTCCAATACCTTGACTTTGTTGTCCTTAAGCCATTTTGCCACAACTTTAGAAGTATGCTTGCGGTCATTGTTCATTTGGAAGACACATTTGCGACCAAGCCTTAACTTCCTGACTGATGTCTTGAGGTGTTGCTTCAACATATCCACATAATTTTCCTGCCTCATGATGCCATCTATTATGTGAAGTGCACCAGTCCGTCCTGCAGCAAAGCACCCCCACAACATGATGCTGCCACCCTCGTGCTTCACGGTTGGGATGGTGTTCTTCAGCTTGCAAGCGTTCCCCTTTTTCCTCCAAACATAACGATGGTCATTATGGCCAAACAGTTCTATTTTTGTTTCATCAGACCAGAGGACATTCCTCCAAAAAGTACAATCTTTGTCCCCATGTGCAGTTGCAAACCGTAGTTATGGCCGTTTTGGAGCATTGGCTTCTTCCTTGCTGAGCGGCCTTTCAGGTGATCTTCTTGTCCACTTCTAATCACCTACCAATTATATGGACCTCTGTTTCCCTCAAAACCAGCTTCTAGGATACAAGTGTAACCTACCAACAAACAGTAGATGCAGAAACATACTGCCTATATTGGAACAGGGAGAAGATATCAGTTCACTGCTGCCTGTACATTATCGGATGACCTTCCACCTTTGACCAAGTGTTCTGGATTAACCTTTGACAATTTGAATAATACATGTACTGTTTCATTGTGTCATTGCTTCTATCACAATAGTAAGTCATGGACATTACCATTTATAGTGCAGTGGATGGCATCTGTTTCTGCTGAGGTGTACAATTCGGTTGGCTCATTAACATTGGCATTAATGTTTCATAGAAAGGTACCTGACTACAATTTGAAAAGGTTGGGATTCAGGCATTGTCTGTCTTTCAACTAAATTATTTCAACACACATATCACCTTCAAGATCAGCAGACCTTTACAGTACCTTTGAAGGGCAACATTCCCAGGTCAGCAAAGGCCAGCTCTTTTTTCTCATCTTCCATTCTTCAGTGAATACTAACACGACCATATGAGCTGATTAGAATGCTAATTTGAGGTTGGTTGGGTAATCGCTTGTCAGGCAGCTGTTTGGGCGTGGATGAACTGTTCAGGAACACAATGTCTCTACAGATGGACTAACCACCTCCTCTCAACCACCGCTATACAGTGTCTTCAGGAAGTATTCATACCCCTTGTCTTATTCCACATTTTGTTGTGTTAAGCCTGAATTTAAAATGTATTTAATCAATGTTTTTAAACACAATACCCCATAATCTAAATCCAAACACAATACCCCATAATGACAAAGTGAAAACATGTTTTTAGAAATGTTAGCAAATCTATTGGAAATGAAATACAGAAATAACAAATTTACATAAGTATTCACACCCCTGAGTCAATGCTTTATAGAAGCACCTTTGGCAGTGATTACAGCTATTAGTCTTTCTGGTAAGTCTCTAAGAGCTTTCCACACCTGGATTGTGCAAAATTTTCCCATTATTCTTTTCAAACTTCTTAAAGCTCTGTCAAATTGGTTGTTGATCATTTCTAGACAAGCATTTTCAGGTCTTGCCAGAGATTTTTAAATAGATTTAAGTCAAAACTGTAACTCGGACACTCAAGAACATATCATATTTGTAGATGTGGCCTTTTGTTTTAGGTTATTGTAAGGTGAATTCATCTCCCAGAGTCTGGTGAAAAGCAGACTGAACCAGGTTCTCCTATAGTATCCTGAAAATCTCTCCAGGTCTTAACGATTACAAGCATACCCATAACATGAAGCAGCCACCACCATGCTTGAAAATATGGAAAGTTGTGCTCAGTAATGTGTTGTATTGGATTATCCACAAACATAACACTTTGTATTCAGGACAAAAAATTAATTGCGTTGCCAGTATTACTTTAGTGCCCTGTTGCAAACAGGATGCATATTTTGGAATACGTTTATTCTGTACAGGCTTTTCACTCTGTCAATTAGGCTAGTATTGTGGGGTAACTTCAATGTTGTTGATCCATCTTCAGTTGTTTCCTATCACAGCCATTAAACTCTGCAACTGTATTAAAGTCACCATTGACCTCATGGTGAAATCCCTGAGCGGTTTTCTTCCTCTCTTTAAATGTTGTATTAATTTGTAAAAATATATCTATTCATAATAAATCCACCTTGACATTATGGGGCATTGTATACAGGCCAGTGACACTGATCAAAGTAATGTCAATGATACAATTTTTATTTAGTCATCAAAGATCTGCAAATTGGATTACCTAATAAAGAAATTAGGCACATTTGGGCAGTCTTGCTACAACATTTTGAACAGAAATGCAATGGTTCATTGGATCAGTCTAAAACTTTGCACTTGCAAATGCCATCTAGTGGCCAAAATCTAAATTGCACCTGGGCTGGAAAAATACATTTGGCCTTTCTCTTGGTGATGATACAAACATGATGGTACAAAAAAATACTTTGTATTATATTTTACCAGATCTATTGTGTTATATTCTCTTACATTCCTTTCACATTTCCACAAATGTTTCCTTTCAAATGGTACCAGGGGTATGCATATCCTTGCTTTAGGGCCTGAGCTCCAGGTAGTTAGATTTGGGCATGTCATTTTAGGTGAAAATTGGGAGAAAAAAAAGTGACGATCCTTAAGCAGTTTTTTTAAAGAGTACAGAAAAATGAACAAAATAAGAGTGTTAGATTTTTGGGGTGAACTTCCCTTTTAATACTTTATCTTCACATCTTGTGCCTCATTTCTCTGATCACCCTTGGGTCCAGAGGGAAATGTTTTTAGAATGCTGATATGGTGGGTGACATAAAAAAAAACATTGGAACGTGGATTGAATGGATGAAATCCCCTTGAGTTCCTAGTAGACTGGAAAAACAATATGAAAACCTTCCCAGAGGGCTTGACAAGGTCATTTTCCTTCACCAATCCAGTGATGAGTGACTCAGAGGAAGAGCGAGGGGCTCCGGGAACTGATAATAACAGATGGGTTTAGTTTAAGAATTAGGGGAGCTGATTTCCAGGTACTCATCCTCATTTTTGAAATTTTCTACGTCCTTCTTATGTGGGGCTGAGATACATTACTGTATGTGGGTATCAGAATCATTATAAATCCATTGTCGGACTAACTAGCCATTTTAATCTTTGGGATTATTCTGGACTGCAGGCAGAGCCTGGCCATAATCAGGCTTGACAGGGAAGCCAGACCAATGATTCCCTAGGCACAGCTGTTTGCCCTCTATTATGGCCATTCAGGTCACGCAGCATCTGACCATAACAAAGAGGGTATGAGAGAGGCTTGGGAGACAGCACTCTCTCCTGAGCTACAGCCTCTTACACATATGTAATGAGAAACCTGTGGGAATCCCCAGAGGTGTTTTGTATGCTTCAGCCCAGTGTTAGTCACCGTCAGGTAGGAAACTCGATATAGATCCTCACAAACTCTCGAACTGATGAAAAGATCAGGTTCATTTTTCAAATGATGCTTCAGTAATGAAGTATTCTTCCAACAAAAACAAAATGCATTGATGTCCAACGTCAGGTATGTTGAAATATCGCTTTGATAGAATGTTTTGGATGGTGGAAACTGGGAAAACTATTTAACGTTAGATATACAGGTATGTGTATGTTAGAACAAGCTCCAGTATGTTTAACATGTTAACAGAATCTAAACTACTCAGCGTTCTCATTGATTGTGTTGGCTTTAATTTAATTTAATTTGCAATAAAACTCTAATTGTGCATACTTTAAGTCTGTCAAACAATATAAACTCATAAAATACACAAGGGCATGTGGGTCTTGCATAAAACAACTAGAGTGGTACACATCAAATAAAATTGTGCAGAGAACGGCCCCAAACAAGCCCTAATAGCTTTTTTTCAATTCATTAGAATGGAGTTTTTCCAGTTGAATGGCTGTGAAGACTTAGGGTTTGACAGTGAAGTACTAGAGGGGAACTGGATTACTTGACTGTTGAATACATTATGCAATAGCTACAGACTTACTGATGACGCAGTGTAGTCAATGCTTTCTAGTGATTTATCCTGCGAGTTGTAGTACATGTCTCTCATTTTCTCAGCCAAAAAGCATTAATCTGATGGCAGTTGAATGGGTCCAAACATGCATCATATTCTACCTTTCAGCTGCGTAAAAATGTTTTTTGGTTGAGTGGATTTGGGTACTCTATATGTTCTTATGTTTTGTACATTTTCTTCATAAGATTTCTGTGAATCCTAATAATAACGATGAAAATATGGATAATTTACAATGCATATACTTCTCTTAGGCTACATCAGTAAGATTATATATGACAATACTCCACTCATGTACTTAGATAACAATTATGTATCTAGGACTTGGCAGACCCAAGCTTGATGCACTTAGTTCACATTAACTAAGTTAAAATACTCTATAAAATATTTAATAGGGACACACATACGGTACAGTATAAGTATAATTTTGAGGGTATCCAATAACACAGCTGTGGTGCACAGTGAAGGATATGCATCTCCAATGGGTTAGGAACATACTTTGATGTGTTTGTCTGTTTTAATAACTTTTATATACGTACCCAATGATTTATTTGACATATTTCAGACACACCTTGTGTCCGCAAAACAGCCCCCGCAGTGTGCAAAATAACCACAATGGGACGGCACTTAATTGACAACATGGAGCAAGATGTATCCGTACGTACGGTATCTAAGTGAAAATAGTAGGCAATGCAGAGTTAGTAAATTAGTCAATTGAGTGGTCAAAGCCATACAATGATTTTACATTTCACCCTAAAATGTTGGGGTTGTATATTAAAATAACTTGCCTATACTGCTCTCCCAATATCGCCCAGCCCTCTGATGGGTGACATACTGTTTGGACACAAACTAAAAAAATCTCCTTCCTCTTTCTGTCCTTACTGACACATGGAGGTCACACGTTTGCAAGGGTGCTATGCCCATAGGAGACACAGGAGAACGTGCTCCCTCAGATTTGTCCTGTTAAAATATATTTAAAAAATGTTTGTTTGTTTTTTCTCTTTGATACTACTACCCACTTATGCATTTTATGAAGCTGTCTTTAGCTGGCCCAGATTGGGAACCTATCTCCCAACCAGCTACCTAGAAGCCATGAGAAAAGCAAGCAATAACTAAATGCAATGAATATTCCATTCAATCTTTTACCTCGGAGCATATTTAGTTTCTTTAAAAAACCAGTCAGGAAGATAGACAGCTCAAGAGGTATGATTAGATATGCAGAAAAATATATTTTTTTTACATAGAATTAAGCATAATGATTATGGCTCTAGAATGCAGGAAAGAATATCTTTCCTGTATCTGAAAAATGCCAAATTCACCAACTTAGGCCCCCTCCGGACCACCCCCAAACCCCCATCCTCACGTACTTTGTGCCCCCTCAGATTTTGGGGGTGCATGATACCCCTGCAAGTTAGACTTATCAAACCGTTCTGTTGAACAGATGTTGGTTGGACAAAGCTCTGGTCTCAGCTTCATTGCTTCAGACCACATATTATCCAAGTCTGTTTGTTGTTGTAAGGCTGTAGAAGGCTGCCACATTTCATCAGGTGGTGAAAATATGGACAATGGACAATAACTAACTCT
Source organism: Oncorhynchus kisutch (assembly GCF_002021735.2). Taxonomy (NCBI): domain Eukaryota; kingdom Metazoa; phylum Chordata; class Actinopteri; order Salmoniformes; family Salmonidae; genus Oncorhynchus; species Oncorhynchus kisutch. The sequence goes on from NC_034176.2 coordinate 58,915,974, forward strand.
ATTTTTATTTCCACTGAATCTGCCTCTAAGAGGGCATTGCATTGTACTGTAGAGATTGATGGCTGTCTGCCAATTACTGGGATCACACTCACCCCTCTCAACCTGGCCCTGATTAAGTGTAACTCAGCCTTCCAGACAGTTATAAATAGAGCACCGTTATTCAATTTAATGCTGAGGATTATGCCCTAGACTTACACACTTTCTCCCCTGATTTTCCCCTCTGTGCAGGTAATGAAACTGCCAACTAGTGTAACGGATTTCCTCCTCTTCGTCTGAGGAGGAGTAAGGATTCGACCAAAGCGCAGCGTGGTAAGTGTTCATGATGTAATGTTTAATGAAACGAACTGAACACTGAAATACAAAACAATAAAGTGAACGAACGAACACCGTTGGTGTGGACCAAACACACACGGAAAACAAACACACACAAACCAAAAGTGAAACCCAGGCTACCTAAGTATGATTCTCAATCAGAGACAACTAACGACACCTGCCTCTGATTGAGAACCATACCAGGCCGAACACAAAAACCAACATAGAAAACAAACAGACTGCCCACCCCAACTCACGCCCTGACCATACTAAAACTAAGAATAAAATAACAGAACTATGGTCAGAACGTGACAACTAGGGTATATACTGAATATAAAGAAATGTGTTAAGCTTCTTTGATTCAGACCAAAGCTCAGAAATCTGGTTCTCAGCATAGCATGTTTGTCATAAATCAGTAATGATTCGATGAATGTGGGTTTGTTTGTGTGTGATTGGTTGAGTGTCTTGTCCTTGCATGTCCAATGCACTTCATGGATGTTGAGTACTTTCCTCCTCCATGATCCATTTAAAGACTGCAATTCACTTTGAAGAGCAGCCCATGTGGTTCTGATGAAAGACTAATATAACATTGACGGAAGGTCACCTAACGTGTAAATATAGCAATCAATCTTTACCAGACTTCCTATCTAACATTAGAACTTGGAAATAGATGTTAATCCCTTCATCACATCGATGAGTTGACAATGTAGCTTTGAACATGACAAGAAAGAAAGGTATAATGTGACCATGGGAGGGACACAAGAGATTTGAGTGATTTATGTACAAATTACTATTGATAGAGATTAATGTATGGCCCGCAACATTATCTCATTTGGAATGTTCAAGTTCCTCTATCATCTCCAATTATTTCAAGAGGGTATGAGCAGGGAGACAAGCATTCAGGTGAGTAAATAAAGGAAAGACATACCCTTGACTTGTTTTTTAAATGAAATACAGGGGAGATATTCTATACATTTCACAAGTGAGTTACAGGTTACATTTATTATGCTTGTATTTCTTAACTGATAATATATATTTTTTTTTAACCCAATGCATTACATCTTATATCCACTCTACACCAAGGAATGCCTGTGCCATTTTATCAAAGTTGTGTCAATATGGTCTGTGGCGGTCAGCCTGTCCAAATATGTCTGTGACATTCTACAGATGTAGAGAAGGGGGAAAATCTCTCTGTCCACTATCAGCGATGGATAAAACATGACTGGAAAGGTCATAGCAATGTCAATGCATTCTGAGAAAAATCTGGTTGATATTGAGGTTTAAGTGCCATACTAAAAGGAAGAAACAGTCAGGAAACACAAAAAAATATAGCAATCATCTATTTAAATTGCAAGTATTTCTCAAGAGTTACAGATTAAATCTAGGACAGCCGCGTGTCCATCATTTCTTGTGGAATTTCATTTGACCTAAAGAGGGATGGTAATAGAATTGCAGGTCTTTTGATTTGTCATTTATTATGTAAAGCAACATCAGAGAGGGAAGTAAAATGGCAATGATGATTAATGTCATCTTTCCCTTAATGGTCAATTATTTAAAAGATCAATGAATCCTCCCTGTTCCAGTAATCTGTCACTGAGACACTGGTACATTCTATGGGTTTGTTGCGTTAAAAGGCAAATTAACCCTAATTAATCTTTTGTGGATGTCAGTTCATAAGGAGTTTAACTGACAATTTCCATTCTGATGCTAAAGCATGGCTGCTGAGGCTCCCTGGGGCTCCCTGAGAAGATGGACTGAATCTGACAGTTAATGAGCTTTGATCCACTCATATCCAGTCAATATAAAAAAGCACAATATCCTATCCTAATTTCATGCACAGACCATTTTACAATGTGTACAGAACAATTCAATCACTCCATCAATTGATCTTTTTTTTTTGGACTAGAGAACGAATTAGAATTTGACATACACTATACTGTATTTACAATATTATTTGGACAATATTATTTGGATTCAGCTATTTCAGCCACACCTGTAGCTAACAGGAGTAGAAATTTGAGCACACAAACATGCAATCTCCATAGACAAACATTAGCAGTAGAATGGCCTTACTGAAGAGCTCAGTGACTTTCAACGTGGCACTGTCATAGGATGCCACCTTTCCAACAAGTCAATTAATCAAATTTCTGCCCTGCTAGTGCTGCCCAGGTCAACTGTAAGTGATGTTATTGTGAAGTGTAATGTCTAGGAGCAACAACTATTCAGCTTCCAAGTGGTAGGCCACACAAGTTTACAGAATGGGACAGCTGAGTGCTGAAGCGGTTGAAACACTCACTACCGAGTTCCAAACTGCCTCTGGAAACAACATCAGCACAAGACCTGTTTGTCGGGAGCTTCATGAAATGAGTTCCCATGGCCGAGCAGCCGCACACAAGCCTAAGATCGCCATGCGCAATGCCAAGCGTCGGCTGGAGTGGTGTAAAGCTAGCTGCTATTGGACACTGGAGCAGTGGAAATGCGTTCTCTGGAGGGATGAATCACACTTCACCATCTGACAGGTCGAAGCACGAATATGGATTTTGTGGATTCCAGGAGAACGCTTCCTGCCCTAATGCATAGTGCCAACTGTAAAGCTTGGTGAAGAATGGTCTCGGGCTGTTTTCCATGGTTCGGGCTAAACCCCTTAGTTCCAGTGAAGGGAAATCTTAACACTCGAGCATACAATGACATTCTAGACAATTCTATGCTTCCAACTTTGTGGCAACAGTTTGGGGAAGGCCCTTTCCTGTTTCAGCATGTTTCTGTCCCTGTGCACAAAGCGAGGTCCATTCAGAAATGGTTTGCCGAGATCGGAGGAGAAGAACTTGACTGGCCTGCACAGAGCCCTGTCCTCAACCCCATGGAATAACTTTGGGATTAATTGAAACGCCAAATGTGAGCCGTGCCTAAATGCCCCACATCAGTGCCCAACCTCACTAATTATTTTGTGGCTGAATGGAAGCAAGTCCCCGTAGCAATTTTCCAACATTAGTGGAAAGGCTTTTACAGCAGCAAAGGGAGGACCAACTCCATATTAATACCCAAGGTTTTTGAATGAGATGTTCGACAAGCAGGTGTCCACATACTGTTGGTCATATAGCGTATGAACCAGTTGAGCTTAAAACTAGTAGTGTACACCCAGCCCTTAGATATGAAGAAAACTACTAAGAGCAAGACAATGTCCTCTACGAAACATGAACTCTATTTCTCCAAAGATTATGCCTTTGTAAAAGGTTAGGCATATTAATATTTCTAAAGAAGGTTTCTATCAGAAGATTTTTACATTGCAGAAGACTGTGCTGACTTCCAGGTGTGTGGGAGTCCCAAGACCTCACAGCAATAAAGGCTGATATTTTGTTTTATCTTATTGTAGCAGGGACTATGGGTGTGACCCCAAGCAGACCAATAACCTGCCCTATATCTTATCAATACACATCTATTTCCCCTGAGGTTTTGGTTGGGGAGATCAATTGGCAGATATAATACATCAGATATGATCCATTTTACTTTCACCATCATTGAACAAACCCAAATTACTATAGAAAAACAATGAGTGAAGGTTGCTTGTCAATTATTTGGTTCCTAGTAGAAAACTATTAGACCAGTGGTGGAAAAAGTACCCAATTGTCATATTCAGTCAGTAAAATACTACTTGAGTAAAAGACTAAAAGTATTTGGTTTTAAATATACTTAAGTATCAAAAGTAATTGTAATTGCTAAAATATACTTAACCGCCAGACGGTTAAGCTAACGTGCGCTAATGTGATTAGCATGAGGTTGTAAGTAAGAAGAAAACTTCCCAGGACATAAACATATCTGATATGGGCAGAAAGTTTAGTGAGTCTGTCAGGCCAGAGGCAGTAGGGATGACCACGTGTTCTCTTGATAAGTGCTTGAATCTGACCATTTTCCTGTCCTGCTAAGCATTCAAAATGTAACGAGTACTTTTGGTTGTCAGGGAAAATGTATGGATTAAAAAGTACATAATTTTTTTTAGGAATGTAGTGAAGTAAACATAACATTTGTCAAAAATATGAATAGTAAAGTACAGATAACCCTAAAAATTACTTAAGTAAAAATACTTCAAAGTACTACTTAAGTAATTTACACCACTGTTATAGATCATGGCACTTTTCAAGTGTTTGAGTTCATCAATATGTTATGTGGGCTTCTTGATATTCAGAACGTAGTGTGGAACGATGGTAACACAGACTTGATCACAACTTGCTCACAATTTAAAATCCAAATAGATTGTCCCTGGGTGTTGATACATGTTCACTATGAACTGGAAAAAATGCATTTGAAGTTGCCTTTTAGAAAAGTTGGTTGCATTTTTTCTAAATGGCCCTGTGACTCCCACTCCCACTCTATGGACCCACTGCAAATTCCCTTTCACAGACAGTCCTACAGGCATACAGTATGCCATTAAACCTTATAATCCATATATCACAGAGGTTCCCTCCCCATAGCAGCCATTTTCTGATCACTCCCTTCTCATTCCCCTGGGGATCCAACCCACAATTTGCATCCCCTGTGGTCCCCCTCTTCCCTCACACTAAATTCTACATCCCTGGGCTTTTCCTGTCTCTGGAGAGTCAGGATAAGTGCCCTTGAAGGTGCCCTCGGCTGTTTTGAGAGCACTGTAAGCTCTATGGCTTGGAGAAATCCACAAGGGGAAAGGAAATTGCTGTCCCTGTTATGTCTAATGCAAACGGAGGAAGAGCATGCTTCTGTGAAAGGACTATTCATTCCTCTCGCTGTGAGATCACTCCATCTTTGCCGTGCTAGTCATTACTTCTTCCTCTAACGTCATGAGATACTATACACGCTGTCCCTTTTCTGATGTATAGAACTAGACTGTTGCTATCTAGAATCGGCTTCCAATTTCGCAACAAAGCATCCTTCACTCATGCTGCCAAACATACCCTCGTAAAACTGACCATCCTACCGATCCTCGACTTCGGCGATGTTACTTACAAAATAGCCTCCAACACTCTACTCAACAAATTGGATGCAGTGCCATCCGTTTTGTCACCAAGCGCCATATATTACCCACCATTGTGATTTGAACGCTCTTGTTGGCTGGCTCCAGGTCATCTACAAGTCTCTGCTAGGTAAAGCCCTGCCTTATTTAAGCTCACTGGTCACCATAGCAGCACCCACCCATAGAACGCGCTCCAGCAGGTATATCTCACTAGTCACCCCCAAAGCCAATTCCTTTCCTTCCAGTTCTCTGCTGCCAATGACTGGAACTAACTGTAAAAATCACTGAAGCTGGAGACTCATATCTCCCTCACTAGCTTTAAGCACCAGCTGTCACATTTCACTGCACCTGTACATAGCCCATCTGTATTATAGCCCATCCAACTACCTCATCCCCATACTGTATTTATTTATCTATTTATCTTGCTCCTTTGCACCCCAGTATCTCTACTTGCACATTCTTCTTTTGCACATCAATCACTCCAGTGTTTAATTGGTATATTGTAATTACTTTGCCATAATGGCCTATTTATTGCCTTACCTCCCTTATCTTACCTAATTTGCACACACTGTATATAGGCTTTTTCTATTTTATTATTGACTGTACGTTTGTTTATTCCACGTGGAACTCTGTGTTGTTGTGTGTCGAACTGCTTTGCTTTATTCTTGGCCAGGTCGCAGTTGTAAATGAGAACTTGTTCTCAACTAGCCTACCTGGTTTAATAAAGGTGAAATAAAATAAAAAAAGCACACAAAAAAATAGTTGGTAAGGAATAGACCCACAACTGTTTTGTTAGTATAATAACAATAATAGCATGGCAAGAGCAAGGAAACAGTTGGTAGATAAATTACTAACATGAATTGATGATACAGATAATAGTGCGATTTGTTTGTTTGCTTCTTTTCAATACATGACACCGCTTGAGTGGAGTACAAAGGAGGCTGGTGTGAGGAGCTATAGGAGTACAGGCTCATTGTCATGGCTGGAATGGAATAAATGAAATGGTATCAAACATATGGAAACCACGTTTGACTCCACTTCATTAATTCCATCCCATCCATGAAATAAAATCCCATTTTATTTGTCACATGCACCGAATACAAGTGTAGGCTTCACTGTGAAATGCTTACTTACCAGTCCTTTCCCAACAATGCAGTTAAAAAGTACAAAAATTAACAAATAGATAAAAGGAAAAAAAAAACAATAAAATAACAACAACGAGGCTATATACAGGCTATTTACAAGGAGGACAGGTGCTGAGTCAGAGTATTGGGTTATAAGGTAGTTGGAATGATTGATTGAGGTAAAATGTACATTACACTAAGCCCATCCTCCTATAGCTCCTCCCACCAGCCTCCTCTGGTGGAGTCATACAATTAATGAATTATATTTTATTTTCGTGTCAAATTGCCAATTGGCAACCCATCCCTTACGGTAGTGGTTCAAAAACGTTTTATTGTCCCGTACCACTTCAAACATTCAACCTCCAGCTGCGTACCCCCTCTAGCACCAGGGTCAGCGTTCTCTCACATGTTGTTTCTTGCCATCATTGTAAGCCTGCCACACACACACTATACAATATATTTATTAAACATAAGAATGAGTGTGAGTTGTCATAACCCGGCTCATGGGAAGTGACAAAGAGCTCTTATAGGACCAGGGCACAAATAATAATATAATAATAATCAATAATTTTGCTCTTTATTTAACCATCTTACATATTAAACCCTATTTGTTCATCAAACATTGTGAATAACTCAGCACAGGTTAATGAGAAGGGTGTGCTTGAAAGGATACACATACTGTAACTCTGCAATGTTGGGTTGTGTTGGAGAGAGTCTCAGTCTTAAATCATTTTCCACACACAGTCTGCGCCTGTATTTATTTTTCATGCTAGTGAGGGCCGAGAATCCACTCTCACATAGGTACGTGGTTTCAAAGGTCATCAGTCTCTTAACAGCACGATTTTCCAAGGCAGAATACTCTGAGCGCAGCCCAATCCAGAAATCTGGCAGTGGCTTCTGATTAAATTCAAGTTTCACAGAACCGCTTGTTGCAATTTCGATGAGACTCTTGTTCAGATATCAGTAAGTGAGCTGGAGGCCGGGCATGAAAGGGATAACGAATACAGTTGTATGTGTCATCCGTTTCGGGAAAGTTCCTGCGTAATTGAGCATCCAACTCACTCAGGTGCTTCGCTATATCCCATTTCACATTGTCCTTAAGCTAGAGTTGATTTGCACACTAAAGAAATAGCACATTGTAGCTGTACAATATAACCTGTATAACCAAACTTAAGAATACTAAGCCGATGCTCAATCAATGACCTTAACTGATCCGCACATTTCTCATGCAGCCACTGTTTCAGATGAGAGACACCACACAAGTGTCATGATTCAGCTGCCTCAGGCAAAACCACAGATGCTCACTGAGCTGAAACTCTGAGAAGGTCCTGGCCATTGATAACCTCTGAGCTCAAGAGTATACACTCAGGCTATGCTTTTTCTCTTTGGATCTAATGTCTACAGGGTTGAAGACAGTGTGTCCCAGGAGGAGTGCATTAATGGCTTTACAAAGCTTGAAAGTGGTCCCACCTGATCCTGTCTCTTACGACAGACAGGCTTGTGATGGAGAAAAAAAAAACAGTACTCTCAGGCTTTTACAGCATTGCTCAGCCACAACTTTGGTGCTATTGGTCCTGTTAAGTTTCTCAAATGTTACTCTGTGTTAGAGATTCACGGGTGACCATAATGGAGGTCTATAATGTCTGCTCAGTCAGCTCAGCACTGCTGTGTGATGTAGTATGCACTGAAATATTCAACGGGAGAGGATGATGAAATTCAAAGGGAAGTTATGAATTTGTTGCTACACCACATTTTGATGTTTGTCTTCTTACCACATTAAGTATTACATTTGCTAGGCAATCATAAACAGAAATATGGGAATGCAATGTACCATGAAATAAACATATTGAACATGCACATATGCACCGTACTCATTATTGTAGATGTAAGATAAGACTGCGGATGGATCTTGCTCTTTGCATATTATAAGGTATTGATTTCTGTATTGGCAATTTAATCCCTAACACACAACTTCCAACCTCCTCCAGATATCCTTCTACTGACTGACTTGTCCCCAGATCACTCTCCCTCTTGTCAGCTGTGGTGCTATTTAAAAGTGACTACTTTCCAGGAAATCAAACAGCAGTTCAATCAGGAAACCGCCACGTTGCATGGCTGTTACAGACAGTGAGAGGTAATATATCCGAGGAGACATAGCTACGACATTGGCTCTATTTCAAGCCCAGGATCAGCTGATGCCTGTCTGAAGATTCTCCCACATTTGCAACATTTCACAGTCATTACATCTCGTTTTATGACATCTGTCTGATGTACAAAGAGAGTAGAAATTAGTTTTATGGAAATATCTGGTGGTCAGTGCCACATGAGACCCATTACAACAAGACAACCTCACACTAGTCCCCACTAGTTACACACACTCCAGCTAATCATGGCTGAATCCATGTGTGATGAAATGTAATGACTTGCCACCAGGCAAAAGTCATGGGAGGTGTTAACATTCACATATGTAAGCTGGCCTGGCCATAGAAACACCACAACATTCTATACCCATGATTCTGCCACTGTCCCTGTCCTTGTTTCCAGACTCTTACAGAAAACCAGTATGAAGCCCTTGATCAGTTGACTGCAGTGAAATGCTTACTTACAGGCCCTCCCTGCAGAGAGAAAAATAGAGAGAAAAAAATAGAAAAACACAAAGAATAAACACACAATGAGAAATGATAACTTGGCTGTATACACGGGGTACCAGTACCGAGTCGATGTGAAAGGGTATGAGGTATATATAAGTAGTGATAAAGTGACTAGGCAACAGGATCTGCACATTGACTGTCTGAAGAAACACTCAGCACGGGAAGATGACATGGGCTAAATGTGTCAACCAGTAGGAGCTTTTAGTGTTATCTGCACTCAGGATCTACTGCCCTTGAGCCAAGACAAGGACATTTGGTCGCCGCCGCATGACACGTACAAAATTAGCACCCTCTCTGTAAGTGGTGTTTGACATTTCCCTTGATATGCAAGCTCTGTCAAGGACGGACATCTCTGTTTGAAGGTTTCCTGATACCAGGCTGTGAGTCTTCAAACAGTGGGCGAGGGTGGGTAGAGTGCACTTGTTGCTGATGAGAAAGAGGCTACACATGTCACCGAGAGAAATCACACTTCATGGTCTAACAATGGCAACTTCAAATTCCACTGCATAGTTTCTATGAACCATGTCGTCCAAAGCCTTTCAGCATTTCTTTGTCAGTTAACTTCTTGACGCTACCCATCCCTTAAGCGGGATAATTGTCATCAGCAACCGCTGAATAGCATAGCGCCACAGTCAAATAATATGACAAAATATTCATACTCATGAAATCACAAGTGCAATATTTTTTTTGTTAATCCACCTGTCGTCTCAGATTTTGAAATTGTGCTTTACAGCGAAGGCAATCCAAGCGTTTGTGTAAATTTATCGATCGCATGACAAAACATTAAATACACTTAGTATCAGGAAGCTTGGTCATGAAAATCAGAAAAGCAATCAAATTAATTGTTTACCTTTGATCTTCGGATGTTTTCACTCACGAGACTCCCAGTTACACAACAAATGTTCCTTTTGTACCATAAAGATTATTTTTATATCCAAAATACCTCCGTTTGTTTGTCGCGTTATGTTCAGAAATCCACAGGAAAGAGCGGTCATGACAACGCAGACAAATTCCAAATAATGTCCACAGAAACATGTCAAACGTTTTTTATAATCAATCCTCAGGTTGTTTTAAAAATATATATTCGATAATATATCAACCGGAGTGCAGGTTTCTCAATAGGACAGGGAGAAACAATGGCCGCTTTACTCTGTTGCGCAAAACTCACTCTGAGAGCCCCCACCTATCCACTTACGCAATGTGATCTTTCTCGCTCATTTTTCAAAATAAAAGCCTGAAGCTATGTGTTACGAATCCCTTTTGGCCCGACAGTCTAGGGGGGATGGTAATGAGACCCGTAACATAACTCATGCAAATTATAATTGTGACAAAGTAAAAGTGTGAACGAAATAACCAGGACATCTGAAATCTACCGTCAAACTTAAAGTTTATTCATAAACACACGGTAATGGGGGGAGCAGGAAAAGGGGCTGAGCTGGACCCAAGGAAAGAAACAATAAATATACAAAAACACCCCTAAGCTAGACTAGCCTACTTTAACAACAGCTAACTAACTAACCAAAAATACAGTGGGTGGTCCGCCCAGTTCTAACTAGTGTATTTAACAAAGTTCACCTACGGGTAGTGTATGCCCATGGGCGACTTGTCTTGGTTTCCCCCTTTTCCCACCAGCAACAAACAAACACCATAACCAAAACAATAATCACAGGTGATGACAAAGTGCTATGGAGGTGCTCAAACAAAAGAGAGGTTTAAGACAAAGAGAGAGTGAAACACAGAGATCTACATACATGGCATTTACAGAGAGATTGAGCTAGCTCTAGAGCAAACAAATGATGGGGTTTTTAAACCATGGGGAAGGAACTGTGATAGGGTAGGAAATAGGAGGAGGTGTGTCTTCTGATTGATGATTGATTGTTGACTGATTGGTGAGTGATGATTTTCACCTGTGAGGGGAGAAGGAGAGAAAAGAAACACACACACAGGATACAAACACACAGGATAACTGTATCCGTAACACTATGTCTAACGACTGTTGACACCGTAGGGAAGCCATAGAAAAAGGAATCTGGTTGATATCCCTTTATATGGAGGATAGGCATGCATAGGAACAGAGAGGTTTCAAAATAAGAGGCACTTCCTGATTGGATTTTACTCAGGTTTTCACTTGCAATATCAGTTCTGTTATACTCATAGACAATATTTTTACAGTTTTGGAAACTTTAGAGTGTTTTCTATCCTAATCTGACAATTATATGCATATTCTAGTTTCTGGGGCTGAGAAATAGGCAGTTTCAAATGGGTACGTTTTTTTGCAAAAAATGAAAATACTGCCCCCTACACGCAAAAGGTTAACACACCACTCAGTTGGAATGGAAACGCAAGAGATATGAAACATTAATTGAATGGCCTTTTATAATGCCTAGTTTCCAAACCTACTGTATGCTATGTTGAGGACACTGCTATTCGAGCATTATTGGGTAGCCTAGCAGTTAGAGCATTGGGCCAGTAACTGAAAGGTTGCTGGTTTGAGTACACAAGGTGACAATTTGGTCAATGTGCCTTTGAGCAAGGCACTTAATCCTACTTTGCTCCAGGTGTGCTGTACTACTATGGCTGGCCCTGTAAAACAAGACATTTCATTGCACCTACAAATCTTATTTTCTTTTTTTACACCAGATGCAAATATACACATTATGGATACATGTTCTATATTCCAGGTAAATTCAGTATTAAGAGTTGACATGATGAGCCATGCAACAGCACATTGAAGGGAGAGGAGTAATTTACCATTTTTTATGAGGGCTGGTTCTTTGGTACTGCATGCTGCTGTTATAATCCAATCAGACTCCAGGTGGACCTTGGGTAAAACAAAGCATTGGATCACATTTGGCTGGCCTTTATGATGTCGCTGCCTGCGCACCACATGACTTCCAGCACAAGGGAACATGTTCCCTACAGGTTTAATGAGTGCTGGATTAATCTACTGGGAATTTCTATCAATCAAGGTCTGAGGATGACATTACAGAGACATGGGGCAATTAGCATATTTGTCGTCATCAGCGGTTTAATGAGAGAGAGAGTACACAATTAGTATTGGCAACTGCCTTTGATATGAAACATGAAGAGATGTAGTCTCCATCTCTTTTCTGTACTCTGTATGCTCTCTCTCTCTCTCTCTCCCTCTCGCTCTCTCTCTCTCACACAGCAGAGAGAAAAAAAGTGTATTTTGTTTCATGCGTATAAGCATTGCCAATGTTACATGACATATATACAGGGTTGGGTAGGTTACTTTCTAAATGTAATCCCTTACCAGTTATCTTGGATTACTTTCCTCTTAAAATGCATTAGAAGAAGACAAAACAGATCCATCAAACGCATTGGTGTGTCATCATAGTGGTCTCTGGGCTTTGAGACTTGCCCAGGTGGAACACATTTACTGTAAACTTGCAAATTTTTTCAATTCTGAATTGAATGTCATTGAGAAAATAGAAAGGTGTCAATGTATTTTTTCCCAAACATCCTTTCTGAACGTAAAAGTAATCCAAAAAGTAATCGTATCGTTTGTCAAAAGTATCTGAATTGACAATATTTTTGCTGGTAACGTAACTGATTACAGTTTTTTTTTATGTGTAATCAGATCACGTGTAATAAGTTACTCTCCATCCTATATATACATTATATGATTAGCCTCTGGCTCAAATAAGAAACAAACAAGACACTGCTGCTAGATCCATAGATGATACATGAATTGGACCACATACAGTATGTTATGGTTGCATATGCCTTGATATATAGAGAACATTAGGTTACACTTTATTTCGCAGTTTTTCTATGTTAATTTAGGGTCGTGCAAAGCAAAAATGAATAAATGTTGTGCGATGTTGAGCCCACTAGTGCAGATCACATTTAAAAGGCATTTATAAAAAGATTGCACAACATTTAGGGTTAGGGTTAGGTAAGGGTTTGGTCAGGTAAGGGTTAAATAGCGCTCACTTTAGTGTAGGGACTGCAAAAAATACTTTACTTACAATTAGAAAATGGTTAATAAATGTGGGAGCAGTGATTAACAAATGGTTTATTACCGACCATTAAAATAAAAGTGTTACTGAACATTAATATGAAGCATTCACCTGTGTGATTATGCCAAATGATCCTAACATAAACATTGTGAAGACTGAAACATTGTGGGTTTGTTCTTGGTCTTGCTCTCACACCCCGGTCTTGCTATTATGTAAATGTGATCTTGGTGTGACTTTCCTGTCAATGTTGCCAATGAAAATTGCATCAACTTCCTTCAAAGTGAACAGGATTGACATTCCAGACAGGCCCTTCCTGCTGGTGAGAGACATGCCCTTCCTGTTGGTGAAAGACAGAGAGACAGAGAGAGAGAGAGAGAGAGAGAGAGAGAGAGAGAGAGCATCCTTCCTTTGCCTTGCTTACATTGCTCCAAGGTTGGGGCTATCCGAGACTAGACTGGCACAACACGCTGCTGGAAGATTTTAGGATTTTTTTATGTTGCTTTACTCTCGTTTTACCTCGTGTGACCTTTAACGTGGAGTCATATTGTGAATTTATTTGCCCTTTAGAGGTACAGCCTCAGGCACTACTAAGAGATACACTGAAGGAAAAATTATGAAATTATGATCATTCTTCAGGTGAGCCTGTTTTAGGAAGCTGCATGTTCTGTCTAGGGCTGTTAAATCAATACATCTCAAATTCAGATTCATATGGATACAATTATTTATTGAATCTCCTAGACTCACTTTCTTCCAGAAACAAAAATACACTCAAACTAGTTTGTCTCTTATCTTTCAAAAGTGAAAAAACAAGAGTTAACTTAATCACAATGCAATATTTGAGCACCTGTCTGTTTCTGTACAGAAAGGGCTCATCGAAGGACGAGAAAATGACGCACTCGAAAGGGATCAAAGGCAGGGATTTGTTGCCATGGGAACAGGCAGTTATCATATAGAAAATATATATACCATACCTACCTGCTTATTAAAATATTAATTCACACCTCAGTCTCACTGTCACAGGGGACATTCTCAGAACTGCAAATAGCCATGGAGCATACGCAGAGATAAAGGGCATACACAGGCATATGTGTCATACACATTACAAAAATTCAAAGATTTTTGATCAGACCAAAATGTGCATGTGAACGTGCTTGCGGGTGTGTGCGCAGGTGGTGGGGGAAGGAAGAGTCAGAACAGATTGGACAGAAGGATGTCACTGCTCCTTCAGAAATGTGAATGTAGCAACATTCACAGTCCTTGATCGCAACCACTGTGGAGAATAAGATTAACACTTTGCTGGTAATTGTGGCCCCATCATCCACGTCTCAGTGCTGAGAAAATAAAAATGACATTGAATGCTACCATCTGGATCCAATTCTTGTAATTAAATGAGAAAAACTGGTTTCTGTTTAGTTTTTTTCACGCACTTAAAACAATACCCATCATGCATTGATGGAACAGCGATTCAGCGTTCTATTTAAATATGTATGATGAGAATTCCCCCAGCTTTGTGTACATTGCAGATGAAAATCTAATCAATTATGTCACATGCTCCAACCTTTCCTGCAAACAAAGTCGGTGAATTATTTATCTAAAAGTAAATTAGCATTTTGTCTCCAATCTGCACTTCCCCCCTGCCTGGCATTGTGTGTGTCGTGCAAACCAAGTCCTGATATAAAGGGGTTAGCTGACTCTCCAGACACAGAATCTATACCCGTGCGGACCAAGTTGCTATACTGTATGCGAGAGGACAACGGATCTGCGTTTGACTGTCTCTCCTGCTTGATATCAAATGGACATGACTCAACAGTGGAGTTAGCCACAGAAGACCTGTTGACTTATAGTGTCCTTCACTTCGATTTTCCCATTTCCAGAGGTATGTTTGGTGACTCACAGGACTGAACATGTCAACTGGAAAAGTCCACAGAGCGCTTTACGAGCCAGAGTGAGGGAGTGTCAGGGGGATGGCAGTGTTTATATTTCCTTATGAATAATAGAACTTGTGGAATCTCTAGGTGTGTATGTTCAATTATTGGAAGCTCAGAGCCACTGGGCTGGTACAGAAGACTTCTGAGCTTAGATTATCTTTAGTCCTAGCAGGGTCTGGATCTCATACAGACAATAAATTGAGACACTGCACCTGCAAAATGTACAGAGCAAGACTGTCATGGATCAAATGGATGCCATGTTTATTTTTTTCTGTTGGTTTTCAAGGGAGCCCTGGAAAAATAGGGGCACGCATTCAGATACAGAACAAAGAATGATATCTATTTTTTTGCTGTAAATATGCTACTGTTTCACTTGAAATATTACATATGCACGGTGGCAGGTAGTGGTTAGAGCGTTGGACTTGTAACCGAAAGGTTGCAAGATCGAATCCCCGATCTTGGGGTAAAAGTAAAAATCTGTCGTTCTGCTCCTGAACAAGGCAGTTAACCCACTGTTCCTAGGCCGTCATTGAAAATAAGAATTTGTTCTTAACTGACTTGCCTTGTAAAATAAATACAAATAAAGCTGTTTTGGAGATCTGCTGGAGGTTTTCAGCTGAATTAATAAATCACTGTTTTCCATCTGTGTTGCTGTGTTTTCTACCAATGCTTTTGTTTTTGTTCAGTTTGTTGATTGATTGTTGTCTTCCTGTTTATGAAATAGCACATGCTGTATGCCTCGGACAATAAAAGCACTTACCTTATCAGTCCCAGGAAATGCTCTGCTCTCATATGGAAGTGTTTTACTATTTTCTATTCAGGTCAACCAGGGCTACAAGTATAATACAAAACAGCTGCTTTCATGAGTTTTATTTTTATTATATATATTTTTTAATCCGTCAATCAAAAACCTTATGAAAATGTATTTCTAAGAACGGTATCAGTACAGAAATAGTTTCCTCAGTCGGGAATAAATATCCCACTCGTCAGTGACAACTGTGTGGAGTTTGGAGTTTGTGACAGCAACTATGTGATCTTGTTACAGTATTGTAGACAGATATGTCCTGGAATTTCCTATGATCTTCTATGTAGAAGGACCCTTTACCTTCTAACAACTCGTGTGGCTTGTGTACGTCATATATAGTGCATTCGGATAGTATTCAGACCTCTTGAATTTTTCTACATTTTGTAACGTTAAAGCCTTATTCTAAAATTGATTAAATAGTTTTTCCCCCTCGTCAATCTACACACAATATCCCATAACAAAAAAGCACAAAAATAAAATGTATTTAAAAAAAATTAAAAATAATTTTAAAAAAAGAAGAAAAAAAGAGAAATACCTTATTCACATAATTATTCAGAACTTTTGCTATGAGACTGAAATTGAGCTCAGATGCATCCTGTTTCCATTGATCATTCTTGAGGTGATTCTACAACTTGATTGGAGTCCACCTGTGGTAAATTCAATTGATTGGACATGATTTGGAAAGGGACACACCTGTCTACAGTATATTTATTTATTTTATTTTACCTTTATTTAACTAGACTTAACTAAGTCAGTTAAGAACAAATTCTTATTTTCAATGACGGCCTAGGAACAGTGGGTTAACTGCCTGTCAGGGGCAGAACGACAGATTTGTACCTTGGGGATTTGAACTTGCAACCTTCCGGTTACTAGTCCAATGCTCTAACCACTAGGTCCCACAGTTGACAGTGCGTGTCGGAGCAAAAACCAAGCCATGAGGTCGAAGGAATTGTCCGAAGAGCTCCAAGACAGAGCACCAAGACAGGATTGTGTCGAGGCACAGATCTGGGAAAGGGTACCAAAACACCCTTCCCCCAATCTGCAGCATTGAAAATCCTCAAAAACACAGTGGTCTCCATTATTCTTAAATGGAAGAAGTTTGGAACCACCAAGACTCTTCCTAGACCGGGCCGCCAGGCCAAACTAAGCAAATGGGGGGGGGGGGGAGGTGACCAAGGGAGGTGACCAAGAACCCCATGGTCACTCTGACAGAGCTCATGAGTTCTTCTGTGGAGATGGAAGAACCTTCCAGAAGAACAACCATCTCTGCAGCACTCCACCAATCTGGCTTTTATGATAGAGTGGCCAGACGGAAGCCACTACTGAGTAAAAGGCACATGACAGTCCGCTTGGAGTTTGCCAAAAGGCACCTAAAGGATTCTCAGACCGTGAGAAACAAGATTCTCTGGTCTGATGAAACCAAGATTGAACTCTTTGGCCTGAATGCCAAATGTCTGTAGGAAACCTGGCACTTTCCCTTTGGTGAAGCATGGTGGTGGCAGCATCATGTTGTGGGGATATTCTTTAGCGACAGGGACTGGGAGATTAGACAGGATCAGGGGGAAAATGAAAGGAGAAAAGTACAGAGATCCTTGATGAAAACCTGCTCCAGAGACCTCAGGACCTCAGACTGGGGCAAAGGATCACCGACCCTAAGCACACAGCCAAGACAATGCAGAAGTGGCTTCGGGACTCTGACTCTGAATGTCCTTGAGTGTCTAAAAAAACGTTTTTTTGCTTTGAAATTATGGGTTTTGTGTGTAAATTGATAAGGGAAAAAAACGATTTAATTAATTTTAGAATAAAGCTGTAACGTAACAAAAGGTGAAAAAAGTCAAGGGGTCTGAAAACATTCCAAATGTACTGTAGCACTTGTTCGTGAGAGTCTCAGCCTTTCATAGATGGGTCATAATAGTTGGTAGCTCAAATCGTTTTGACTTTACAGACGTTTTTGTGAGAATAACTTTAATGGATCCACCCTTGTCTCACAAACAATGCCCTAGCTCAGCCCTCGTTGATCACACAGGCTAATGGTTGGTATCAGCAGGATGCAGAAGAAACAACCCAGCGGTCATAGCTCAAACAAAATGTGCAGGGATCACGGTGGGACTGTAGGCGGACATAGGAACACTGTTGCCATAGCGCAAGGGATGTTGCGTGATCCCTATGAAATTAGGTTTGGAGGTGAGGTCGGCAACAATATCATCATTGAAGTGACAGAATGAACATGTTTCCCGATCCATGGCTTGATCCGGACCTCCCCACTGTTCTCCCCATGCTGAATCAAAAGGCATTGTTTTCCTCTGTACTCCCAACATCATGGTGCTGTGTGTTTGTAATTCAGCTCCCCATGCATGACAGAAGCTTGGATGGTCACTGCCAGAAAGCAGTGTTCATGCTACAGATTATAATTAGAACAGAAATGGTTACGATGGACCACAGAAATTAGTCTCTTATCAAAGTCAAGGCATTGTGCGTTCTAGGCATATGTCAATTTTATGTACTGTGTACACTGATCTTTAACACACGGCTACAATTTATTGAGAGATGGAAAGTATTGTATGTTATTGATGCTGTAACATAAGAGGGAAATTGAAATAAAAAGAGAAACAAATCATGAAGTAAATCTTCTCAGCTGTAATAGTGATACAGATGTGGATGAGATTTGAATTGGCAATTTCCTGAATGTAATGCGGCACAAGATGAATGAATCTTTTAAGGTGGAAGCAGTGAGCAGTGGATGAGAAAGTTGTCTGTTTATCCAATGAATGAAATGTGTCATCGATCAAAATGATGTTGTTTTGTCCAACACATTTAATAAATAAAGCTGTATTTTAAATACCTCTGACTACCTTCTAGAAATGTAAATGTGAGAAACATTTGACAGATGCCCTGATTGGTCTAGTTCTAGTGATTAAATGACATATATAATAGTCTTCAAATAGGACACAGTTTAGAGGATGGAGGAGAAAAATTATTGGCCCTGAACTCCAAATATACCGTGGCCACCTGGGCTCCAGTCTCTCCCTTCTTTTGGTTTAAAATTACCAGAAAAGAAAGGGGGAAGAAATGTGGATTTCAGTAGATCTGTGGGGGGCATATCACCTTGTTCGTTTCCATCTTTCTCCCCTCATCCATCAGTTACTTTGATGAATTGGTATGAGTGAGGTGTCTGATATGATTTACCTTAAAGCCTTCCTTTGAAGTATATGTCAGCTTTGTAACATTTCTACTTTTATTTCAATTTAAGACTGTCTGGTGACTTTTTGCAGAGTGGAGCGGGGACTAATAGATATCTGGCCTTAACTCGAACTCAGCATGGTTGGGCACCAGGTGAACTCGTGCAATGTTACATTAAGGCCCAATAACAACCTCCAGGCCAGCAACTGAATCATGTTGGGGAACATGGAGGGCTGAGAAAAGTCCCATTCACCAACGGCTCTGAGGTAAACGGCTCAGACCTGACCATGTATAGGTTAGAGAATGACATTTTAGCTGCAATGACTTTCCAGAGGAGCCATGGAATGAGACCGCATTTTAGAATTGTCTCCATTCTCATGTTTCAGACAGAATGATGTCCACAGCAGAGGAGGCTGGTGAGAGAAGCAGTATGAGGACAGGCACAGTGTAATGGCTGGAATGGAATTAATGGAACGGTATCAAACATATGGAAACCACGTTTGACTCCGTTCCATTTAAGCCATTTCAGCCATTCCAATGAGCATGTCCTCCTATATCTCCTCTCACCACCCTCCTCTGGTCCACAGGCACAGGATATCACCCAAGCCTAACTCAAAAGAAAAAAAGTGTGAAAAGCCAAAGGTTGGCTAAAGTAATATATGTTTTCCAAAGAAATGCTGTACATTTTCTTCAGACAAGAATCAGATATTTCCACAGGCATTACTGACGTCTAAGTATTTCTAGGAATAGGGTTATGGTTCTGATGTCTTGTGGGAGACATGAACCATGCCTTTGGATCCCACTTGAGTGCCATAGCGGGAAATTTATTGGAATTACATTAAGACGGACAAATGAATCACTCCTCTCCCAATAAATACCAGGATTTCACTACATTTTTTGTTGCAAATCCCGATGTGCACCACAAAATCATGCATCTGGCAAGGTGGTATATGCACACAAGCATAAAAGTAAGGTGTGTGCATGCCTGGTTTGTGCACTCTTAGAAAAAAGGTGCTAAGTAGAAACATACAGGGTGCTTTGGTTTGTCCCAATAGGGGAATCCTTTCTGGTGGAACCGTTTGCTGGGCTCTTCAAATAACCCGCTTGTATATGGTTCTACCTAGAACCCTCCATGAACAATTCTTCCAAGAACCACTTTATCATCGAAAGGTTCTTCCTAGAACCCTCTCTGAACGGTCCATCAGCCTTATTAGTATTTACATATATCGTAAGGACTTTCTTCGAGGGCCTAGATATACCCTAACACAGTGGTGTTAGGAATCTTGTTGTTTACAGGCCATATCAGGCTTGTAAGTCACATTATGATGGCTTGCAAAGTGATGTTTAATTCCTAATGGAATCCAGCCAGAGTTAGGATATACAACAAGTGGAATTGTTAATCACTCACAACCTGCATTCAGAATTTTTTAATTACATCAATTTTATTTCACCTTTATTTAACGAGGTGGGCTAGTTGAGAACAAGATCTCATTTACAACTGCGACCTGGCCAAGATAAAGCAAAGCAGTGCAACACAAACAACAACACAGAGTTACACATAAATAAACAATAAACAAACATACAGTCAATAATAAAATAGAAAAAGTCTATATACAGTGTGTGCAAATGAGGTAGGATAAGGGAGGTAAGGAAATACATAGGCCATAGTGAAAAAATAATGACAATATAGCAAATTAACACTGGAGTGATAGATGTGCAGAAGATGAGTGTGCAAGTAGAGATACTGGGGTGCAAAGGAGCGAAATAAATAAAATAAATAACAGTATGGGGATGAGGTAGTTGAATGGGCTATTTAAAGATGGGCTATGTACAGGTGCAGTGATCTGTGAGCAGCTCTGACAGCTGTTGCTTAAAGTTAGTGAGGGGGATATGAGTCATTGGCAGCAGAGAACTGGAAGGAAAGGCGGCCAAAGGAGGATTTGGCTTTGGGGATGACCAGTGAAATATACCTGATGGAGCGCGTGCTACGGGTGGGTGCTGCTATGGTGACCAGTGAGCTGAGATACAGCTGGGCTTTACCTAGCAAACACTTATAGATGACCTGGAGCCAGTGGATTTGGCGACGAATATGAAGTGAGGGCCAGCCAACGAGAGCACACAGGTCGCAGTGATGGGTAGTACATGGGGCTTTGGTGACAAAACGGATGGCACTGTGATAGATTGCATCCAATTTGCTGAGTAGAGTGTTGGAGGCTATTTTGTAAATGACATCGCCGATGTCAAGGATCGGTAGGATGGTCAGTTTTACGAGGTTATGTTTGGCAACATGAGTGAAGGATGCTTTGTTGAGAAATAGGAAGCCGATTCTAGATTTCATTTTGGATTGGAGATGCTTAATGTGAGTCTGGAAGGAGAGTTTACAGTCTAACCAGACACCTAGGTATTTATAGTTGTCCACATATTCTAAGTCAGAACCGTCCAGAGTATTGATGCTGGACGGGCGGGAAGGTGTAGGCAGTGATCAGTTGAAGAGCATGCATTTAGTTTTACTTGCATTTAAGAGCAGTTGGAGGCCACGGAAGGAGAGTTGTATGGCATTGAAGCTCGTCTGGAGGTTAGTTAACACAGTGTCCAAAGAAGGGCCAAGATGTATCCAGAATGGTGTCGTCTGCGTAGAGGTGGATCAGAGAATCACCAGCAGCAAGAGCGACATCATTGATATACACAGAGAAAAGAGTTGGCCCAAGAAAAGAACCCTGTGGCACCCCCATAGAGACTGCCAGAGGTCCGGACAACAGGCCCTCTGATTTGACACACTGAACTCTGAGAAGTAGTTGGTGAACCAGGTGAGGCAATCATTTGAGAAACCAAGGCTGTTGAGTCTGCCGATAAGAATGTGGTGATTGACAGAGTCGAAAGCCTTGGCCAGGTCGATGAATACAGCTGCACAGTATTGTCTCTTATTGATGGCGGTTATGATATCGTTTAGGACCTTGAGCGTTGCTGAGGTGCACCCATGATCAGCTCAAAACCAGATTGCATAGCAGAGAAGGTACAGTGGATTCAAAATGGTCAGTGATCTGTTTGTTAATTTGGCTATCGAAGACCTTAGAAAGGCAGGGTAGAATAGATATAGGTCTGTAGCAGTTTGGGTCTAGAGTGTCACCCCCAGCTGCAGTGGGCAGCTGGGAGGAGGTGCTCTTTTTCTCCATGGACTTTACAGTGTCCCATAACTTTTTGGAGTTTGTGCTACAGGATGCAAATTTATGTTTGAAAAAGCTAGCTTTTGCTTTCCTAACTGACTGAGTATATTGGTTCCTAACTTCCCTGAATAGTTGCATATCACGGGGGCTATTCGATTCTAATGCAGTACGCCACAGGATATTTTTGTGCTGGTCAAGTCTGGATTGAACGACATGAACCATTTTTTGAATGGGGCATGGTTATTTAAGATGGTGAGAAAAGCACTTTTGAAGAACAACCAGGCATCCTCTACTGACTGAATGAGGTCAATATCATTCCAGGATACCCGGGCCAGGTCGATTAAAAAGGCCTGCTCGCTGAAGTGTTTAAGAGAGCGTTTGACAGTGATGAGGGGTTGTCGTTTGACCGCAGACCCATTACGGACTCAGGCAATGAGGCAGTGATCGCTGAGATCCTGGTTGAAGACAGCAGAGGTGTATTTGGAGGGCAAGTTGGTTAGGATGATATCTATGAGGGTGCCCGTGTTTACGGATTTGGCGTTGTACAAGGTAGGTTCATTGATAGTTTGTGTGAGATTCAGGGCATCAAGCTTAGATTGTAGGATTGCCGGGGTGTTAAGCATGTCCCAGTTTAGGTCACCCAACAGCACGAGTTCTGAAGATAGACGGGGGAAATCAATTCACATATGGTGTCCAGGGCACAGCTGGGGGCAGAAGGTGGTCTATAGCAAGTGGCAACGGTGAGAGACTTGTTTCTGGAAAGGTGGATTTTTAATAGTAGGAGCTCGAATTGTTTTGGCACAGACCTGGATAGTAAGACAGAACTCTGCAGGCTATCTCTGCAGTAGATTGCAACTCCGCCCCCTTTCGGGATGGACATTTCAGGGTTTTTGGTGTCCTTCCTAAGCCAAGATTCAGACATGGCTAGGACATCCGGGTTGGCAGAGTGTGCTAAAGCAGTGAATAAAACAAACTTAGGAAGGAGGCTTCTAATGTTAACATGCATGAAACCAAGGCTTTTACGGTTACATAAGTCAACAAATGAGAGCGCCTGGGGAATGGGAGTAGAGCTAGGCACTGCAGGACCTGGATTAACCTCTACATCACCAGAGGAACAGAGGAGGAGTAGGATAAGGGTACGGCTCAAGGCTATAAATACTGGTCATCTAGTAGGTTCGGAACAGAGAGTAAAAGGAGCAGGTTTATGGGCACGGTAGAATAGATTCAAGGCATAATGTTCAGACAAAGGTATGGTAGGATGTGAATACAGTGGAGGTAAACCTATGCATTGAGGGAGAGAGATATTGTCTCTAGAAACATCATGTAAACAAGGTGAGTTCACCGCATGTGTGGGAGGTGGAACTAAAGGGTTAGTTAAGGTGTATTGAGCATGGCTAGAGGCTCTAGAGTGAAATAAGGCAATAATCACTAACCAAAACAGCAATGGACAAGGCATATTGACATTAGGGAGAGGCGTGCATAGCCGAGTGATCATAGGGGTCCAGTGAGTAGCTCGGCGGGCTGGAGACAAGGCGATTCAGACAGCTAGCGGGACGGGGCTAGCAAGCTAGCAGAAGGGACTCAGAGGGACGTTGCGACGGAAGAAGTCTGTTGTAGCCCCCTCGCGCTGTTACGTTGGCAGACTAGTCGTGATGGATCAGCAGGGTTCCGTGTGGTAAAAGGGTCCAGGCCAATTGGCAAAATAGGTATAGTGGCCAAAGAATTTGTCCGATGGGCCTCTTCAGCTAACAGTCCAATATGCTCTAGACAGGCAGCGGCTAGCAGGCTAGCAGATTGGCATTCAGGGGACATCGCGATGGAGTAAAAGGCAGTAAAAGTGGTCCAGGCCAATTGGCAAAATAGGTATTGTAGCCCAAGGAGTGGCTGATGGACCTCTTAGGCGAGTCGGGAGATGGGACCTGGCAAAGGCTAGCTCCAGGCTAATTGCTTCTTGCTTCAGGACAGAGACATTATCCAAGAGAAGCCACTCTGATAGCATATATGCAAAGAAAAAATAAATTAAAAGATATATACACGGGACACGACAAGACAAGGACAAAGATTTGACTTCTACATCATCTTGGAATCACCCTAGAATGACTGCTAGATTAGGGAAAATTAAATACTATACCTCAATCATCTAAACTGGAATAACCATCTCAGTAACGGGTGCAACAAATCCAACAGATTGGATTAGTTAAGAAAACTGTATGCTATTTTCTTTGTGTAGCATAAAATTAACCAACCGATGAATGTGCATGCAAAAACACAGTAAAACAAACAATTCTGAAAATCTCCCTGCAATAGAGCATGCTATATGAAATATTATACATATAATCCTTCTCGGCTTCCAAACAATCATCAAAGAACCTTTGTCTTCCAAAAAGGGTTATTCTGAACGAAACGGTTCTTGGTAGAACTCTTTCCCTCCGCAAAGAACCATTTTGGAACCCATTTTTCTAGTGTGCTTGAGTGTGAACATGTACTGTATGTGTTTGTGTGCTACTTGTGTGCAAATGAATCTGACTTCTTTTGTCATGATATGTACAAAATGACCTTAGGTTTAACGAACCTTTTAATAGCTGCATAGATGGCTGCTTTAGATCAGATGAGATGTGAGTAAATAGGGTCCTGGGATCTATGAGGAATGAGTGGGCGGGAAAGGCAACTTGGGGTCCCATCTCAGAGAAAGAGAGAGTGAGAGAAAGCAAGAGAGATAGAGAGAGAGGGGGGGGGGCTTGATGTTGATAAAGATGGTATAAACATCTGAGGAAACAGAATGTGTGTATGCCTGTGAGTGACAGCTCATTAGAGTAATTCAGACAGAGACATACACACCTAAATATTTATCTCATATTCTGTGTTTATGGCCGGTGTATTTCTTGGAAGCTTAAGGTATTTGATGCCAGTGGGCAATGTGCTGAACAGACGTGATGAATGGTTGGACTCTAGATGTTGAAGCTGACGTGACTGCATTAAGACAGAAAGAGAGGCAGGAGGAAGGAGATATGGGACCAATATTCTGTCTCCAAAAGATGCGGTATATTTTAAATGCAAGTCGAGCATTGAAGAGGCATATTTCCTTTGTGAACAGCAAATGATTCAACAATTACCGTAAACATTCAGCTGAATGTTTTATTCCTTTTGAAAAAAATCAGGAAAACACGCATATGCTGCAGTGGAGGCTGGTGGGGTGAGCTATAGGAGGACCGGCTCATTATAATAGCTGAAATTGAATAAATGGGAATGGTATCAAACACATCAAACATATTGAAACCACGTTTGACTCAGTTCCAGTAATTCCATTCCAGCCATTACAATGAGACTGTCCTCCTATAGCTCTTCCCACCAGCCCCCACTGATATACTGTATGTAACATAATATTGTACCATGTGTAACAACATAATTGCATTTCAAGATCAACCTAATATGCTTTTTGAGGGCTTTCCAATCAATCTTTTGACTTTATCATGATGGGCTCTCCTCCTTGTCAAACAGAAGGTGTCTCATCCCTTAGCATGCTGTGGACGGGTATCGATTTAGTGGGGAAAGCTTTTCCATTTAAATCATTACAGCATGGCTGGATACCTGCTGGATTCAAAACAGAAAAAAATGGTAAATGGTGTTCAAGATTCTATCCACTCTTTAACACACGTGCACCTAAGCGCGCGCGCACACTCTCTCTCTCTCTCTCTCTCTCTCTCTCTCTCTCTCTCTCTCTCTCTCTCTCTCTCTCTCACTCCTCAATTTCCTTCAGTGTAAGGAAAGGGAGAACAGTAGGAGCTATCCATAATTCTGAAACACAAGAAACAGATGTGATCTCCTATCCTTTTCCACTCCTGCATCTCTTTTTCCCCTCTGCAGTGCGGCATACTCCCTGAGATATACCGAAGACATTATTTTCCACTACTTCAAGCCATAGACAAGCAGTTATTTGCGGCCTTCTGAAGTGTATATTTATATGTCTGATTAAACTGTCAACATGTTTTGATTGTCCAAATTATATTCCTCCTTCTACAGCATTTACTAAATTAATCTCAATGCCTACATACTGTAAGTGGCTCCACAACAAACCATGCAATGGCAAATTGGTAGCTATTTTCCCTGTGCAAGGTTTACTAGCTACTGAGTCCAAGCAGTATGAAGTTGCCCAAAGACACTGATCTATGGGACTATTCTAATGTAAGCTGACAGTACAGTTCTCTCAGTTTTGGTTGTCAGTCCAATAAGAATTTGAGCAACATTCTATTGCTGCAGTAAATGGGTTTACCTTCCAGCAGGACTTTCCAAACTAGCATCATTGATACCAATCAGACGTCGAAAAGAGATTAATTGAAATACGAGGCTCACTTTTGACAGGGCTGTGCCTGGTTGGATGTTGTTCCGATGTTCCTCAGTCAAGCCTTTGAATCGTGTTGGAGCTCAAAACAGATGTGAGTTGTGGTCTGTTTTCCCCACGGCCCAATTTAATTTAATCCATCAATCCCTCCCTTTTTACTATACATTATTTTATCTTTCAAAGACACTTATTTTACTTAGCAGCGAATCCAGAAAGAGAAATGAATGCACAGTCCACCTCACAAAAGCTGATTACTTTTTGGGGGGGCGAATGCAGGCGCTTAGTACTTCAGGTTAATAATGACCGATAACAAAGCTGTGTCTCTCAGGAGCAGTAAAGTCTGCTAATCTCCTAGACTGGAATATTAGAGGCAGACTGAGGCTGGTGCTGGTGCTGAGGCTGGGGCAGGCCTTCTCAGAGACGAAGAGATTCATTTAGGCAGGGCTCTATGGATCAGTATGCATCTCACTGCATGCTTCTTTAAGTGTTGATGATGGGCATTTTCCCCTCTGCGTCCTAATAAGCGCTTTACGTGCAAATATTATGCGATTAGCCGTTTTATTTTTTGTCAGGTGTAATTATTCAGATATTTACTTACTTGGCATTCAGATCAAATATAAAGTGTTATCCTTTCATCGGCCTTCCCGTGATCTGTCGTCTAGATCAGATCTGAGCGGGGGTGGAGGACTGTGTTGCTGATAATTTGAGGTCTTTATTTCAACTTTGAATTATCATAACTGATTTTAGTGACCATGCTATGATGCCTACTCTATCTTCGGCAATGAGAAAAGCAGTCTCAATTCACTGCTCTGTCATTGATTTATACTGGGAGAAAATGAAGATTTATCTTGACTACAAAGCCTGTGGATCAATTATTCACATACAATACATAAATGACTGGATTTCCTTTGTCCATGAAATAAATTAGCAATTGATAGCATTATTGTTTTATAAAACATCCTCTGTTCTACTGT
Source organism: Oncorhynchus kisutch (assembly GCF_002021735.2). NCBI lineage: Eukaryota > Metazoa > Chordata > Actinopteri > Salmoniformes > Salmonidae > Oncorhynchus > Oncorhynchus kisutch. The sequence goes on from NC_034176.2 coordinate 58,943,418, forward strand.
GACTAGTAATATACATGTGTATGACATGCCACGGTACTACCTGCTATATAGCCATTAATTAAGCACAGAAACACACTGTGGGCCTGTAATCCTGACACTGCTGTGGTTCAGAGTGCCTTGGGTTTTATCGAAAGATTGGTAAAAGATTGGTACAGAGCTAATAAAATACTGGGGGAAAAGCAAAAACTGTTATAAGACTGAAATCGAAAAGGAAAGTTTAACAAATGTACTCAATAGCGTGCTGTCCCCCCGAGTTTGGCCAACCCACAACTCTTTGTAAAGGGTCCTACAGCCTGGAATGAGTTTTGACCCAAGTGATTCCCTCTAAGGCCCAGAAACCCAGTGAGACTTTTTGTTTAACTCTGATAACGGAGAAGCTGTCATTTTATAAACTGTGATTAGGTCTGGCCCGCCAAAGGAAAACTACAAATGAAGGGGAAATAAATGTAGTTCCACTTACTACAACAGAATGAGAAAGAGTTTTTACCTGCTATCATTCAGTCTGACATCAATAGAAAAAAAGAACAAAGGATGAATTAAGATTAGCAACAGGTGGATGCTCAAAGATTGAGGTGTTTGACGGCCAAACTCAAACTGACAATAAACTGCTGCCCACATTGTAAAGTATTATTGGGGCGATTGCTGTTGACATTGTTAAAACACCCAAAACTTCTTCTTGTTTTTTTGCTTGTTTATGCATTAGCTACTCCATAGGGAGGTCTGAACAATAGGCAGTGTGTCATTAATAAGATTTACACCGAAGTACAACATACATTAAAAGCATCCTGAGCCTTTAATTAAACCAATTAACTCATTACTGTTGACTCAAACAAACACACAAAACAACTGGCTTGAGTGTCTGATGATCTTCAAACACATAACTCATCTTAAATGTAATGAAACAACAAGGAATCAATAAACTACCTAGCTAGGCTATTATTTCACAACACAAAAAAAATTGGTCTTATGACTTTCCTTCAAATCATCCCACAGTGACTGTCTGTCATCTTTTCACAAATGAATGGGATATCAGTGCTTTCTTTTTCTTTACCCCCTCTTTTGTCATTTTGTTTCCTTTTTCACTTGTCTGTTTGTTTCCTTAGATAGTGTACGGACGTGAACAAACCTCCCAGCCTTAAAGCCATTGTCCCCAAGATAAGGCCATCAGAATCCCTTCACTGATGACAGCTGCATCGGGATTCCTGCTCTGTCCCGTCACTTCAGTAGTATAGATGTTTTGGTGATGAGGGGCAGGGGAACGGAAAGTTATAAGAGCTGGCATCTGTGGCGGCTTATCAGACTGAAGTATCAGAAACAAGCCTTTCGGGGGGAAAAATATTCTAACACAGTGGGATGACATTATCTGGGCCCAGAACATATTCTTCCCTCCAAAATCTGAGGCCACGGCTACGCAGAACCAGTCAACGCTGCAAAGATATGAGGCATTTCTCAAATTACTTGGGTGACCCGGCAGGTCACTTCATCTGCTCTCACCTTTCCCAACCTTACCCTTTGTACTTCCAGGTGAAGAGCTTCAATATGTGGATGCACAGTAGGAGGACATTTGGGGAAGTTTATAATGCTAAGCCCAAACAATCTTAATTTATTTAAAATGTGTCAACAGATTGTGAGACAGTTGGGATATTTCATTTTGCCAACACAAATCTTTTTGACATCTCCAGAAATGATGACAAGTCTATTATAACTTACAGAGAGGGTGATGAGTGACACGCCCAAATTAATGATCATACTTGTCTGATGACACAGATACAGCAACAGAATCAGGAATGTGTCAACCATCAATTCCCTTATCAGAGTTTTGCCCTGAAATACTGTGAAAAAGACATATGTTGCTGCATCAGATTTGAATTGAAATAACCTCTATCTATAACACTCAGTTACAGTGCATTGCAAAGTATTCATCCCCATTGGTGTTTTTCCTATTTTGTTGCATTACAACCTGTAATTTAAATGGATTCTTATTTAGATTTCATGAAATGGACATACACAAAATAGTTCAAATTGGTGAAGTGAAATGAAAAAACTCTTTGCTATCAACCCCTTTGCTATGAAGCCCCTAAATTAGATCTGGTGCAACCAATTACCTTCAGAAGTCACATAATTAGTTGAATAAAGTCCACCTGTGTGCAATCTAAGTGTCACATGTTCTCAGTACATATACACCTGTTCTGAAAGGCCCCAGTCTAAAACACCACCAAGCAAGCGGCACCAAGAAGACCAAGGAGCTCTCAAAACAGGTCAAGGACAAAGTTGTGGCGAAGTACAGATCAGGGTTGAGTTATAAAAATATATCCGAAACTTTGAACAATCCATGGAGCACCATTAAATCCATTATTAAAAACCGGAAAGAATATGGCACCACAATAAACCTCCCAAGAGAGGGCCACCCACCAAAACTCACGGACCAGGCAAGGAGGGCATTAATCAGAGAGGCAGCAAAGATAACCCTGAAGGAGCTGCAAAGCTCCACAGCGGAGATTGGAGTATCTGTCCATAGGACCCCTTTAAGTCGTACACTCCATGGAGCTGGGCTTTACGGAAGAGTGGCCAGGGAAAAAAGCCATTGCTTGAAAAAAAAATAAGCAAACACATTTGGCGTTCTCCAAAAGGCATGTGAGAGACTCCCCAAACATATGGAAGAAGGTTCTCTGGTCAGATGAGACTAAAATGGTGCTTTTTGGCCATTAAGGAAAACGCTATGTCTGACGCAAACCCAACACCTCCCATCACCCCGAGAACACAATCCCCACAGTGAAGCATGGTGGTGGCAGTAACATGCTGCAGGGATGTTTTTCATCGGTAGGGACTGGGAAGCTGGTCCGAATAGAAGGAATGGAATGATGGATGGAGCTAAATACAGGGAAATTCTTGAGGGAAACATGTTTCTGTCTTCCAGAGATTTGAGACTGGGGTGGAGGTTCACCTTCGAGCAGGACAATGACCCTAAGCATACTGCTAAAGCAACACTTGAGTGGTTTAAGAGGAAACATTTAAATGCCTTGGAATGGCCTAGTCAAAGCCCCGACCTCAATCCAATTGAGAATCTGTGGTATGACTTGAAGATTGCTGTACACTGGCGGAACCCATCCAATTTGAAGGAGCTGGAGCAGTTTTGCCTTGAAGATTGGGCAGAAATCCCAGTGGCTAGATGAGCCAAGCTTATAGAGACATACTCCAAGAGACTTGCAGCGGTAATTGCTGCAAAAGGTGGCTCTACAAAGTATTGACTTGGGGGGGAATAGTTATGCATGCTCAAGTTTTCTGTTTTTTTTTGTCTTATTTCTTGTTTCACAATTCAAAGTGTGTGGTTTCCTTTTTCCTTCATCTTGTTGCACAAAAAATATTTTGTATCTTCAAAGTGGTAGGCATGTTGTGTAAATCAAATGATAAAAACTCCAAAATAATTCCAGGTTGCAAGGCAACAAAATAGGAAAAATTGCCAAGGGGGGTGAACACTCACAGGCTACTGTAATTGGACTCTGTATAACTCTTTTGAAGTGTGCCAACTAGAGGTCGACCGATTATGATTTTTCAACGCCGATAACGATTATTGGAGGACCAAAAAAAGGCGATAACGATTAATCGGCCGTTTAAAAAAAAATATATATATAATTACAACAATACTGAATGAACAATGAACACTTTTATTTTAACTTAAAATAATACATCATTAAAATCAATTTAGTCTCAAATAAATAATTAAACATGTTCAATTTGGTTTAAATAATGCAAAAACAAAGTATTGGTTAAGAATGTAAAAGTGAAATATGTGCCATGTAAAAAAAAAAAAGCGAATGTCTAACGGGTGGCATCCATAAGTCTAAATATTCCTGTTACATTGCACAACCTTCAATGTTACGTCATAATTACGTAAAATTCTGGCAAATTAGTTCGCAAGTAGCCAGGCGGCCCAAATTGTTGCATATACCCTGACTCTGCGTGCAATGAATACAAGGGAAGTGACATAATTTCCCTAGTTTAATATTGCCTGCTAACATGAATTTCTTTTAACTAAATATGCAGGTTTAAAAATATATATTTCTGTGTATTGATTTTAAGAAAGGCGTTGATGTTTATGGTAAGGTACATTCGTGCAACTATTGTGCTTTTTTCACAAATGCACTTTTGTTAAATCATCCCCCGTTTGGCAAAGTTGGCTGTCTTTGTTAGGAAGAAATGGTCTTCACACAGTTCGCAATGAGCCAGGCAGCCCAAACTGCTGCATACACCCTGACTCTGTTGCACAGAACACAAGAGAAGTGACACAATTTCCCTAGTTAAAAGAAGTTAATGTTAGCAGACAATATTAACTAAATATGCAGGTTTAAAAAGATATACTTGTGTATTGATTTAAAGAAAGACGTTGATGTTTATGATTAGGTACACATTGGTGCAACGACAGTGCTTTTTTCGCGAATGCGCTTGTTAAATCACCCGTTTGGCGAAGTAGGCTGTGATTCAATGATAAATTAACAGGCACCACATTGATTATATGCAACGCAGGACAAGCTAGATAAACTAGTAATATCATCAACCATGTTTAGTTAACTAGTGATTATGTTAAGATTGATTGTTTTTATAAGATACGTTTAATGCTAGCTAGCACCATACCTTGATTCCCTGCTGCAGTCGCATAACAGGTAGTCAGCCTGCCACGCAGTCTCCTCGTGGAGTGCAATGTAATCGGCCATGATCGGTGTCCAAAAATGCAGATGACCAATTGTTATGAAAACTTGAAATCGGCCCTAATTAATCGGCCATTCCGATTAATCGGTCGACCTCTAGTGCCAACATAGCACTGTCTTTGAGCATTCTCTCCTAACAAAAATTGCATCTCTGTACAAAGAGATCATAGAGTAATTTGATGAATAGGATACCAAACATCCATGTGCATGCACACTGTATTTCGTCAATCATGTCAAATTACACCAAACATTTGGTGAAATATTCAGGTTCCTTGTGATTTCTTCTGAGAAAACTGAATCCTTAAGGTCGAATGAAGATTAAATTAATGAAAAGCTGGTCTAACTTTGACTTAAAGGCAAACAGTCCAATTAAAACTGATGTTATATTTGTGCAGGTAATGATTATCCCTCAGTGCCACATCGACTACAGACCTCCGCAATCACAATATCTCCTCAACGGGTGATCAATACTGAGGGAACTTGACTGATTAAAATGCATTTGGTAGCCTAAGATACGTGATTCATCATATTAGGATATAAAGGTTACGTGACCAAAACGTGATGGGTAATCATTACCTTGAAGCGACTTTAAGTAAAAAAGATCCATGAATAGCTTCAAGAAGACTCCAGGAAGCACATTTATGGCCATTGTACATTTAAAAAGTAATTGACCCAGTGTTCACTTTCATTTATATTTTTTCTGTTTGGTAACATGTAATTGATTCGCATATTTACACTCCTAATGGTCTGTCTGACAAAAGCATGTCCCTTTCTCCAGATCCCTACAGTATATTGGCATTGTATAGTGCTTTTGAAGTGTGAATTCACCATGTATTATCATGCCATCACACTGACTCTGAAGAGACAAGAGCTGTGTTCGAATACCCACACTAACATACTGTATACTACATACTTAATGAGTATATACTACATACTATTAGTTCATTTTAGTATACTGTAAACGAATGGTATTGTTTCAGTTGAGCGTACTAGAGCTTCGACTGTCTACCGGAAGTTGATGCATTTGTCTATCGGAAGCTGATGCATTTGTCTACCAGAGGTTGATGCATTCGCCTAGTTAAATAAAGGTTAAATAAAATTTAAATTAAAATAAATTATGTTGTTATGCAACCTCTTGCTAGCTTGTTAGCATAACAAATTACTAGCTAAACATTTTACAATTTCGGGTGTGTTCATATAGTCAGTCTGGAGTGCCAGAGTGTGGTCTGGGAGCATTGTCAATTGTCCATTAGTACATTCAGAGCGTTTCGCTCTCAGAGCGTTCAGAGGCACATTGGACTAAAACATTGGCTAGCTACTTCCAGACACAAATGGGAGAACACCTCACTCTGCCCATTTTACTCACCCTAGCAGACCTGGTTAGGCTGTGTTCATGTTATCCAGAGCGTTGGTAACTGTGCTGTTGGCAACAATTTAATTATTATTTTTTGGACGACATTTACTGACACCGGCCATATTCAACTGGTGTTGAGCATTAGTAAATTCATCAGTTATTCTGTGCAAGAGTGATCTGAAATCGGAGTAGATAGCCAGAATGAACAAATGCACAATGACTATATTACTTAGCTAAGAATTATGTGAATAATCAAGTCAATAAATGTTGGGTAGTTAGTTAGATAGCAGATTGTTAATAATACTGCTTATTAGTAGCTAACTAACGTTAGGTAACTAGTTAACATAACATACATTGTGTTCGTAAGTATAGATTAGCTAAAGAAAAGCCAACATAACATGTAACGTAACTTATTCGAAAAGTCATTACTTAATTACATTGCTCAACATTTTCTTAACATTTGTCATAATTCGTTAAAGCAATTCATTTGTATCTGCTCTCGTCGGACTGCGGCTGCATATTTTCCACAATTTTCTTAAAATCTGAAAACATTGTGAAGCCAGGTCCATTTTCTGAAGAATTGCATTATAGACACTAAAAACACAAAAAGTCTCCACTGCATGCATACTTCGTATTTTGGAGAATTTAGTACGACATCCGGGAACTTTTGGCATACTAACTATATCCATACCATGACCAGTAAGCATACTATATACTCAATTCACGTCACAAATAGTATGGTTAGTGCGGTTAGTATGAACACAGCTAAGGTGTTTAATTGCAAACACTATGAAGTTACTGAATGGACCTGGGAGTGAAAAAGTGTGTGTGTGCGTTTGCCAAAGTGGTACTTTAGTGACTGTCCAGATATGTCATTTGTTACAAAGCAACAGTGGCATAATCCTCTCCTCTCTGCTGAGTCCAGCTGTGCCAGAAGAATACATCAGTGGGAGGCCGGCATGGGACTGGAGTTGAGGGTCAAAGGTTAACTGTCAGCTTTTAATGTGCCGTGAGCTGCGTAGGAGCAGCAGTGGGGTACAAGGATTTAGTATGTCTGTTAAAGGCCCAGTGGGATTACCTCTTTAAGAGATTAAATTCACTGGCTACCATGGCTTGAGGACAGGAAGTCCACAAGCTCCCTGAAGTGGCGAATGCTCAGACCTACCCATTGGTAGGTCTGCACGGTGACAATGTGTGCCCAACGACTGGCCAGACATACAGATGTTTGTGTGAATGGAAGAGTGTGAAGGGGTTTTCATTTGAAATAGGAACATTGGAGAGTTCAACATTACCATCATACGTAAAAACAAAATACACATTCCATTGTAAGGGTATACAAATGTGGGTATTTTAAAAGGGGGATTTCTGAAAGCCAGACAGAGAAACAGTGTCTTGATGACGTCCAAATTGCTTTTTGTCAGTGAAAGTAATAGGTAGACTGCTTGTGGAAGCAGCGGCGCCAAATGTCAAGTGTGATATGACAGATACAGTATTGAGAGGACTAGAGCTCCACTGCATGCTCATAGATTAGAAATGTCAATAGCCTTTAGTTTTAGTGGACAGTGAGGAAAGTGCTGCCTGAAATAGAAAGGATTTCATGTTGGGTAACCTGCATCATATGGATCAAACAGGGCCGGACTACCGCATTTAGGGCTCCATTTGTGTTGAAAAAATTTACAGTTGTATAATGCTATTCTACACATTGTGGAAAAAGGCCTTTATCACTCCAGTCCCCAAAAAGCCTTGTACAAAAGAAAATAAGGTCTACACACCTGTTGCTCTCACCCCCATCGTAATGAAGTGTTGTGCTAGCTCCGTTCAGATGTGAACCCTGTGTTAGATCCTTATCAATTTGCCTATAAGTAAAGTCAGGGGACTGATGGCGCAATCAACACCATAGTTCATCTCATTGTTAAGCATCTGGAAAAATCCAAGGCCAATGCTAGATTGTCATTTATTGATTTCAGTTCAGCGTTTAACGCGATACAGCCACATGTCCTAATCAGCCAGTTAAAGCAGATGGGTGTTAACCCCTATACCATCAGTGGGTAACACTCATTCCCGACTAGCCATACTCAACAGGATAGATTTAACGGAACTCTCTCTGGGCTACAGACATTAGCATTGGGGCCCCGCAGGGTTGTGTGAGTTCACCCATCTTATACACACTGTACACAAATGACTGCACTAGCAGTAATCCTGATAACTATATTGTCAAGTTCTCAGATGATACTGACATTCTTGGTCTGATGTATAAAGATGCTGATACTACTCTGTACAGGTTAGAGATTGAAAGTTTGTCTAGTGGTGTGATGAGCACCATGTCATCCTTAGTGTAAAGAAAGCAGAGGTGGGCTTCCCGAGTGGCGCAGCGGTCTAAGGCACTGCATCGCAGTGCTTGAGGCGTCACTACAGACTCGTGTTCGATCCCAGGCTGTGTTACAACCGGCCGGGAGTCCCATAGGGCTGTGCACAATTTGTCCGGGGCAGGGGAGGGTTTGGCCGGGGGGGCTTTACTTGGCTCATTGCGCTCTAGTTACTCCTTATGGCTAGCCGTCACCTGCAGGCTGACTTTGGTTATCATTTGAACATCTGACACAGTGGTGTGGCTAGTTTCCGGGTTAAGCGGGTGGGTGTTAAGAAACGCGGATTGGCGGGTCATTTTTCGGAGGACACATGACTCGACCTTTGCAGCGATGAGACTGGATCGTAATTAGATATCACAAAATTGGGGAGAAAAAGGGGTAAAATACATTAAAAAACAGAGTAGATGGAGGCTATGGTGTTTGACCCTAAATATGTCGGCAACCACGTGCCTGTGGTTGTTCACAATGCCAACATAGCAGGTTAGTTCGTACAAGTATCTGGGTGTACACATGGACAACGTGGTGAGCTGGAGGGTCCAAGTAGAGAGTGTTTGCTGCAGAGTCCAACAACGCCTCTATTTCATATGTAGACTAAATCATGCTCCTGTTCTGTTATGCGGTCATAGAGAGTATCCTACATATGGCAGCACAGTCTGGTTTGGCAATTTATCAGTCCAGCTGAAATCCCAAATTGCTCACCTGATACAAACTGCCAGTAAGGTCATGGGTGTGAGGCAACGTCCCTCCCTGCAGACAAATTTTGAACAGACCATTACCAGACAAGCAAAGGAAATTATTTCAGATCCCTCCCATGTACTTCACTCCGGTATCAGCTCCTCCCCTCAGACAGACGCTATAGGGTTCCTCCTCCCTTCAGGCGGACGCTATACGGTCCCTCCTCCCCTCAGGCAGAGGCTATAGGGTCCTTCCTCCCCTCAGGCAGATGCTATAGATCCTCCCCTCAGGCAGACGCTATAGGGTTCCTCCTCCCTTCAGGCAGACGCTATATGGTCCCTCCTCCCCTCAGGCAGAGGCTATAGGGTCCTTCCTCCCCTCAGGCAGATGCTATAGCTCCTCCCCTCAGGCAGACGCAATACGGTCCCTCCTCCCCTCAGGTAGACGCTATAGAGTCCTTCCTCCCCGCAGACAGAGGCTGTAGGGTCCCTCCTCCCCTCAGGTAGACGCTATAGGGTCGCTCCTCCTCTCAGGCAGACGCTATAGCTCCTCCCCTCAGGCAGACGCTATAGGGTCCCTCCCCGCAGACAGACGTTATAGGGTCCCTCCTCCCTTCAGCCAGACGCTATAGGGTCCCTCATCCCCTCAGGCAGACGCTATAGGGTCCCTCCCCGCAGACAGACGTTATAGGGTCCCTCCTCCCTTCAGCCAGACGCTATAGGGTCCCTCCTCCCCTCAGGTAGACACTATAAGGTCTCTCCTCCCCTCAGGCAGACACTATAGGGTCCCTCCTCCCTTCAGCCAGATGCTATAGGGTCCCTCCTCCCCTCAGGTACATGTTATAGGGTCCCTACATGTAAGCTGAACAGGTACAAGCATTCCTTCATTCATATGTCCAATAAATACCTAAACAGCAAATGTTTTAAATTATTTATTTAACTAGGCAAGTCAGTTAAGAACAAATTCTTATTTACAATGACGTTCTACAGGCGAACAACAATACATGTAAGTAACGCTGAACTGTGTTAGCGCGCCACTGACAAAATAAGGGAATAAGCTAAGTATTATGTATGTGGCCCAATGAGAAGTTTACAATGTGTATGATAATGATAACATGCAAGGTATGTTGAGTCTGTAATGTACAGTGTCTATTTTGTATATAGCAGTATTGTGTGTCTAAGACAATTTTCCCCTTGGGAAAGTTAATCCTATCATTTTCTATTTTGTCATGAGGCAAAGAGAAAATGTTGCAGTTTTAAATCCAATTTCCTGCAATTCTACACTTTTCGTCATGGGTCTGAAAGAAAAATGTGCTCTTTTATAGTTCATCTTATGCTATTGTGCACATTTTGCCTTGAGGCTGAAATAACATTTTGCAGTTTTAAAGCAAATTTCATGCTATTCTACACATTTTGCTATCATATGCTATCTTTGGTTAGGGGGACTGTCATTCCAAATAAGGTCCCCCCGACAAATATGTCGTCCCCCCCACGTCACAATGGGATTCGATGAGTTCTAGCTTCTTTTGCTAGGGCTGTTGCCAGCTAGGTAGCCAGACAGTTTAATTTGGCTAATGTTAGCTAGCTAGCAACTGTAATTGTTATTGTAGCTTTCTGTATGTAGCTTGCACTTCAATGGCATCCTTCGAGGAGATTTTCTTTTATCTTTCCAACCAGGCAAAGTACTATGAAGGCACCACTGATCTCAACAAGAGGCGCAACATTCAGAGAAATTCAGGGTAACGTTAAGCAGTTAACTTCTATTAGATAACTGCATGGATTTAGCTATGTGGTTGATACCATTCCATTGACTCCATTCCAGCCATTATTATTAGCCGTCCTCCCCTCAGCAGCCTCCACTGATATAATTATATGTCTGTCGTATAGAGGCATCTAGCTATAAGTTAAACCTGATCAATCAAATGGATAGGTGTAAGCAATTATGGTAATTCCAAATACCCTGAATTAGGTGTCTTCGCTAGACAGACACAGAGAGAAGGGGGAGAGGAAGGAAGGAAGTAAGAAAGAAAGAAAGGATGGAATTGAGAGAGAGAGAGAGAGAGAGGGGGGTGGGAAGAGAGTGGAAAACAGACAGAGAGAAACAGAGAGCGAGAAAGACAGCAGTGCAAATGTACTTAGACTTGAGTATTTCAACAACTCTTCTCTTGGCATGATTGCCAAAATCAACCTATGCTTCTTCTGATGGGTAATTGTCAAGGAGGTGGTCAGCTGGGCATTTGAAATAACCTTTTGTTTATCAACCACATTCTATTATATCTGAACTTATTATGATTTCAATGAATGTCATATCAGAGAGCACACAATGTTTCAATTTGTTACTTTTTTCTTAGTCTGTACCCTGTCTAGCTTGAGAGGGCGCCGTGGCGCCCAAGTTGTGGCGCCCGTTAAAGTTGTTTCATCGAGGCACATGATCAGTAAGTGTCCAAATTCAAATTTTGCCCTGATAAGTTGTTTTGAAATGGTTGCTTTATTTGACCACAGCAGATTTCATTATTATAGAATGTGTGTGTGTGTCAGTGTCCTTACAAATATGAAAATCTGCATTCTGTATGATACGGGTAAGAATAAAGTCATCTTATCTCTAACACTTTAAATGTTAGGGGTGGACCTCATCAGACCCTTCACGAAATCCAGGAATGGCAACAGCTGGTGTCTGACCGTGACCGATCACTTTACCAAGGGGATGGAGGCAATACCCATTAAGGTCAGTAAAGGAAGAGTATGTGATTAACTATAACCCATTAAGAAGGGTGCTTGGAACAAAAAATAGATTTTTGTTTTGTATGATACCCATCAAGGACGAGACTGGCGAGGCCACCTCCAACAAGATGATGGACATCTTCTACACCCACGGTTCTCCTGTGGTCATCTTGAGTGACCGAGGTCATGAAAGCTGGAACAAGGTACGGATGTTATAGGATATATTCTGTCACCAATGGTTTGTTTAATTTATATATTTACAATTTGTTTTTCACATGGTAAATAATCGGACATATTTCAATATCTTACATTGTCAATAGATATCGCTTTCCTAACCCCTCCTCCACATTTGGACTAACCAGACCCTTGATAGTTACCATGAAGGGTGGAGGAAACCAACCTGAAGGTAATTCTCTTTGCACACAATAAAAGCATCCAGGCCTCCACTGAGTACGGATGGGAGCCGCAGCTGTTGACTGAGGTAAACAATTCAATTGTATATACAATTATTGCATATACTGTACTTTTTCAAATTTGTCATCGATTTAGTGTTGTTTGTCTATTGCTATTTTTGTATAACGTACTTTCAGGTCACTGAAACCCCAACTGATGTTGTGGAAGTTGTCTAACCAGATCAGAACACTTTCGAGGATCACCTTCAGGCACGGACTGAGAAGGATGTGGAGGTTTTTGACCAGGTAAAAATGATTGTCTGCTGTTAATTTATTTTCTGGCCCTCCAAGAGATATTTAAGAAATGTATTTGTGCCCATCAGATATGCATTATCTCTCCTTCACCCAAGAGGAGTGTCTCTTGGGTTATTCATTGAAGTATTGACGATGTCGCGGCCAATGTGTACAACAGTCCCGATGCACCTTAATAGTACATTCTGGGCTAGTTTTGAATCTGCAATTTAGAATCAAAAGTGACACTGGATGGTTACAAAGTCATGTTACTAGTTATGTTTAAATGTTAGACTCAATCATTGCAAGAAAGCTAGCTAGCTACCTAGTTTAAGTACATTCAATGCCCATAGCATACCACCCTGCATACTACTGCTGGCTTGCTTCTGAAGTTAAGCAGGGTTGGTCCTGGTCAGTCCCTGGATGGGAGACCAGATGCTGCTGGAAGTGATGTTGGAGGGCCAGTAGGTGGCAATCTTTCCTCTGGTCTAAAAAATATCCCAATGCCCCAGGGCAGTGATTGGGGACACTGCCCTGTGTAGGGTGCTGTCTTTCAGATGGGATGTTAAACAGGTGTCCTGACTCTCTGAGGTCATTAAATATCCTATTGTCACGTTTCTTCAAAATCGAACCCAGAAGCAGACCAGGACAAGGAGAGTAGGAAGAAGGTGAGTATTTATTTACAAGTGAATGTGAGTGGGTAGATATATCCAGGTGGTGTAGCGGGCAGCGGTGGTGAGTTGATGGGAGTAAATAGGTGGATCCAATGGGGAAGCGGAATCCTCCGACGACCAGGAGGGAATGGGGTAAATGATCCGGGTGAGTAACTGAAGACAGAACAAACAGAGGTAAGTTTAAGGCAAGCCAGACGTACAAAACAACAAAACAAATACTATCCAACTTGAGGCTGATACTATGGCACAACATACTGTTCATGGCTAACGATCCGGCAGGGAATGGTTGTCAGGTCCGAGCTTATGAAGAGGAGAGATGATGATCAGGACCAGGTGTGCAGATAGCTGATGGGATACAGGTGCGGGTAATCATAACTCCCATCTGGCTACATTGCCCGGCAACCAGACAGGGTGCGTTCCAGGACGCCGGAAAAAACACTCCAGGACAGAACACTGGCAAAAAACAGACTCAGGAAACGGGATTCGTGACACCTATGGCACTTTGTAAGAGTAGGGGTGTTAACCCCAGTGTCCTGGCAAAATTCCCAATCTGGCTCTCAAACCATCACGGTCACCTAATAATCCCCAGTTTACAATTGGCTCATTCATATCCCTCCTCTCTCCTGTAACTATTCCCCAGGTTGTTGCTGTAAATGAGAACATGTTCTCAGTCAACTTACCTGGTAAAATAACAGATACATTTTTTTTCTTTTTAAATGCTTCAACCTGCTGGTCCGCTAGCTGCCTGAATCACTGTGTCTCGAGCTCGCCGAGCTACTCACTGGACCATATGACCACTCGGCTACACATGCCTCTCCCTAATGTCAATATGCCTTGTCCATTGCTGTTTTGGTTAGTGATTATTGTCTGATTTCACGATAGAGCCTCCAGCCCTGCTCATGCCTTAGTTAGCCCTTTTGTTCCACCCCCACACATGAGGTGACCTCACCTGGCTTAAATGGTGCCTCAAGGGACAAAACATCTCTCATCGTCACTCAATGCATAGGTTTACATCCACTGTACTCGCATCCTACCATACCCTTGTCTGTACATTATTCCTTGAATCTATTACTTTTATTCTCTGTTCCGAACGCACTAGACAACCAGTTCTTATAGCCTTTAGCCGTACCCTTACCCTACTCCTCCTCTGTTCCTCTGGTGATGTAGAGGTTAACCCAGAACCTGCAGCCCCAGCACCACTCCCATTCCCCAGGCGCTCTCATTTGTTGACTTATGTAACCGTAAAAGCCTTGGCTTCATCCATGTTAACATTAGAAGCCTTCTCCCTAAGTTTGTTTTATTTACTGCTTTAGCACACTCCGCCAAACCTGATGTCCTAGCCGTGTCTGAAGCCCGGCTTAGGAAGTCCACTAAAAATCCAGAAATGTCCATCCCTAACTATAACATTTTCCGACAAGATAGAACTGCCAAAGGGGGCGGAGTTGCAATCTACTGCGGAGATAGCCTGTCATACTATCCATGTCTGTGCCCAAACAATTAAACAATTAAAAATCCACCTTCCAGAAACAAGTCTCTCACCATAGCCGCTTGTTATAGACCCCCTTCATCTATCTTCAGATTTCGTATTGTTAGGGGACATAAACTGGGACGTGCTTAACACCCCGGCCATCCTACAATTTAAGCTTGATGCCCTCAATCTCACACAAATTATCAAGGGACCTACCAGGTACAACCCTAAACCATAACAATGGGCACCCTCATAGATATCATCCTGACCAACTTGGCCTCCAAAAACACCTCTGCTGTCTTCAACCAGGATCTCAGCGATCACTGCCTCATTGCTTGCGTGCGTAATGGGTCCGCGGTCAAACGACCACCCCTCATCACTGTCAAACTCTCCCTAAAACACTTCAGCGAGCAGGCTTTTCTAATCGTCTTGGCCCGGGTATCCTGGAAGGATACTGTCCTCATCCCGTCAGTAGAGGATGCCTGGTTGCTCTTTAAAAGTGCTTTCCTCACCATCTTAAATAACCATGCCCCATTCAAAAAATGTAGAACTAAGAACAGATATAGCCTTGGTTCACCCCAGACTTGACTGCCCTTGACCAGCACAAAAACATCCCATGGCCTTCTGCATTAGCATCGAATAGCCCCCCGCGATATGCAACTTTTCAGGGGAGTCAGGACCCAATATACTCAAACAGTTAGGAAAGCTAAGGCTAGCTTTTTCAAACAGAAATTTGCATCCTGTAGTACAAATTCCCAAAAATGTTGGGACACTAAAGTCCATGGAGAATAAACACTGTCGCCACCGATAAATCTATAATTTCAATAACCATTTTTCCACAGCTGGCCATGCTTTCTACCTGGCTAACCCTACCCCGGGCCAACATCTCAGCACCCCCTGCAGCAACTTGCCCAAGCCCCCCCCCCCGCTTCTCCTTCACCCAAATCCAGACAGCTGATGTTCTGAAAGAGCTGCAAAATCTGGATCCCTGCAAATCAGCTGGGCTAGACAACCTGGACCCTCTCTTTTTAAAATAATCCGCCGAAATTGTTGCAACCCCTATTACTAGCCTATTCAACCTCTCTTTCGTATCGTCTGAGATCCCAGAAGATTGGAAAGCTGCCGCGGTCATCCCCCTCTTCAAAGGGGGAGACAATCTAGACCCAAACTGTTATAGACCTCTATCCATCATGTCCTGCCTTTCTAAAATCTTCAAAAACAAAGTTAATAAACAGATAACCGACCATTTCGAATCCCACTGTACCTTCTCCACTATGCAATCTGGTTTCCGAGCTTGTCATGGGATCACCTCAGCCACACTCAAGGTCCTAAACGATATCATAACCGGCATCGATAAATGACAGTACTGTGCAGCCGTCTTCATCGACCTGGCCAAGGCTTTCAACTCTGTCAATCAACGCATTCTTATCGACAGATTCAATAGCCTTGGCTTCTCAAGTGACTGCCTCGCCTGGTTCACCAACTACTTCTCAGACAAAGTTCAGTGTGTCAAATCGGAGGGCCTGTTGTCCGGACCTCTGGCAGTCTCTATGGGGGTGCCACAGGGTTCTTTTCTCGGGCCAACTCTTTTCTCTGTATACATCAATGATGTTGCTCTTGCTGCTGGTCATTCTCTGATCCACCTCTACGCAGACGACACCATTCTGTATACTTCTGGCCCTTCTTTGGACACTGTGCTAACAAACCTCCAAACGAGCTTCAATGCCATACAACACTCCTTCCGTGGCCTCCAACTGCTTTTAAATGCTAGTAAAACTAAGTGCATACTCTTCAACCGATTGCTGCCCGCACCCTCCCGCCCGACTAGCATCACTACCACGGACGGTTCTGATTTAGAATATGTGGACAACTATAAATACCTAGGTGTCTGGTTAGATTGTAAACTCTCCTTCCAGACTCGCATTAAGCATCTCCAATCCAAAATTAAATCTACAATCGGCTTCCTATTTTGCAACAAAGCATCCTTCACTCATATTGCCAAACATACCCTCGTAAAACTGACTATCCTACTGATCCTTGACTTCGGCGATGTCATTTACAAAATAGCCTCCAACACTCTACTCAGCAAACTGGATGTAGTCTATCACAGTATCATCTGTTTTGTCACCAAAGCCCCATATACTACCCACCACTGCGACCTGTATGCTCTCGTTGGCTGGCCCTCACTACATATTCGTTGCCAAATCCACAGGCTCCAGGTCATCTATAAGTCTTTGATAGGTAAAGCCCCATCTTATCTCAGCTCACTGGTCACCATAGCAACACCCAGCGCTCCAGCAGGTATATTACACTGGTCATCCCCAAAGCCAACTTACTTCGGCCACCTTTCCTTCCAGTTCTCTGCTGCCAATGACTGGAACTAATGACAAAAATCACTGAAGTTGGAGTCTTATCTCCCTCTCTAACTTTAAGCATCAGCTGCCAGAGCAGCTTACCGATCACTGTACCTGTACACAGCCAATCTGTAAATAGCACACCCAACTACCTCATCCCCATATTGTTACTTATCCTCTTGCTCTTTTGCAGCCCAGTATCTCTACTTGCACATCATCATCTGCACATCTATCACTCCAGTGTTAATGCTAAATTGTAATAATTTCGCTTCTATGGCCTATTTATTGCCTTACCTCCCTACTCTCCTACATTTGCATACACTGTATATAGATTTTTCTATTGTGTTATTGACTGTACGTTTGTTTATGTGTAACTCTGTGTTGTTGTTTTTGTCGTACTGCTTTGCTTTATCTTGCCCAGGTTGCAGTTGTAAATGAGAACTTGTTCTCAACTGGCCAAGCTGGTTAAATAAAGATTAAATAAATGTAAAAAAAAAAAAAATTAATTCATGACAGGGGCCTACATTTGGACAAAGATTTTGAATATCTATATGTCACTACCTATGAAGTCAATGTATAACCGTTACACAAATAGCAGCTATGCATAATGTTTTGTATTTTTCTGCATGATGAGGATAATTATTAAATGTAGGTCCTGATGTGATATTTAAATGTACATTTAATTTAACTAGGCAAGTCATTTAAGAACAAATTCTTATTTACAATGACGGCCAACAGTGCGTTAAATGCCTTGTTCAGGGGCAGAACGACAGATTTTACCTTGTCAGCTCGGGGATTCGATTCACCAAGCTTTCATACTGGTCCAACGCTCTAACCACTAGTCCCGCCCCAGCTATCAAAGCAGGGAATAAGTTAATTATGATTGGTTATCTCAAATTTGAGCAAAAAGTGTAAAACAAAACACATAAAACACTTTAATGTCAGAAAAGTCTTAAGTATTTTCATCAGATAAGAATTCCCTAAGAGAAAAATTTATTAGATATTGCTCATCACAGTAGAAAAGTAACACACAGTAACCCTTCTGATATACGTAATTTCGTCACCTGACGTGTTGCGTAATCAACCAGCGCTTGTTCCCCTTGCACAGTCTAGACAAGGTCGTAGCTAGCTAGCATTGCAAGGAGCCTCTCTCGCTAAAAAGATGATGTCCCTTGCCGCTCGTTCGGGGGTATTTTCTCCATACTTGCAGGCTACGAACTATGCAGTTGCTGGACCCCTCAAAGCCCTTATTCCAGGGGTGGTTGTAAAAGGAGAGAAAGTGTTGGTAGACACGAAGAAACCTTTCCTTACCCGCGAGTCCCTGAACGGTCAGAGTCCAAAGACTGGGCCTGCAGTATCAGTTAGCATAAATGGTAAGTAGTTAAGCTAGCAGTATCTCAGGGCTAATGTTAGTAATCGGGTTTTACTTGAGTCATTGTTGTATTTTACTAAAGTCAAATTGATATGCTGTAGAATCTGAGGATTGTTTCATAATTTAGCCTAGTGTTCATTAGCTCGCTAATGTTAGCTGTGTAGAGTGCATTGGCTGGAAGCGGCCTAGCCAACCGGCTAGTTAACTAGCTAACTAAGGTAGCTGACTGCGAGGTCAAGACCAAACGGTTTGAACCAACAACCACAAACATGTTGGGTAGAAGTACAATTAATTTCACATATCGATTGGGTATAATCATATTTGTAACAATTATCTAGTTAGTTAGCTAAGTAAGTGCGATGCCCATGATGAACGAGGCTAAGACATTTTAACTAGCAGGAGGAGCAGCACTGCAGTATGGGGCACAAAGACAGTACAGTTTGAAGATAGGCAGAAACTGCTTCTCCAATAGAAATCCCCGATCATGCTTATAGGCGATGCATTGGCGACGTTACCTTGCTAAACTCATGCGCAGAAAAACGTCATTGTGTATAACACTTACCTCATTGACTTTGCAAACCCTTGCATGGTCTGTTTTGCAAGCGTTCCCGTAAGTCTCTCAATGTTGCGCCTCTGGGTTAAAGAAACTGTGACTGGAGTCTGGGGTCACAACCTGACTAGCTAACTAACTAAATAGCTAACTAGCTGCTACTTATGTGTAGTATTGTCATATTTTGATAATTCTAGTTACAATAACATTACATAACCCATACAGGTGGGTCTTAGTGGTGATAGTCAGCAGATTCCAACCCTACTGTTACACTTGTCTACACTTAGCTACACTGGGGTCAGAACGCAATCATGGCTATATTAAGACGCCATGGAGCTGGCGTGCGATATGGGTCGGAAAGCTTACCTCTATGCAGGGATGGGATATGCAACTGCACTCCAAACGTTACCTTAATCCACACTGATAGATTGAGAAGGTTTTAAATACTGCTCGTTTTCTAAGAAAACTGCAATTTTTGTCCTCATGCTAGCTAGCAGCAGCCACCGCAGCTAGTTTGCAGTCAACCTATCAGCTTATTTTGTTCAACGTGATGTGCCATTCCATAATGGCTACTGCTAGCTAGCATGAGAACGAAACGGCAGTTTTCTGGGAAAACAAACAGTATTTCAAACCTATTCCCCCTCAGGAGACTGAAAAGATTTGGCATGGGTCCTTAGATCCTTAAAAGATTTTACAGCTGCACCATCGAGAGCATCCTGGCGGATTGCATCACTGCCTGGTATGTCAACTGCTCGGCCTCCGACCGCAAGGCACTACAGAGGGTAGTGCGTACGGCCCAGTACATCACCAGGGCCAAGCTTCCTGCCATCCAGGACCTCTATACCAGGCAGTGTCAGAGTAAGGCCCTAAAAATCATCAGACTCTAGCAACCCTAGTCATAGACTGTTCTCTCTGCTACCGCACGGCAGGCGGTACCAGAGCGCCAAGTCTAGGTCCAAGAGGTATCTACCCCCAAGCCATAAGACTCCTGAACAGCTAATCAAATGGTTACCTAGACTATTTGCCCCCACGCTGCTACTCTCTGTTATCATCTATGCATAGCCACTTTAACAACCCTGCCTGCATTTACATAATTATCTCAATTACCTTGACACCGGTGCCCCTGCACATTGACTCTGTACCGGTACCCCCTGTATATAGCCCCGCTATTGTTATTCACTGCTTCTCTTTAATTATTTATTTTTCTTATCTTACTTTTAACCTGTAGTGACACCCCATCCTGTGAACGGGACCGTTGTCATCATCTGACACTAATTAGCATAATGCAATGGACATAAATCTTCCTAGAAAATCATTCATGAAATTCACAAGTGAAATATATTGGAACATAGCTTAGCCTTTTGTTAATCACCCTGTAATCTCAGATTTTCTAAATATGCTTCACAGCCAACGCTAGACAAGCATTTGTGTAAGTTTATCATAGCCTAGCATAGCATTATGCCTTGCTAGCAGCAGGCAACCTTGTCACGGAAATCAGAAAAGCAATCAAATTAAATTGTTTACCTTTGAACTTCGGATGTTTTCACTCACGAGACTCCCGGGTAGGCGAAATAGCTCCTTTTGTTCTTCACGTTTGGCTGAGAAATCGCCCGGAAATTGCAGTCACCACAACGCCAAAAAATATTCCAAATTAGCTCCATAATATCGACAGAAACATGGCAAACGTTGTTTAGAATCCATCCTCAAGGTGTTTTTCTAATATCTATTCGATAATATATCCGTCGGGACAATTCGTTTTTCACTAGGACCGATTGGAGTAATGGCTACCTCTGTATTTAACGCGAGAATCTCTCGCGGAGCCACCATGTGACCACTTACGCAATGTGGCCGCCTACGGCCATTCTTCAACAGAAATGCATAAAACTACGTCACAATGTTGTAGACACCTTGGACTACGTAGAAAGCGTAAGCTCGTTGATGGTACATTCACAGTTGAATAGGGAGTCATTGGAACGCAGCACTTTCAAAACCTGGGGCACTTCTGGATTTTTCTCAGGCTTTCGCCTGCAACATCAGTCCTGTTATAGTCTGTGAGTATCTTTACAGTTTTGGAAACGTTAGTGTTTTCTATCCAAAGCTGTGAATTATATGCATATTCTAGCATCTTTTCCTGACAAAATATCCCGTTTGAAATGGGAACGTTTTTTTTTCTTCAAAAATGAAAATACTGCCCCCTAACACCAAGAGGTTTTAAGAGTTTGTAAGTAAGCATTTCACTGTAAGGTCTACACCTGTTGTATTCGGAGCATGTGACAAATAAAATTTGATTTGAGATGTATCGGTGTGGATTAAGGTAAAATTGAGTACAGTGGCATATCCCATCCATACATTGAGGTACGTGGACCTGTATCTTGTGCCGTCTCCAGTGTCGTAATGTAACCATGTTTTCATTCTGACCCCAATGCAGCTCGGTGTAATGGTAGGGGTTGGATTCTGCTGGCTAGAGTGAGGAGAGTTTTCTTGGTCACTAGTTTAACCTTACATTTTAGCAAGGGAGTTGGTAGCTAACATGTAGGTCAAGGGTGTGTTCATTAGGCAGATTTTGTTGCAAAATGTTTTAACAAAACAAGAGTTTATATTGGACAAATTCAGGAAGGTAATCATTGCGTTTGATCCGTTTGATTCTTAAACGGTTTTCCATTGCAAGACATTGCAATGAATACTCCTCAGCTAATGGGCTAGCTAACTATTAGAAAGCTTGTTAGCTAGCTACTTTGTATTTAAACTTCACTTTCAAACAATCTGATCATTAATTTGCTATCTTACTAGCTATCGACTTGGATGCATCTGCTTCTATAATGTGCCCTCTGGTACTTTCCTATCACATGCCATTGTCTTTCTCTTAATACTGTTTTGACTGTATCTAATGGACTTGTTTTATTTTTCAGCAAAAGCTGCAGTCCGATTCGCTCACACTGACATCAAGGTGCCAGATTTCTCTGATTACCGTCGGCCTGAGTTGCTTGACCCCAAGAAATCTTCTCAGGAGAGCAGCGAGTCCAGGAAAACCTTCTCCTACCTTGTCACCGGGGCCACAGCCGTGGTTGGTGTCTACACAGCCAAGACCGTGGCCACACAGTTTATCTCTTCCATGAGCGCCTCAGCTGATGTCCTGGCCATGTCCAAGATCGAGGTCAAGCTGGGAGAGATCCCAGAGGGCAAGAATATGACCTTCAAGTGGAGGGGCAAGCCTCTGTTCATCCGCCACCGGTCTGAGAAAGAGATCGCCGCCGAGGAAGCTGTGGATATGGCTGAGCTACGTGACCCCCAGCACGACAAGGACCGCGTCGCCAACCCAAAATGGATCATTGTTATTGGCGTGTGCACCCACCTGGGCTGTGTACCCATCGCCAATGCTGGTGACTATGGCGGATACTACTGCCCCTGCCATGGCTCTCACTACGATGCCTCTGGCCGCATCAGGAAAGGCCCAGCCCCACTCAACCTTGAGGTGCCCTTCTATGAGTTCCCAGATGAGGACACAGTAATTGTAGGCTAAATGTTTGGACTGAGATCACAGATCGGTGTGTTTCTGTCTGGCTCATTATTCCATCCATTAGCAGGCACAACCTCTGTTTCAGGGTGGTATAAATTATTGTAAGTAATAAATGTACATTTTATCTGATTGAAAACCTCTCATGTTATTTATTTACCCAATCTCAGCTAAATCTTATATTGTACCAAAATACGACCTGGGTTGTAAATGAGTAGTGGGGTTTCTTTCGCCTTTCTTAACATGGAATAGCCTACTAACAATAATGACGTTTTAATAGTGCAGGTACAAGGGGATTGACAAAGACTTTGCTGCTCAATCAAAAACTTACACCTGCTTACAGACAGTTGCCTACAATTGTGTCCGGAGGTGATTCTCAAGGGTTAATGTCATGAATGATGTCTTTATGTTCAGTTTCAGAGAGATCCAAAATCTTAGATATTGTTGGGATGATTTAGAGTGCCTGGTTCAGTTGTTTAATGGCGATATTGCATAAGGTTGTATATTTTCTTATCAATATCACTGTTTTGCTTTGGTGGTGGTCACACAGATTAACATTACACATTCTATACCAGAAAGAAAAGTTGTCAGTGGGTGCTGACCAAAGGCATTGTTTAAATTGATGCTAATGCAACAGAACAGCCAGATTACACGTTTCTATTAATGGGCTATCCATCTGTATACAGAGTTATGTACAAATGCATGCTCATGTTAAGCTAATAAATGTTTCACAGAAAATCCTATTCCTTTTGTGTGCTATTTACAGCTTGCAGCTCAGACTGGGTTGCAAGTGCAGTACACAGCAGCTTCTTGCCTCTATAGTCTGAATGTCATTTGAAGATTTCTGATGCACCTGCTAAAGCAAACCTCAGATTTACGAGTACATTTCATTTAGCTATCAGGCTGGGTTAATAACATGAACACTCGTTTGATTTTTACATGCATGTCAACTACGGTCCGGTTTAAGAGAAGCCTGCTGTCTGAGTTGGTCTCTTGACTGAGAGCTCTGGTGATTAGGAGGGAAATGGCTGCCAACCCGCCTGGCATTCCCACGCTTCATTGACCAATAACTAGCTAATAATAAAGTGTTTTGAGTGTCTTTCTCTCTCCGGGGTCACAGAGACAAGCTATGCATAACTGCCTGTGTATTTATTTTATCCCAATGGATTCCTTACAATGCGTGTTCAGTAAATAGGATTGACAAGACCTGTTACTGTTTCGGGTCAGCCTTGAAGAAATGTCCCACTTGGAATTCCACAGTCTCATAACTACACATGATATTGGTTGTAAATTGCTTTGTGCTGTATATTGTCCAATGGAACAGGTTTTGTGCGTAATATTGACACAGAATTCCCCACTGGCATTCATGCAGCTGATTGGTTGGTAAAACATATGTTAGGGAGAAGGCTATATCAAATTCAGAATTCCAAATGAGTAATGTTGCTGGATGTTGTGCTCTTGAAAGCGGCCACATTGCTGGGAGAGCTTCTTGACAACCTTTTCACGTAATATAAGTAGAGGCCTCTAACCAATGCCTTATTTTATTTTTAGCCGATTTCCCTGTATTTTGACAGACGCCTGACATGTCTTTAGGTCAAAATTGCATATTCTCCTGGGTGGAGCTACAAGGCTGAAAGGATCAGAGGAGAATAAATAATTGCTCCCAGCCAAGCCAACTTGTAGAATGCACTTTATTTACTTTACTTTATTTTATATCATGTATATTAATTAGTACAATAATAGAACATTATTATTACATTTGAATATCATGTTCTGTTATAATCTCCACCCGGCACAGTCAGAAGAGGACTGGCCACCCCACATAGCCTGGTTTCTTCCTAGGTTTTGGCCTTTCTAGGGAGTTTTTCCTAGCCACTGTGCTTCTACACCTGCATTGCTTGCTGTTTGGGGTTTTAGGCTGGGTTTCTGTACAGCACTTTGAGATATCAGCTGACGTACGAAGGGCTATATAAATAAATTTGATTTGATCTATTTTTAGGCCTATTTTATAGAGAAAAGAAGAAACTGCTGAAGCTTTTCAGATAGCGTTCCCTGTCAAAAAAAAAAAAGAATTCCTCTGCACAATAGGGTTTCAGATGACATTTATTCTTAAACTTCACACTGCTGTATGGATGGTTTAATTATCTAATGGCTTTCAACACAGTACAACCCCCTCACTCTGCCTTGCTGCCTGGAGTGACCTCTGTTCCTGATAGTCTGACACGCCACCTGCCCGGCCAGACACAGGCTTGCTCACTGGTGCCATGTCAACTCTGCCTGCCAGATGCGCCTTTGCCCTTCAGGTGTGATTGATATATGATTATATCACCAGGGATGTCAGGACACCACGTCACTCTTGACATCTGAAAGCTGGATTCCCTGGTCCTGCTGTGACACTCGTTACATCCAAAAACATTGAATACAACGGTGAAATGCCTACTTACAAGCCCTTAACTAACAATGCAGTTTTAAGAAAAATGTGATAAGTAAAGCAAAATACAATAAAAATAACAAATGATTAAAGAGCAGCAATAAAATAACAGTAGCGAGGCTATAAAGCATGTGTGTAAAGCTCTCTAATGGACCTTTTTATATAATGGAATGGATGTATGGACTGCTGATATGAAGGGCTGTCATGCTACCTCATTCAGCTGAACACTTGCATTCTCAAAGCTATTCTAGGGAACACGTAAGATTCTGGCTAGGATAATTATATTCGGCCTGTTTCAGATCCATGTAAAACAAAGGAGGTAATATACTGTTGGTATATTACTTTGCAAGTCCCTTTTTTGCAGACTACTTTGAATTCATCTCTTCAAAGCTGCATGGTGTAAGCATCTAATGTAGCATTTGTCTGAAAACTAAGATGCTGGAGCAGTCATCTTGAAAGAGTGAAGAGGGTATCTTGCTTTTCTTCACTGACGATGGAAGCAGAAAAATGTAACAATTAGCTGCAAACTCTGATTTACTCTCCCTCAATCTGATGTGTCAAATTAACATATTAATCTTCTACTTGTCTCTAGGGTGATCAGATTATGATGAAAGATTTATTAGGATCTTGTGATTCATTTGAACTTGTTTTGCATTACTTTGCATAGTGATAAGGAGTTTCACCATAGAAAATAGCTGGTAATGAATTTTTTCAAACTTCATTAAATCTGTATTTTAATGTTTCATTGTCGTGTCATCTCGGGCTTTGTCTCTCAGTGAATCAAAATGTTTTAATTGCATTTTGAGTGATTAACTTCATTCTTCAACTATTTTCACTGGATCCTGGTGGCAGTTTGCAACATATTTCAGACCTTGGGCAGCCTGCTACTCTGCTACTTTGTCTGTGTTCTACTTTTTGTTCCTCTTACTAGCGGAATATGCTCAGATGGTGCCACCGGTTCCTGTTGCTTGTCTACAGGCCTAGGGCAATGAGGGGTACTACCCTTTACCTGCAGCCAGGCAGCGATCAGGCCTTCCACCCTGGCTCGGCCACCGTGCTCTGCCTCCGCTGGAAACTTGGCACTTCCATCCTTGCTCTCATCCCAGTCACAGCTCTTTTCATGACCCAACAATGGTGGAATGACCTTTCCTCTACACAGTCATGACAGCTGAGTTGATGTCCATTTTCCCATCACAGACTGAACACTCATCTCTTCAGACAGTAAGCTACATTCAATGTCTCTGCTACTTCTGACCCGTCTTTCAAATTGTGGTCATGCACTCATCCACATGTGATGTACCACTACCGAAGCACAAAATAATACAAGGGAAATGCCTGGTATCTTTAACTTACCAAGACACTGAATGCAATGAATATTATAAGTGTGTGCGTGCGTATGGGCGCTTGCGTGTGATATATCTGTGGGGGGGAAGTGTAGAAAATGTGCAATTGTTCACTCACCCTAGAAAAAAAGCCTCACCAATCTGAATGAATGAGTGTAAATTGAGACATCACATAGAAACTGTCAGATCATTAGAGGAAATTGATCTCCTCTTTTCAGCTAACTCTGCCATGTTGGTTGCAGCTGGAGTTTCATAAAGCGACTGCCGGCGCCCGGCGGTACACGGTGCCACAAATTGAGATGAAAATTATTCTCCGGTGAGAACGGAACGCATGGGGAGCTGTCGTGTCGGGACGGGATAATAAAGCCTAATATAAGTTTATTTTTCCTCCTTATGCACTAAACCCTTTTATGCTCTCACAAGCGGCTGCTGATCTGCGGGTGTAAATGGCCTCATTAATCCCGTCAGTCAACAACAACAGCAACAACTGAATCCTCTCAGTGTGCAGAAGAGGGGAACTGCTCCGGGTCACACACAGGGGCACAGCGGCGTTGAATGAGCAATCACTGTCCTCTATCATTTAGTTCTATCTCTTAGGGAAAAAGAAGTACTGCTCTTTGAGTGATGGGGACGTGACTCTCAGCAGGACTCTTAATGTAGTTTATATCAGTGTAACTAACACTTCTTTGAACTCATCGCAGTTGGCATTTCCAATTAACTGCTTCTGCCATGGAGTATATAACCTACTTTTCTCTCCGGCCCATAAACAACGTATTCAGTTAATGTATTTTAAGAAGTTTGCACTAAATCTTACGATTGTAAACATTGGAACGGAATGGTGACACATTGAAGGTTTGCCAAAGGAGTTCAGAAGGACCACTGTCCATGGTTCTTGGTGCTGAGCTGTTCATGGTGCTGTCTGTGACTGTTGGTGTGGAGCTGTCCATGGGACTTGACACAGGACCCACCATGTGCTCTTTGAATTCTGAATGATCCCTTGTTGTGGGTGTTAGCCAGATGGCGCCGACAGAGATGGACGCCTCGCTTTGCATTCTTAGGAAACTATGCAATATTTTGGTTTTTGATGTATTATTTCTTACATTGTTACCCCAGGAAATCTTAAGTATTATTATATACAGCCAGGAAGAACTATTGGATATAAGAGCAACGTCAACTTACCGACATTACGACCAGGAATTTGACTTTCCCGGAGCGGATCCTCTGTTTCGGACCACCACCAAGGACAATGGATCTGATCCCAGTAGGCAACCCAACACAATGGCGCCACAGAAAGGGCAGACGGAGCGGTCTTCTGGTCTGACTCCGTAGACGGGCACATCGCTCACTGCTCCCGAGTATACTATTCAACAATGTCTCTTGACAACAAGGTAGACGAAATTCGAGCAAGGGTTGCCTTCCAGAGAGACAGAGATTGTAACAATCTATGTTTCACGGAAAAATGGCTCACTCGGGATATGTTATCAGAGTCGGTACAGCCACCCGGTTTCTTCACGCATCGTGCCAACAGAAACAAACATCTCTCTGGTTAGAAGAAGGGCAGGGGTGTATGCCTTAGGATTAACGACTCGTGGTGTAATCATAGCAACATTTTGTTATCCTTTTCTTTACCTGACCTAGAATTCCTTACAATCAAATGCCGACCGCATTTTCTACCAAGATAATTATTTTCGATTACATAGCCGTGTATATCGCCCCCCTCATATCACCTCCACCCTGCCTGATACCCTATACCCACTCTAATTTGACTACCGCCCCAATAGGTCCACAGACGACGCAATCGCATTCACACTGCCCTAACCCACCTGGACAAGAGGAATACCTATGTAAGAATGCTGTTCATTGACTACAGCTCAGCATTTAACACCATAGTACCCTCCAAACTTGTCATTAAGCTCGAGACCCTGGGTCTCGACCTAGCCCTTTGCAACTGGGTCCTGGACTTTCTGACGGGCCGCCCCAGGTGGTGAGGGTAGGAAACATTATCACCACGCTGATTCTCAACACTGGGGCCCCACAGGGGTGTGTTCTCAACCCTCTCCTGCACTCCCTGTTCACCCATGACTGCGTGGCCATGCACGCCTCCAACTCAATCATCAAGTTTGCAGACGACACTACAGTGGTAGGCTTGATTACCAACAACAATGAGACAGCCTACAGGGAGGAGGTGAGGGCCCTCGGAGTGTGGTGTCAAGAAAATAACCTCTCACTCAACGTCAACAAAACAAAGGAGATGATCGTGGACTTCAGGAAACAGCACAGGGAGCACCCCCCTATCCACATAGACGGGACAGTAGTGGAAAGTTTTAAGTTCCTCGGCGTACACATTCTGGACAAACTGAAATGGTCCACCCACACAGACAGTGTGGTGAAGAAGATGCAACAGCGCCTCTTCAACCTCAGAAGGCTGAAACAATGTGGCTTGTCACCTGAAAACACTCAAACTTTTTCAGATGCACAATCGAGAGCATCCTGTATCACTATCTGGTACAGCAACTGCACCGCCCACAACCGTAAGGCTCTCCAGAGGGTAGTGCGGTCTGTCAACACATCACCGGGGGGCAAACTACCTGCCCTCCAGGTCACCGACATCCCCCGATGTCGCAGGAAGGCCAAAAAGATCATCAAGGACAATAACCACCCAAGCTATTGCCTGTTCACCCCGCTATCATCCAGAAGGCGAGGTCAGTACAGGTGCATCAAAGCTGGGACTGAGAGACTGAAAAAAAACAGCTTCTATCTCAAGGCCATCAGACTGTTAAACAGCCATCCCTAACATTGAGTGGCTGCTGCCAACATACTGACTCAAATCTCTAGCCTCTTTAATAATTAATAATTGGATGTAATAAATGTATCACTAGTCACTTTAAACAATGCCACTTGATATCATGTTTACATAACCTACATTACTCAAGCATTTCGCTACACATCGCATTAACATCTGCTTACCATGTGTATTTGACCAATAGAATTTGATTTGATATAGAATTGTTTTAATAAAGGCCAGTATTGCCAATGGAATAGTGCTTTTTCCCTTTTTTAAAGTGTAGTTATGCAAGCTAATTTCTTCCAAAAAGGCAGAAAAGAATTCCAGTCCCACCATAAGCCTATTTCACGCAGATAAAATTAGCTCAGTCTCACAAATTACTCATCATACAAAATACATTTTAAAGCCTAACCCCCAACTGTAATTACCTGTCTCCATCTGCACCTTTGTTTAAGAAACTCAATATCTTCTCTATTTACAACATTAATGTATGCCAACTATGCACATTCATCTACAAATACTCATACCGCCCAGACAGTTTACCAAAACCCTTCAATCGATTCTTCCAGGTTAATTCTGAAATCCATCTATATAACACAAGACACTGCGATAACCTTCACACTCCCCACTGCGCGCACCTCACAGTCAATTCTCTCTCAGATACAGAGGTACCATACTCTGGAATTCTTTTCTTCACATTGCCAAAACATCATCATCACTCAACAACTTCAAGTGAAGACTTGGGGTCGGCCTGATGAACCAAACGACTCAGTAATCTCCTCCATACAGGCGATCTCTCATACGCTCATATGCACACATTTAAACCAAATTAATATTGTTTGTTTTTCTCGTGATTACTGAGCAATTCATTTATACATTCATAATCAGTATGTTTTGTCATCTGTTTTAGCAAACCTGTTTTATTTTTCTACGTATGTATTGTATATTGCTTTTCCTGTGGTGTGGTTTTCATATAAGCCCTTGGGCTTCCAACCACACCTGCACACTGTTCGTTGTTATCTGTTTCGTTGTTTTCTTTGGTGCAAATAATTTAACTTGCTATATTTGTGTTTCTAAGTTTCCATGTGGCATGGTATTATATTTAATATGCATCTCCAGGCAAAAGGCTATTACATTCCCATTCTTAACAATTCATTGAATTATTCAGAGGTGTTGAATTCGCTAAAATAAAAAAAATAAAAAAAGTTTAATATTTAGTTTTATATGAGACAATAGAAAATACACTTTTTTTTAATGGAATTGTGATGCGTAAAATATTTTGCATCATTGAGCAAATTGAATGAAAGCACTTAATAATGGATACTACTACTGGGCATGTTTCGCAAGAGACAGTTATTCCTCTCCAACACGCACAACAAATGTCTCTAATGAAGTAACAGATTGCACCACCATCACTGATATTACAGTAAGCTATTCAACCCTCCTTCCTGCTAAGGAAGCTCAAACAACTATGGTTCCTTATACAGTGACTCCAGAATGTATTCACACCCCTTGACTTGATCTACATTTTGCTGTGTTACAGTCTGAATTTAAAATGGATTAAATTGGGATTTTTTGGTCAGTGGCCTACACATAATACCCCATAATGTCAAAGTGGAATTATGTTTTTAGAAATGTTTACAAATTAATAAAAAATTAAAAGCTGAAATGTCTTGGATCAGAAACTATTCAAACCCTTTGTTATGGCATGCCTAAATAAGTTGAGGAGCATACTAAATTGTATGGACTCACTCTTTGTGCAATAATAGTGTTAAACATGATTTTTGAATGATTGCCTCATCTCTGTACACCACACATACAATTAATTATCTGTAAGGTTCCTCAGTCAAGCAGTGAATTTCAAACACAGATTCAACCACAAAGACCGGGGTTTTCCAATTGGTGAAGGGCACAGATTGATAGATGGGTGATTTTTTTTTAAAGCAGACACTGAATATCTCTTTGAGCATGGTGAAGTTATTAATTACACTTTGGATGGTGTATCAATACACCCAGTCACTACAAAGATGCAGGTGTCCTTCCTTATTCAGTTGTCGGAGAGGAAGGAAACTGCTCTAGGATTTCACCATGAGGCCAATTGTGACTTTTACGAAGTTATAGAATTTAATGGCTGTGATAGATAACTGAGGATGGCTCAACAACATTGTAGTTACTCCACAATACTAACCGAATTAACATAGTGAAAAGAAGGAAGTCTGTACAGAATAAAATATCCCAAAACATGCATCCTGTTTGCAACAAGGAAATAAAGTAATACTGCAAAAAAAAATGTCAAAGCAATTAACTTTTGTCCTGAATACAAAGTGTTATTTTTAGGGCAAATCCAATACAACACGTTACTGAGTACCATATCATGTTATGGGTATGCTTGTAATCGTTAAGGACTGGGGAGTTTTTGAAGATAAAAAAATAAACGTAATGGAGCTAACCACAGGCAAAATCCTAGAGGAAAACCGGGTTCAGTCTGCTTTCCACCAGACACTGGGAGATTAATTCACCTTTCAGCAGGACAATAACCTAACACACAAGGCCAACTCTATCTACACTAGAGTCGCTTACCAAGAAGACAGTGAATGTTCCTTATTTGCCGAGTTACAGTTTGATCTGAAAATAGTTGTCTAGCAATGATCAACAGCCAATCTGACAGAGTTTGAATGATTTGGAAAAGAACATAGGGCAAATGTTGCACAATACAGCTGTGGAAAGCTCTTAGAGACCTACCCAGAAAGACTCACAGCTGTAATCACTGCCAAAGGTGATTCTAACATGTATTGACTCAGGGGGTTGAGTACTTTATAATCAAGATACTGTATATTAGTGTTTTATTTTTCATTAGTATTTTGTGTAGATCATTGACCAAAAAAAATACAATTAAATCCATTTGAATCCCACTTTGTAACACAACAAAATGTGGAAAAAGTCAAGGGGTTTGAATACTTTTCGGAAGGCACTGTAAATGGAAAATTTGCTCAAACTAACATGACCATAAACAAACTGCAATGAAAACTCATCTAGCCATAGAGCTCTCATCTGAGGAAGTTTTGAATTGGCAGTCTTTTGTAATTCTATTAGCATTTTTGTGAGAGACAATTGCATGGTTGTAAAGCAGACAAGCTTGAGGGCAGAGATGTTCGTGGTTCAGAGATAGTGTTTCCTTCTCCATGTGGCCTTGTAGAAGCGGATCACTAGGCTCGGGCCAACACTTTTCTGCTTCGATGCCAGTGACATGCTAAAACCTTCATGTCACTGGTCTCCCCCTTTGAGAAGGTGATCAATCACCCCAGCGAGGCGACAGGTGGGTGGATGAGACATACATGTACCTCTGCCCGCTGTCTGGGAGTCAGAGCAGCTGTGCTCTCATCTCGGAGGGAGCGGGGCACAGGACTGTCATATGGAGGATGAGGTGGGGAAGAGCCAGACAGATGCACAAGCTAGGGGTTAGCACATCTGCTATGGCAACGGTGGCGTGGTCAAATAAAACATTTTCTGTATGGATGCTGGCAGAGGCAATCTGGTTGTTATGATTCACAGATTCATCATAGGGCAGCCTCTTCTGTTCAGTGGCTGCCTGGCTGTGCTGGTCAGGTGGTGTGTTTACAGATCTCAGGTACAGACATCGTGCAGCACATCATGGAAGACAAGCTGCAACATGGCCCATCTGTCATGAGAATATCTTACCTGAATAGACATGTTTACTTTTGCTTAAATTTTATGTCAGTCATTTATGATGTTTTGTCTGAATTAACATATTGTAGAATTTGAGTAAAGTAGGCTTGGAGGAAACGTTTTGGGGGACAGGCACATCAGTATATGTTTTATTACTTACTGTCAGCTAGAACATATGGTATATTATGCATTATAGAAATGTGTATTTAAGATTCCCAGATGGTACACACTGCATCCTTAGTAGGTAAAAATGCATCATATGTTTATTATTATGTGTTTTGTGTGTGACTAAATAGAGGAAAATGTCATTCCAAATGTATTTTCTTTTGTTATGCTTGCTACATACGTTACATAGTCATTTTAGAGACACTTGTTTTTGTGTTCAGTATTTTGTAGAATGTAATCACACACAGTTAGTTCCAAGAAATGGACCCGGATCAACTTCATTCATTCATTTTTCACAGAAGTTGTGGATTTTTTGTCTGCAGGGCTCTTTTTCGACATGTTGGGGTTTCTCTCAGCCTCCAACAAACTGCAGAGGGTGCAGAACAGGTTGAGTTAGGCTGCATTCCTCTGAGAGAGGTTGATGAGAAGTAGGTTCTACACCGCTTCTCAAAGAAACATATAAATACGTCACACTGTTGGACATTTTCTCATTTTCCACTTTCTTATGAAAAACTCCCTCTAACAGAAGCCTGAAGTCATGACCATTGGAAATAGATAAGACATGTACTGTATATCAGATATATATGCTGAATACCAAACCTGCTATGCTTAGCAATTTTCTCAGAGGGGGTATATATCTTGTACAAGCACAACAATATATCTATTTACGAGCCTGGGATATTTCCTTCCATTCTGAGGCCTGTCATTTCTCCTCTGGTTTCTCCTCCCTCTCATCACTTTGGCTACACATATTTAATTGGTAATCTAAATTAGCTCACAACTTTCCCCCGGACCATATCTGCACTGCCCCGAGCATTCAGAGAACTCGCTCTCTTTTAATTATGCATGCTCGTTTCTGCAGTAATCATTAAACACGGATAAAACATCTGGATGATAAACGGAGGGTCTTTACCAAATCCAACTCGTGAATGCCCCCCTCATTGGTTTAACACATTGTTATGATCAATGTTTGTAGACTACTGTAATGCATTTATATTCCTTTTGTCAACATGATTGAATACAATGAGGAAACAAATAGAGTTTGGTTGGAGACACAGGTGAACAACAACCACATAAAATGTTTGCGTTGCTTAATCAGGAAGAGAGAGGAACTTCTACTGTATGATAGGGAAAACTGTAATGAACACGAGGGGAGACAGAGAGCTGGTTTCAAGTCAGGGCGCAGCAGGTGTTTAGGACCACAGGAGGAGGCAGGTAGCTGGGTCCAGGGGCAGGCAGAAGGTCACACACAGGGGGTCCAAAAGGGCAACATTACAGGCAGGGTTAAGGCTAGTAACGTAGTCCAGGAGATAAGGCAATGGGTAGATAACAGGAAATTCAATAGGCTAAAGGTCACACACAGGGGGTCGAAAAAGGCAACATTACAGGCAGGGTTAAGACTAGTAACGTAGTCCAGGAGATCAGACAATAGGTAGATAACAGGAAATTCAATAGGCTAAAGTACAGGCAGGGAATAGGCAAAACTGTCATACAGAGGAGGAGTCAATCACAGGCAAACCAGCACTCTGAAAGCCATGTGTCACAAAACAAACAATACCTCACAGTGATGGGTTGCAAAGAACTGAACTAAATAGTGTGTAATAATGACATACAGGTGTGTGAACAGGTGATTAGAATCCAGGTGATTGGGATCTGGAGAGTGAGCTACGTTCAGGGGATCTAGGTGTTTGAGAGTGTGGGCTGGAGAGTGAGCTGCGTTCAGGAGATCTAGGTGTTTGAGAGTGTGGGCTGGAGAGTGAGCTGCGTTCAGGGGATCTAGGTGTTTGAGAGTGTGGGCTGGAGAGTGAGCTGCGTTCAGGGGATCTAGGTGTTTGAGAGTGTGGGCTGGAGAGTGAGCTGCGTTCAGGGGATCTAGGTGTTTGAGAGTGTGGGCTGGAAAGTGAGCTGCGTTCAGGGAATCTACGTGTTTGAGGGTGTGAGGTGAAGCAGGCATTACAAAAACAAGGCTTAGTACATTTGTTCCTCACTGCTCTATTACAATAACTAATTACACATCTGATCATTGCGCCTGTATGCAGTTTCTGTTTTCACATACACATACACAAACACACGCACACACACACACCATGTCTGCCCTGTCCTGCCAGCTGTGTGAGGCTGTTGTTTTAACAGTAATCAATTGATTATATGTTCCTTGTGTCAGTAAATATAGTTATTAAAGAACATTAGCATATTCTAACAGGGACAGCCTGCTTAAACTCTCCTCTCTAGACCACTAAGTGAACCTGTCTGTCCATTTAGCAGCCATCTTCACAAGCACTCTGCACTCTTTCATAGGTGTGTTGACAGACCTTCAAATGTAACATCCATTTAAGGTAAATATTGTTATTAGCAAGGACAATAGCAATACATACAATCTACTAACTTTACTGTAGGTTATGTTTGTTAATCTGATGGCCTAATTTACTCTTCAAACAAGTGATTCAAATGACAATTTAAGTGCTAAGGACATTGTAATTCAACACTTATTTTGTGAATGAAAGTGGATCTCAGTTCCTGAAAAAACAAAACCAACAATGATAAAAATATCTAAAAAAGTATATTTTCCCTTACGCTATGAAAAAACCGATAACTGTAACCAATTAGTTTTCATTTGAATGTATTGTTTAGTGTTGACCAGACTTCCATGTGAGACGAATGGACATTCAATTTGACATGAAGCTCCTTTTCATCTGTGTTGTCCAATCATAAGCATGCATAGCTTCACAGAATATTTAATGCATCTTTTGCGTGGTCTAATTGAGCTGATCTGCCCGGCTCCTCCACACAGCTCCCAGGTGGTTACTTCAATCACTCATCAATCTTTTGAACTGCTGCACAACCAGACCACTTCAATTCTAACCAACCTAAACTAGAAACAATATTGTTTACCCTCTCTTTCTTTCATGAAGGCTATTTTTGCTGTGATCACATCAGAAGCTCTATTTTCATTAATCTGTGTTTCCGTTCTCTCGGTCCGCAAATGCTAGTGCCGATTGGAAATATTACTGCTTTTTGCTGAATACTAGGAGTACAGTCAAATTTCTGCCATTGTTGGAAAGCTCAGATTCTACCAGTTTTATGGGAATTACTGTTATTTACCTCCATCCTAAGCAGTGGCGATTTCAGCATGTAAATCTTGGTGGGGTAAACACATTTTCTAAAGTGAGATGCATGCAAGCAAAGTCACTACACAACACAAAACAATATGTTAATTGCACTATAACGGTGACAAACGGTGCCCACAAACTGTTAGGGCCTACATAAAGCTGTCCCAACAGCAGTCCCAACATCTTACCACTGCTTCACCTGACTGTCAGCGGAGCCTTGTCTGGCTGCGAAAAAGTTCATTCAGCCTCATTTACTGCCTTTAAAAAAAACATAGCTAATATGGTTGACTTGCTTAAACAAATGTGGTTTCTAATGACAATTTAGATGTACAACTATGGCATAAGGGGATGACAAGCGGACAAGAGGCAATGCGTAATTTCGATTAAGACATTAATGAGCAAGCTAGCATGGACGTAGTCAATATAATTATTTAAAATCATATCAAACTTTGTCACATTTCACCTTACTGTGAAATGCTTACTTACAAGCCCTTAAGGCAGCTGGGACCATAGTCACCAAGAAAACAATTGGTAACACACTACGCCGTGAAGGACTGAAATCCTGCCGTGCCCGCAAGGTCCCACTGCTCAAGAAAGCACACATACATGCCCATCTGAAGTTTGCCAATGAATATCTGAATGATTCAGAGGACAACTTGGTGAAAGTGTTGTGGTCAGATGAGACCAAAATGGAGCTCTTTGGCATCAACTCAACACGCCGTGTTTGGAGGAGGAGGAATGCTGCCTATGACCCCAAAAAACACCATCCCCACCGTCAAACATGGAGGTGGAAACATTATGCTTTGGGGGTGTTTTTCTGCTAAGGGGACAGGACAACTTCACCGCATCAAAGGGACGATGGACGGGGCCATGTACCGTCAAATCTTGGGTGAGAACCTCCTTCCCTTCAGCCAGGGCATTGAAAATGGGTCGTGGATGGGTATTCCAGCATGACAATGACCCAAAACACACGGCCAAGGTGACATAGGAGTGGCTCAAGAAGAAGCACATTTGGTCCTGGAGTGGCCTAGCCATTCTCCAGACCTTAATCCCATAACAAATCTGTGGAGGGAGCTGAAGGTTCGAGTTGCCAAACGTCAGCCTCGAAACGTTAATGACTTGGAGAAGATCTGCAAAGAGGAGTTGGACAAAATCCCTCCTGAGATGTGTGCAAACCTGGTGGCCGACTACAAGAAACGTCTGACCTCTGTGATTGCCAACAAGAGTTTTGCCACCAAGTACTAAGTTACGTTTTGCAGAGGGGTCAAATACTTATTTCCCTCATTAAAATGCAAATCAATTTCTAACATTTTTGACATGCGTTCTTCTGGATTTATTTGTTGTTATTCTGTCTCTCACTGTTCAAATAAACCTACTATTAAAATTATATACTGATAATTTATTTGTCAGTGGGCAAACGTACAAAATCAGCAGGGGATCAAATAGTTTTTCCCTCACTGTAACTCTGGCAGCATCCAAGGGGATTGAATTTTTGTGGTCTACACTTAAACTTGGAGGTGACATACTGACCCCGTGAGTGACAGAACACTGAGCTAATCATGGCGCAACTAGAGAACATTACCAATACCTACGCTTCATATTTTCTGCTGGGTGCCCCACCATCCCAGAAAGCACTGAGCTAGGCTGAAACGTCTGCATTTTGGAGCTGGCCTACTCAAGAAAGCAAAAAAGAGACCATGTTTGTATTAACTCAATGATTTTTCTTTTTACTTTGTTTGCAAGCTGATATGCGACGTGTTAATGCCAAAATAACATGCAACCCCCCCCCCCAAAAAAATGTGGGGCTCAAAACAGGTGAATAACGGGTCGTCACTAAACCTAAGGTAATGATGGGCAGAAAGAGATGTATGTATCTAAATTGTGTAATATGTAACCAAGGCTTTGTAGCATAGACTATAGTAAACCATGGCTGGCTTTTGTTACATTCTGCCACAACAGCAATGTGCCAGCTATATGAGGGGATAGTAGTCCTAGTTGGGCAAGTTAATATGCACATGATGGAAGTTAGAGGTAAAACATACAGTTATAGTCGACTGATAACTAAAACTAAGAAGGATAGAGTGACTAAAATGGAACTAAGACTAAAAGGTATTTTAGTCATAAAGACTAGAGAATAAATCTAAAATAGCTGACAAAATTAGCACTGCCGTCCAGGTTGTTGTGGATAGCATGATCATTCACGTAGACTTGAGGGAAATAAAACCATGCCAAATATGATTGTAGATCTCCATACTATGCCTCCCGTACAGTAATTTGGTGTGCACAATTACCGATATTTATGCATAAGAAAATGTATGTGCTCAAGTGGAAGTGCTAAGTAGAAGCTGTATTGATGTGGAGATCCTGTGGGTCTGTTATTCAGATGCTGTCACTTCAGGCAACACCTCCTCCAACAATCAATAACCCACCCACCTGGGAACTCTGCTGCTGCAAAGAACGCTATAAAAAGGGGGGGGGGTGAAGAGAGATCTTCTAGAGCAATGACGCATCTGTATTAAAGGCAACAGATACCTACCTTCCTGCTGTAATGGAAACCTGCTGCAATGGAAACCTACTGTAATGGATACCTGCTGCAATGGATACTTGCTATACTGGAAGCCTGCTGCAATGGATAACAGCTTCAATGGATACCTGCTGTAATGGAAACCTGCTGCAATGGATACCTACTATAATGGTTACTTGCTGTAATGGATGCCAGCTGTAATGGAAACCTTCTCTAATGGATACCTGCTGTAATAGAAACATTATCTAATGGATACCTGCTGTAATAGAAACATTATCTAATGGATACCTGCTGTAATAGAAACATTATCTAATGGATACCTGCTGTAATAGAAACATTATCTAATGGATACCTGCTGTAATAGAAACATTATCTAATGGATACCTGCTGTAATAGAAACATTATCTAATGGATACCTGCTGTAATAGAAACATTATCTAATGGATACCTGCTGTAATAGAAACATTATCTAATGGATACCTGCTGTAATAGAAACATTATCTAATGGATACCTGCTGTAATAGAAACATTATCTAATGGATACCTGCTGTAATAGAAACATTATCTAATGGATACCTGCTGTAATAGAAACATTATCTAATGGATACCTGCTGTAATAGAAACATTATCTAATGGATACCTGCTGTAATAGAAACATTATCTAATGGATACCTGCTGTAATAGAAACATTATCTAATGGATACCTGCTGTAATAGAAACATTATCTAATGGATACCTGCTGTGATAGAAACATTATCGAATGGATACCTGCTGTGATAGAAACATTATCTAATGGATACCTGCTGTAATAGAAACATTATCTAATGGATACCTGCTGTGATAGAAACATTATCTAATGGATACCTGCTGTAATAGAAACATTATATAATGGATACCTGCTGTAATAGAAACATTATCTAATGGATACCTGCTGTGATAGAAACATTATCTAATGGATACCTGCTGTGAGGTTTTGAGTGGATGTGTTTTTGTTTGCATTTGTGTTGTTTTTTTTAACCTCAAATGGGTATACAGGTTTATTTGTTATTATTGAAAAGCACCGCAGGAGTAAAAATATGGATACTGAAAATCAATAAATACCTACCAGAGCCCAATAAGTAAATAAATAATTTAAGCCCAATTATCCTTTTTGACTAGGGTGTATAACACATGGAGGTGATGAGGCCTAGTGATCTCAGTCAGGAGTGCTGTGGCACAGGGTCTGCTACCATGGCCTTTCAACACTGTGGCACTTCCATCTCCACAAGGAAACAATTCTCCTTCACAGGGCTCTCTGAAATCATTTACAGAAACCTGTATGCAAAACATTTGGAGACTATGCAAAAAAAATGTGTTAATAAACTTCGAAAGGGAGCTGTATACATCAATATTCCATCACCCCGCTTTAGTTCTGATATGAATTTTCATAATCTAAGGCTTTTAAGAGGCTTCATAGTTTTACCAAAGCAGCATTCCAAGATTCTATATGACTGACTCTTACTCTCTTGCTCATCATACCTTTTGAGCGGGATTGAGTTACAGTATGTACCATGAGCACATTTTGATAAAGCCTTTCTAAAAATGACAAAAAAACGAATACCAGTCTTTGTCTAATTATGTTTTTCAATCATTTAATTTTCTCAGTCGTGTCATGAAGAGACGACACATTGCAAATACTGGTATTGCAGTCATCAGCAACGCTGTGGGTGGGATTGTGTGTGTACTCCCAAATTGTGTGCGTGTTATGCAATAGGTGTGTGCATATTGCTGTTTCATAACAATCATTCCTCACATGGAGGGT
Organism: Oncorhynchus kisutch; assembly: GCF_002021735.2. Taxonomy (NCBI): domain Eukaryota; kingdom Metazoa; phylum Chordata; class Actinopteri; order Salmoniformes; family Salmonidae; genus Oncorhynchus; species Oncorhynchus kisutch. Next base: position 58,983,700 of record NC_034176.2, read on the forward strand.
GCATTATTGTTTCATCATGAGGACATTAACATGATGGAAAGCTGTGACAGATGTGTGCGGATCATTTAAATATTAGTCATGTAACTGCAAATTAAATGTCATTTTGATTTCCCACAGTGACTGCCAAAGGACCAATAGGCATAGGGGCAATGATCAAAATGCGTGCTAAGCCATTCGTCAAGGGCCGTGTCAGAGACCTCCGTTTCAGCACTCTCAGCATCCAAAAGACACTAATTAGTAAACCCTCTGCGCTTTCAAGATAAACGGAGTCAGAAAATGCTTATTATTCTAGCTAGAAGAATGTATTTTTTAATTCACTTCTCACACAGCAAGACCGTGGCATGGACTGTGTTAAATGTGTCATACCGGTATGCTGGGTTCAAGCGAAAGCAAAAAAGCGGAGAGAGCGAGAGAGAAAGATTAAAAAGAAAGGGTGTTCGGATACAGTTGCTTTCAAATTGTTGGGTCTCACAGTCACAATGTGTTTGATTATACAGGAAGGGATGTTCAATCAAAACCATCCCATTTAACCCAGTCAAGGATATCAAAGAGGTTAATGCCTGTTTGCGTGAGATTGATGCCGTGCAGGTGTTTGTACATATGCATATACACACACTCTCATTCAAATGCACACACACACACACACACACACACACACACACACACACACACACACACACACACACACACACACACACACACACACACACACACACACACACACACACACACACACACACACACGTAAATAGTGCCATACATGCACTCAAACATATTCAGTTGGCCTTGCTGGGGTTTTTATTTTTTTATTTGTTGTCTTCTGTTTTCCTTTGTCTTTGTCTTTTTCCTCTTTTGTTCATTTAGTTGATTGTTGGTGCGTTGGGGGAATGGAATTATTTAATTACATTTTTCTGGGGAGGGGGGGACTGTGGGGGGGGGTCTCGGATGGTTGAGGGGCAGCTCTTGGAGAACTGTGTGGGGGGGGGGGGGGGGGGGGGGGGTTGTATCTTGTAGGGCTGGTGGCCTGGCGGTTGGTAGCTTGGGCCGGTGGCTGATAGGTCGCTGGTTCAGGTCCCGGTTTTTGACCTTGTGAGAGATCTGTCGACGTGCCCTTGAGCAGGGCGTTGACCCTGGTTGCATTGTGGGTCGCTCTTGATGGGAGTCTGTCAGATGACTAATGTGATGTAGATGTTGAGCAGCTTCACTGCAAGTAGGTTGTATGTTTTTGTATTCTATAAAATAAAAATATGTAAAAAAACAAGAGACCAACTTCACCAGTATCAGATAGTACTCTCTCCATGACATTTTATTTTGTTAATCACATTTTCAAATCCCACTTTCTGTAAAGTATACAGCAACATTTGCCTCTGCTGCGTGTGGGGGCATACGGTATACTGACATTTAGGTTAGATACATTTTTCTACTAATATCATGGAACATTTGTCAAATATTGTCAAAGCACATTTCTTTAGTTGTCGAAGTAGAAAATGAACGCAGCCTGTCTCATATTCCGCAGCATGGTGTAGGTCTTTGTGTTCTTGTGTTTATGCGTGCATGTGTTTGTGTGATTGAGCTTGGAAGAACTGATCCCACCGTGCCTGTCACCCACACCTCATAAATATCCTATCAGATGTGTTCCCTTGTCGGCTTGAACATGTTTTTGTTGTTGTTGTTGCATCGAACGTCACGGATTCCTAATGAGGCATTCAACAAAAATATAATTTTGTCTGGTCAGATGTGATGCTTACCACACTGAGATGACACTGTTGTGAAAACAGATTTTGTTCCACTTAAAGCCGGTTTCACATCATAAAAACAAGAACGTCATTGTACTAGACTAGCCATTGTTTTCCAATGGCGGGAGAGCGCATGCAACAGCTCTTAAGGGTTGCACTTACCTAAGCAACGTGTGGCACAGCACTTTAGGACGGGTTCCAAACCATTTGAACTCACCGCTATGCAGTCTGCAAAATAAAACTAAAGCCCCCCCCCCCCCCCCCCCTACACGTGTATAATGTGCAAAGAAAGACAATATCAATATTTTGCTCAATCACCCTCCAGCTAATACAGCTGCATCCAATGAAAATGTTACTGGTGCTCATTGTATGAAGATGTTTTCCTTGCAAGATAGATTTGTCACCTGTACAAATGTCGTACTGACATGCCTCTGACAGTGCCAACACGAGTTACAGAGGATCATTTGAGATGCATAGACTCTAGCTCAATCCAAATATACAGACAAAGATTGTAGACTCTAGCCCAAATATACAGGCAAATAGTGTATACAAACAACACATGTTGCCAGGTGCTGTACATACAGAGTATGGTGTGTGTATCACAGGAGGTTAATGGCACCTTAATTGGGGAGGACAGGTTCGTGGTAACAGCTGGAGTAGAATGGTACCAAATACATCAAAGACATGGGTTCCAGGTGTTTGATGCCATTCCATTCACTCCTTTCCAGCTATTATTATGAACTGTCCTCCCCTCAGCAGCCTCCACTGGTGTGCATGCCTGTATGGAGGATGGGATTTGAATGTTCCAGGTATGTGAAGGTATATACTGTCTGTATGTGTGCGTTATCTTTAGTTGGATGAATCACACGGCCAAAATAATATATGCTGATGTAAATATTATGTCCCTAAGGTAAGGTGTAAAATGTAATTACCTTGTGATGAAGGAGCATGGCCCACAGCTATTCTAGGAATGCTGTCATTTTTCAATAAGCGTTTCTAATTCAGGAAATATTATTTATATATTATTTTAAACTTAAAGATGGAGGGGACAAAGTGCTTTGAGTTCACTCCATAAATGTATTTCCACTTTTATACTGCATGAGTAATGAAGAACCAATCAATAAGGTAATCCACTTCTCAGCAGGACATATTTGAAAGTACTTGCTTTGCAAAAGTTCTTTCAAAAAGTTAACTTGGATGTCTTTCTTTTTTTGGGGGGGGGGGGGAATAAATGCCCCAGTGAGCACGTATCCTCCATTTCAATTACCTGAGAGCATTACGCAGGTGGTCACCCATTCACCTGTGATACATTTAAACTTATTCCCAGTAGCACTGGCAAGGGTACCATTTCCTGTGAGTGGACAGCAACATCAAAGTCCAATTAAGGTTATGTGGGTGTAATGGTATGAAATGTGAGGGTCTTTTTCTATTCTCAGAACTCCCTCATTTGTTCCATTCTTTGTATTATATTTCATTATTCCATTGATGAATGGAGGGTTGTGCGGAGGGGCTTTCTCCAAGGTAGGTCAGGGAGAGGTTTCCACAGCAGGTGGCCTCTCTCACTGTGCCTTTGGTGGAGGGGGGTGTAATTAGCATTTGGTGAGTTATGTCTGAAGCACAAGGCACATGCAGGAAAGGAGAGGCTGTTTGCAATCAGATTGTCCCCTTAGCATAGTAAAGAGGTTCAATGAAAACCTCTCTATACTGTACTGCTGACACACACACACACACACACACATGCACGCACACACACACAGACACACACACTCTTAGCGGGGTGTCCTGAGTCACAGAATGCATAAAATATGAACAATTCAGAGATTTACATTAACGTCTCTAACTCTCCTTGGCTATGCCTAGTGAGGTAAAAAGGTGTCCAGGAACATAACGACCCTAATAGTACTTCAAAATAACAATACAAGGTGATTTTCAAAGGAATTCGTTTCCAATGACCGATACCTCATCGTAACGTTGTGCTCGTTCTATTTAAGCTTGTACAGTTGTATATTCTACACACCTCCAATGCAAAAACTCTCAGAAAATGCATTAGAAATGTTCATTGTAGATCCTTGATTGATAAGCAGCTTAGGTAGAGATAGACCTTCGATGTTGTTGAACCAATGACACACAACCTTGACCCTGTTCACCTTGGTTGGCTTCATTTAATCGTCAATCTAATTGACCATTCTACCTCCCTACAGCAATATGGTAATGAGAAGCACGAATACTACTAGAATAGAATGTAATTACGGTTGAGTTATTTTCGGTTTTACAATAGCGTGATAATGTGTGATACCACCAGATATAATTATTGCAATAGAATGAGGCTATTTAGAGCATTTGTGCCAATCTCTACTCTTAGGGCTGGACTCAATCCGTATCGCCGAAGTATTGTGGACGATCCGTGTTAAAATGTAAAGGTAATTTCTGATTGAGCTGACATTATACAGCGTTTACCGTGAATGCAGTCTCCGCAACTGTGAGAACATTGCATTTAATTATCCAGTGCTACGGATTGAATAGGGCCCTTACTGTGGTATCTGTTACTCATTATGTAATCTCTGACCACTGAAATGTGTGACAATAGGGTTAAGTAGAGAGATGTGTTCTTTCAGAATCTGGGCAGATATCTGATTAAATCTTTTCAGGGGGGAAAAATCAATAGATGGACACTTGTTTAGGCCCGTTTAGAAAGATGGTTCACCATGCCTGATTTCAAATCAAATCAAATCAAATCAAATTGATTTAGTAGACTTTGGATAGCACCAGTCTATCCCTATCTTCCTTTCACATTCTGCTTGCATTTTTTTTCTTTGTCAATCATTAAATCAACTACAGACTGTTTCCCAAAAAGACAAATGCAAGCTGGATGACTCACACATGAATAAACACATGGTCTTGGTATGTCGTGCAGTGGCTAAGATGGCTGAGTTGATGTAGTAATCACTTTGCAGTGCAATACCATTACCCCAGAGGGTGGTTTGCAGCAGGACCATTTGAGGCGTCTAACCATCCCCAGTGAAGTAGCAGTAAATCACAGTGTGAGCTCATCTATACTGTGGTAATACACTGTGTCTTCCCATGACCCTGGGCCACACTGAGGTCACACCCCATGAGTGTAACTGCTCAACAGGCCAGAGGTCAGGAAAAACTGCATTTATATAAAGAGAAACAATATGCCGACATTTCCAAGCACGACGCCTATTCCACACTGCTTAATCAATATCAACCTGTTCACGATCAGCATGCCATACTACCAGCATGCCATATCTTTTTTTAATCAGCATCACACCGCTGTGAACATATGAACCATTTAATGGGGACTGTATAACAACTTCTAAGACCTTTGCTGACAGAAATCCATGCATGATGGTATGACTGCTTTGTATAGAACTGCACATTCCTCCACATGTAGATAACACGGAATGGTTAAACATCATAATCCTGTGTGCCATAAATCAAAGAACTTAGAAAAGAACGGAATGAAGCCACATGATGGCCCACATCCTTCAAATAGCAAGAGGTCTTTTGAATAAAGACTTGAGCATTTCTGTAAAAGGTAAAACTACCACGTCACTTCTCCCATGAGGCCTTGTCAATTCCCTGTTAAGAGTGGCTAGGTGGGTCTTTGATTAATGCCATTCAAAGGAAACAATGCCGGCAATCAGCTTAGTCAGGTGTCCACTGTGAAGATGGTTTTGTGCACTGAGAATGCTGTTTTGTGCACTCCACCGACTAAGAGTGAACCACACATCTCTGGCCTTTGTAGACTTTTAATACAATGTTTAATTCAATGTTATCTGTAGCTGTTTTGTTTGTTATTGTGGTCCAGTCATGGTTTTGCTGTGACGTTTGCTTTCTGTGTGACATACAGGGGGCAGTATGAATAAAGCATGAAAATATATGCACTCACCACTGGATAACAGCGTCTGCTAAATGACTGAAAATAATTTCACCCTGTCTAGTCTACACATAAAAAGGTAATTTTGAGGGAGAAATTCCAACAAAACACTGAGTGACCAGTTACCATGCAACAAATCAGGGAGTAGCAGTTCATGCATAGTACACAGAGCCACAGAGGATTCTTACTGTGATATAAAAATGAATGAAGTCCCTCCATTGTGCCTGACCTGGCTCTACACTGTGCAGTTAGAACATAGGGGAATTGGGTGGGTGATTTTGATGCCACTGGGCTAAACAGAAGCCTCGGGCGCCACACAGATCTCTTCCGAGCCTCAATATCCCCCAGCTTTTACTCTGCAGGGCCAGCTTTGAACAACAGGGGCTCAGATCTGCAGCCTGATATTTACCAGGAGCTGACAGCGAGCTAAGATTGATTTCATTAGTTCATGTAAATTATATCTTTAAGGCCATATGCATTTCCCAAGCCCCCACTGACCATCCGTATGCCTTCCGCGGGCCAGAACAACTCAGAATCAACAACAAAACAACGGGATGAAAAACACGAGGAAAGTAAACATAATGACAGATGGGTACATGGCAACTCCAGAATTCACACCGCCCGTCTCACCGCTCTCGGCAGAAGGCCCAGCTGAATGTTGACAGATTCTGGAGAAGTCAAAGACAGAATAACAATCGATGCCACATACTTAGCGAGACCTTCTGAGTTCTGTAAAATAATGCAGGGACACTGCTGAAGGAGAAAGTTAGGAACCCTCTCCTCACTCTCTCAGTATCTCTACTGGCACATAATCGTTCATTATGACCTCGTTGTGTTACGACCACAACGTTGAGATAGCAGATCAAGCTGTAGTAACCCCCCACTGTTCATGTTTGGCCCAGATGAAGCACACTGTGATGTTCTTTATTGTCAGTGCATGACACTCTCATTGATCACATATGCTGTTTTTCTCATGCATTGGTGAGTCTTGCTTTGTATTGTTCGAGCACAGAAAGTTGCATTGATGTGAAACTCAAGATTAAACACTGATGCATTAATAATAGGCAGGGCAAACGCGATTTGGTGATTTCTGGTATATCATCAAGATAAATACAACGAAGCACATCTTAAGATGATTAAGTGCAATACCACTAGCACAGCTGAAAAAACACACGGAATCTGAAAATAATATGTTTTTCACTGGTAGAGGACAAATTGTAGAACACAGCCAGCTACATTTTGAAGTGTTGCATTTTGATTGAAGTGGGTCGCCAATGAGGTAAGTGTAGCACAACACTGTTTTGCTAATCACTCATATAATTACACGTTGAAATCAATAGAACGGAGGCTGAACGTTTGGGTTGTACGCTCTGTTTAAACGTGGTCAAAACATCCTCTTGTGTAATGTAGTAACACATACTGTCCACATCAAGGAAAGCGGCGTAATATAAATGAATTAGAGATAGCAAAATAATTCAACATCTTAATTTAGGATGCTAGTAAATGAAGCAAACTCACACATTTTTACAATAATCACATATATTTCTCACTAGTTTAACCATATTGAGATCGGGCACACACAGGTTGAATCAACGTTGTTTCCACATCATTACAATTAAATTATGCCGAACCAATGTGCAATAGATATTGAATTGACGTTTGTGCACAGTGGGTGTGCAGCAGCCCATTCATTCGACTTTCCTATTCATAAGTCAAGCTTAGTACGGAGCGGAATTTAGGTTTGTCTTTTGAACCAATTCACAAAGCAATCAGTTAAAATGACCCACATATTGAAACATTCTTAGTTACTGTTATATGCTAATGAGCAATGCAAGACAACGCTAAACCATGCTAAAACATGGGGTGAACTTTGGGGTGTATCTTTATCCATGATCTCATTTCAAATGTAATCGTGATGCTGTCAGTTGTAAAGAAGCTCTTGTTCTGGAGCCTGTCAGGCTAGGTTGCAGGTATAGGGTAAGATGACAGCTGTCGAGACTAATCTCTGGCTGCATTTCATACTTGCATCTGCTAATTTAATTTGAGCATTCCACTTCCTTGTGCTCCCGAAGGATATGAGCGGTTTGAATGGACGTTCGCAAATAGCCTGTCACCATGGGAAATGGACAGGCAGAGCAATAAAATATAGATTTTTCAATATTCTAATAAAACATATTTTTTTGTGATCCTAATGACCATTGAAATGTGCAGATGACGTACGTTATAATGTCAGGAGAAACCTATTAATAGGATTAGGCTGTGAGGAGAATCATTTTAGTCAGTTAGGGCAAAGTTGTTGTCAAACAAAGTTTGTTGGAATAAAGCTAATGGATGAATTTGATTTGACTGTGTGTGTCAGTTCTCAGGCAGCTCTCAGGTGGGTAGCCAAGGCAACACCCCTGGTTCACAGATACTGTCATTTAGAGTTGGAATTTACATTAGGGTGGCAGTAGAAACCTCTGGCACCAAACCTAGCCGTTCAAATACTGTCATCCTCCAGAAATACATTTAAATCAAAAGCTTTATCCACTTCTATCAGTATGGATGTTTAGATATACAATGATAATGGCCCTCAATGAATATGGAAGGATGTAGAGATGGCCAACGTTATGTAAAAAATGATGTTGTAAAGTAAATGTATGACCGAAATCTGAACTCATATATATGGGGATGATTTATGTATTTTGAAAGTATATCCTGTATATCTTGAAATCTTGATTGGTGACAAAAAAAAAACATTTTGGAACTATGTCAACAATGGACTAATGAGTCCGCCAGATCAGAGGCAGTAGGGATGACCAGGGATGTTCTCTTGATAAGTGATTGAATTGGACAGTTTTCCTGACCTGCTAATCATTCAAAATGTTAAGAGTAGTTTTGGATGTCAGGGAAAATGCATGTAGTAAAAAGTACATCGTTTTTGGGTGGATATAGTGAAGTAAAACTACAAGTTGTCAAAAGTATAGTAAAGTACAGATACCCCAAAATACTACATAAATAATTTTTACTAAAGTACTTTACACCACTGCTTGAGGGCCAGTTTGGGGAATTGTGTCTTAATAAGTTTTTGTTTTTTATTTGAGTCTACAATCCCAAGTTTTCTGAGAGAACATTAAAATAGGGGATGTAATGTTACAGTGGAATCATGTCCTCCTCTTCCTTCTTAATATGACACAGGCCTAGCTTTTTAAGACAATGTCAACCATGGACTAATGAAACAAATACCAAAATATAGTTTTGGGGTGTCATTTTATATTTTAACAGTTACTTTTGATACTTAACTATATTTAAAACCAAATATTTCTAGACTTTTACTCAAATAGTATTTTACTGGGTGACTTTCACCTTTACTTGAGTCCTTTTCTATTAAGGTATCTTTACTTTTACTGAAGTAAAAGTTGCTTACCTGGTTACTTTTTCCACCACTGCCCTCAAATACAGAAATTGTGTACACAGATTTTTAGAACATTGAATTAGTTTGGTCTACATTACAAACAGGAAGAATATATTTCATATATCAATATTTCATAATTATTTAAGTGCACTGCTCACTTAATCTTTCTGACAAAACAACAGCTACTACTGTATATCAGTTAATGCACAACCTCTGAAGGCTTTATGTCATTCTGACCTGATCAGTAATGAAGTGAATAAAGGTAACTTCTGTTGCTGCTGGACAGGTACATATTATTTTCAAGTCCCTTACTGTCACGTTCTGACCTTTATTTCCTTTGTTTTGTCTTTATTTAGTATGGTCAGGTCGTGAGTTGGGGTGGGCAGTCTATGTTTGTTTTTCTATGTTTGGTTTCTGTTTCGGCCTAGTATGGTTCTCAATCAGAGGCAGGTGATGTTAGTTGTCTCTGATTGAGAATCATACTTAGGTAGCTTGGGTTTCACTGTTGGTAGATGGGTGTTTATGTCCGTGTGAGTGTTTGTCGCCACACGGTACTGTTTCGGTTTATAGTTTTTTGTTCGAATGTTCATTTGTCTTTATTAAAAACATTATGGACACTTACCACGCTGCACTTTTTTTTGCATCTCCGATCTTTACTCCTCTTCAGACGAAGAGGAGATTTGCTGTTACACTTACCTTAGCCCTCACTCTGTTACCTGTGTTTTATGATGTGGGTTGCTCATGAGACTGCAGGCTGCTCTGGCAGAGAGGCTTCTATTTTAGTTTAGCCCAGAGTGACAAGCAAAACAGAGATATAACTGAAGCTGATGTCAAGGCTATGTTGCTTTTTTTGCCATAAAACCCACACTGTGATATCAGCCACCCATGACAAACAAGACATGCCTGTTATCAATGAGTCAGGGAAATATTTCTGTAAGATTATAGTTTCCGAGCTAAGGTTGGCTTCTACCCTCTCTTCCATCTCCCTCAGTAACTTGTAGAGTCCATCAAAAATTGGATCATGAATTATGTGCGAGCTATGTGCGAGTATCCAAGGGATTGTTTCTACCTTTATGAAGTTCCAATAGTCATAGAATCAGTATCTAGAACCCTCAAATTCAAATCTGGTCCTCGAAGCCAGTTCAGCTGCTTTGTTTCCCTTCATTTCCCCCCTCTAATCAGCAACTGATTTCGACCTGGGACACCATGTGGGTGCAATTAATTATTAGGTAGAACAGAAAACCAGCAGGCTGTGGACCTCGTAGGGTAATATTTGAATACCCCTGATATATATGACACCAACATATACAGATGCTGTATCTTAATATGATCATCCTGTTGTTGCAGGAATTTTCCCGCATAGAAGGAAATGCAAACTTGTAGTGTATTTAAGGTTTAAAAAGGCTTCTAACGTTTGTAATTTCTACTTTAATATGTCAGACTTGATATGCCCTAACGAAAATATGAACCCCCCCCCCAAAAATGTCAATTAATTATAATCTACATAACAATTCACATTTCATGTTGCTGTAGGAGTTTTTTCCTGCTGTGTGAAACTGGCTTAAATTAAGATACAGCATCTGTAATAGTACTAATTGTAGTGCCATGATTTATATTTTCTGTAAATGGTGTGCTGCCAAAGCTGACTATTACATTCTCATCAGATGTTTAACAGATATAACAAAGTTGACAAAACAGTTGGTGCTTGACCTTTCTGTTTCCAAAAGCTGTCTGGTGGTGCTATTTTATGTTTGGACTGTGTCATTCCCCATCACAATTAAATTGCCTAGAAATAGTTTAACACATGTGTAAATGTATTAACTTTGACAGTATATATATATATATATAATGCCAAGAGCATGCAAAGCTGTCATCAAGGCAAAGGGTGGCTACTAATCTCAAATATATATACATTTTTTAACACTTTTTGGTTACTACATGATTCCATATGTGTTATTTCATAGTTTTGATGTCTTCATTATTATTCTACAATGTAAAAGATAGTAAAAAAAAAAACTGGAATGAGTAGGTGTGTCCAATCTTTTGACTGGTACTGGATATATATAGAAAAAAACTGAAATATTACATTTACACAAGTATTCAGTCCCTTTACTTGGTAATTTGTTGAAGCACCTTTGGCAACGATTACAGCCGCCAGTCTTCTTGGGTATGAGTCTACAAGCTTGGCACACCGGTTTGTTTGGGGAGTTTCTCCCATTCTTCTAGTCTCCCAGTCCCTGTTGCTGAAAAACATCCCCACGGCATGATGCTGCCACCACCATTCTTCAAAGTAGGGATGGTGCCAGGTTTCCTACAGACGTGACGCTTGGCATTCAGGCCAAAAAGTTCAGTATTGGTTTCATCAGACCAGAAAATATTGTATCTCATGGTCTGAGAGTCCTTTAGCTGCCTTTTGGCAACTCCAAACGGACTATAATGTGCCTTTTACTGAGGAGTGGCTTCCATCTGGCCACTCTACCATAAAGGCTTGATTGGTGGAGTGCTGAAAAGATGGTTGTCCTTCTGAAAGGTTTCCCATCTCCACAGAGGAACTCTGGAGCTCTGTCAGAGTGATCATCAAGTTCTTGGTCACCTCCCCGACCAAGGCCCTTCTTCACCGATTGCTCAGTTTTGCTAAGCGGCCAACTCAAGGAAGATTCTTGGTGCTTCCAAGGATGATGGAGGCCATTGTTTTGCTTGGAAACTTCAAAGCTGCAGACATTTTTTGGTACCTTTCCCCAGATCTGTGCCTCAACACAATCCTGTCTTGGAGCTCTATGAATAATTATTTTGACCTCATGGCTTGGTTTTTGCTCTGATATACACTGTCAACTGTGGAACCTTTCTGTTTTAATGCATTTGCAAACATTTCTGAAAACCTGTTTTCACTTTGTCGTTATGGGGTATTGGGTATTGTGTTGTGTGTTGTGTGTACTTAATCCATTTGAAAGTAGGGCTGTGACGTAAAAAAATGGAAAACGTCAAGGTGTCTGAATACTTTCTGAATTAAGTGTATATACTATATATATATAGTCCGCTCCTCCAGACTTGCCCGCCACCTGGGCTCCCGTCGGACCCTGGCTTTTGTGCGACAATGCTTTTGGTGGCCTACCATGGTCCCTGACATCTCTGCATTCATCGCCGCTTGAACGGTTTGTGTACAGAACAAGACTCCTCAGCAAGCTCCGGCTGGTCTCCTCCAACCTTTGACTGTCCCTCACCGTCACTGGTCTCACATCTCCCTGGACTTTGTCACGGGTCTTCCCCCATCTGATGGCAACACCACCATCCTGACTGGGGTGGATCGGTTTTCCAAAGCCACCCACTTCATTCCTCTCCCCAAACTACCCTCTGCCAAAGTGACGGCCCAGCTCATGCTGCAGCACGTCTTCCGGATCCATGGACTACCAGTTGACATGGTTTCTGACCAGGGTCCTAAGTTCTCGTCCCGGTTCTGGAAGGCGTTATGCACCCTCATTGGGTTGTCAGCCAGCCTGTCCTCCGGGTTCTAACCCCAATCCAACAGCCAGTCAGAGCGAGCCAGCTAGGACCTAGAGACTACTCAGCGCTGCCTGGTCTCCGCCAACCCCACCACCTGGAGCCAGCAGCTTGTGTGGGTCGAATACGCCCGCAACACCCTTCCCTGCTCTGCCACAAGCTTATCACCCTTTGAGTGTTCTCTGGGGTATCAGCCCCCACTCTTCCCTGAGCAGGAGGAAGAGGTCGGCATACCTTCTGCCCAGATGTTTGTCCGCCACTGTCGTCGTACCTGGAGGAGAGCCTATTTGGAGCTCAGGAGCTCAAGACCACCTCCAGGTATTGTCTCGGGCAGAAGGTATGGCTATCCACCCGGGATCTGCCCTTCCGGGTGGAATCCCGCAAACTCTCCCCCGGTTTATCGGCCCGTTTCCCATCTCCAAAATCATTAGCCCCTTTGCTGTTTGTCTTCTGTTGCCCCGTACCCTTCATATAGGTCCTACCTTTCATGTGTCCAGAGTTAAACCCATATCTAACAGCCCTTTGTCTCCTGATTCCAGCCTGCCCCTCTCCCCTGTCTCATCGACAGCCAACTGGCATACACGGTGAGGCGTCTCCTGAAGGTTCAACTTTGGGGCAGGGGTTTCCAGTACCTGGTTGACTGGGAGGGTTACGGCCCGGAGGAGAGGTGCTGGGTCCTCGCCAGGGAGATCCTGGACCCAGGCCAGGCCCTGATCTGTTCCACCTGTCTATGTGATTGTTTCCACCCCCCTCCAGGTGTCACCCATCTTCCCCATTATCCCGTGTATTTATACCTGTGTTCTCTTTATTCAACATTTTTTTTGTCTGTTGCCAGTTCGTTTTGTTTCGTCAAGCCTAGTTATCCCAGTGTTGACCATTCTGCCGGCCCTGACCCCGAGCCTGTCTTCCGTCCTGTACCTTTGCCCCACCTTTCTGGATTACTGACTTTTGACTGGTACTGTGTTTATATATATATATATATATATATATATATATATATATATACACAGTTCCCGTATATATATATATATATATATATATACACAACGATTTCCCTTAGATAGGCCAGTCAAAATTGGCTTTTTTTTTTTTTATTCATGAAAACAAAAATCGTCTTTTTGGTCTTAATTTACGGTTAGGGTAAGGCATTAGGGTTAGCAGACCTTAGTTATCTTTGTTTTCTTTATTATTTTGGTTAGGTCAGGCTGTGATGAGGGTGGTTTGTTTAGTTTTTGTATGTCTAGGGGTTTTTGTAAGTCTAGGTGTTTATATGTCTATGGTTGCCTAGATTGGTTCTCAATCAGAGGCAGCTGTTTATCGTTGTCTCTGATTGGGGGACCATATTTAGGTAGCCATATTCCTTGAGTATTTTGTGGGTTCTTGGTCTATGTTTAGTTGCCTGTCTGCACTACGCATATTAGCGTCACGGTTCATTTTGATAGTTTGTTCAGTGTTCTTTCATTAATTAAAGTAGAATGTACGCTTACAACGCTGGGCCTTGGTCTCCTCATTATAACGACCGTGACAGTGTGGTTAAAGTTAGGGTTTGGTTTAGGTTTAAAATCAGATTTGATCAGACTTTGTGGCTGTGTCAGCTAGTGACCACTCTGCAGAGCTACCTGTAGAACAAGATTCATGACAAACTCTTGTACTCCTTACTTTTCTTTTCATCTTTTACATGACCATGAGTAGGCTATAATTAAAAGGAATGCATATACAGTTGTTTTAGCATATAACCATCTGGTTTGAATCATGAAGCATTTTCTCCATACTATGGTTGACATTTCTCCTTATTTTTTGCTCAACAAAACAGGAGACATAAGAAAAGGCAAGGATTGTGTGCCAATAAAGTAAACATTACATACATAACTTATGGTGTTTACACAATGCATCACACATTGTTGTTTCCCACTGGGCAAAAACGGGTTGAATCAACGTTGTTTCTATGTAATGTCAACAAGAAAATCCAATGTGATGATGTTGAATCAAAATGGAAAACTGATTGAAATTGCAAAAAGTCGTAAGAGAATTGCATTCTTTTTTCACCCAACTTTTAACCTAAATCCAATGACGTCACAGGGTGCCATTTTTTTGTTGAATTCACATTACAACTCAACCAAATGTAAATCAAAACTAGACGTTGAACTGATGTCTATATCGAGTGGGTTGTTATTCAGTAAATTGATACGTCTTGCTGAAAGATAAGAAGTAGAAGTGGGACAAAATATGTTGTGACTTTTTGCTCCAACCATTACTAGTAGGTACATATTCATGAGATCCTTGATGTTGCAACCACATTAATACCACGTGTACTACAATCACAGAGGAAAACTGGGGGTGCCACCAATGGTGTTACTACTGGAACAAGATGTTATCAGCTATGGCTATTTCATGCTGCATTTCTGACAGATCATTGCACATCTGCTCTCTAATGTTATTTTAGAGGAAACAGATCAATAGCAATCTATTTCCAAAAGACATAGGTCTGATTACCACAGCCTGTCCGTGGGCACACTCTCCAATTCCTCAGCAGAGGCAAGTTGCCATGGTAGCCTACTGCAAAGAAAATAACATCTTAATCAAAGCAAGTTCGATGGAATCTTGGACTCAACCACACCAAAGTTTTAGCTGACACTAAGAAATCCATACAGTACCTCTACATTTTACAAGAGAGTAATTCTAAAAGTCACCTCGACATACACCGCCCAGTAAAATACTATTTGAAAAAAAGAAAAAGGATTTGGTTTTAAATTAAGTATCAAATGTAAATGTAATTGCTAAAATATGTAAAAGTAAAACTAGAAACATTTCAAATTGTAACGCTCGTCTAATTCCTCTGAGGAGGAGTAGGAGAGATCGGACCAATGCGCAGCGTGGTAAGTGTCCATAATGCTACTTTATTTACATGAACACCAGAAAACAAAATAACGAGAATGAGACGAAACAAAACAGTCCTGAACGGCGAATACAAAAAAACACTGAACAGAAAAGAATCACCCACAACTCAAAGGTGAAACCAGGCTACCTAAGTATGGTTCTCAATCAGGGACAATGATTGACAGCTGCCTCTGATTGAGAACCATACCAGGCCAAACACAGAAATCCCAAATTATAGAAAAAAGAACATAGACTGCCCACCCCAACTCACGCCCTGACCATACTAAAACAAAGACAAAACAAAGGAACTAAGGTCAGAACGTGACACAAATTCCCTGTATTAAGCAAACCAGATGACACAATGTTCTTGTTTTTTATTTAAGGATTGCCAGGGGCACTCTCCAACACTCAGACATAATTTACAAACGAAGCATTTGTGTTTAGTGAGTCTGCCAGATCAGAGGCAATAGTTCATGAATTTTATGATTTTCCTCTCCTACTAGCCATTCAAAATGTAATGAGCACGTTTGGGTGTCAGGGAAAATCTATGGAGTAAAAAGTACATTATTTTCTTTAGGAATGTAGTGAAGTAAAGTACAGATACCCAAAAAAACTACTTAAGTAGTACTTTAAAGTATTTTTACACCACTGGTTAAAGCCAATTGTCTATGACATTCTTTCTCTCTACTCTATGAGCAGTCAATCAATGTTATTGAGGTGTTCTGGTTTCACAGTATGTGAGGCATCAAGGTTATATTATGGAAACTGACACTCGTCAATGTGTTGGCAGTTAGTCGAGTAAGAAGAGTAAAATATAAACTTTTTCTTTTAACCTTTATTTAACTAGGCAAGTCAGTTAAGAACACATTCTTATTTACAATGATGGCCAAGTCAGTTAAAAACGAATTCTTATTTACAATGACGGCCTACCCAGGCCAAACCCGTAAGACGCTGGGCCAATTGTGCCCTGCCCTATGATACTCCCAATCACAGCCGGATGTGATACAGCCTGGATTCAAACCAGGGACTGTAGTGCTGCCTCTTACACTGAGATGTAGTGCCGTAGACCGCTGCGCCACTCGGGAGGGGTTCATAAGTGTTCATAGTGTTAGGAATTTACCTTGCAAATCCTGATACATACTATCCTTATTGTGTATCTAATTTATACTGTATGTCATTTTTTGCTGGACTGTGATCAGTTACTCACTTCAAATAATTGATCTCAAAAATATTTTGCGGCATTGATGTACCATGGCAATAGGCCCATTTGATTATTTACACCAAAAGGGAATTGTAATCTTGAACAATAAGGATGTTTGAGACCATTTTTCTTTTCCATTTTGGGCCTTAGAGCAGGATCTTCTATTATATTAATGTATCACTGTTATTTGGATGTATAGCGGAAAAGGAAATGTAATAAGTACATTACACTACGTTTCATCTTTACTTCATTGTCATAAAGAAATGAAAGTATTTCCTAAAGAGATGAAGTGCTGTGCTGATGGAATATAGTGCTTAGCAAACACTAAACTTGGTAATTGATTTCTTGATTAAGTGCAGTAAGAGGCCAGGTTGCCGCAATCATTGCATTGAAGGATGAGCAGAGATGTCCCAGTTGAGATCTGAGGGTTATACAAGGATAGAGAGCAATGTCATACAAGTAAGGGAATCATGCAAAGGACCATCCAAATGTGTCACTACCCAAAATGTGACATCAAAAGATGCATTTACCAGCTTTTCATTTTGGGTCATGGCTTCCCCTATGTTTGTTCTATGTGGCCCCAAAATAGATTAAAATGTTTGTTGGTTTGGGGAATAGATTTAGTCAAATACCAAAACCATATGGTCTTTGTTCTTCCCTTGATTATTGCAAAAATGATTACAAATCTTCAGAAATCACTGTAAAAAAAAATTACATTGTCACTTGCAAAGTGGTGTATTAAATACTTGATTTACCTTTTGCATTCTAAAAATGTGATACACTGTAAGTGTTCCATGAAGTCTACTAGTTACAATGGTATATAATATATTATAAACTGGGTGGTTCGAGCCCTGAATGCTGAATGGTTGACAGCCATGGTACATCAGACTGTATACCATGGGTATGACAAAACATGTATTTTTACTGCTCTAATGTAGCTCAAATGCCCTAGAAGCAACTGGCCCCAATGTCTCAGCAGAATCACTACGAAAGCACTGAAGATGGTGCCTCTAGTAGCACTCAGGCCAGCATCGTTGAACAGTCGGGTGTCATCCCAATCTATTCCTACAGTTCCAAATCGCACTACGAGAATGGCAGGACTGTATTCTCCCTAACCCGCTACACTCCTAGGGAGGCTATGCCTGTTGACAGTGGATGACACAATGTTCTTGTTTTTTACATTGGTAACCAGTCACATTTGGCACTATAGCTAGACATCTGTAATTAGATATATCCTGGCTTTTGTAAAAAGTTTTGTGGTCTCATCATAAAGGGATTTTGTTAAAATGGGTTACTTCTGTTCCTGCTGGACATGATGCATTCCTATGGGATTTTACATTGAGTGGCGTGTACAGGGCAGGTTTCTTGTAATATTTCTTAAAAGTGACACAGTATATAATATCATATTATATATCATTGTAACTACTTTTTTATTTAACACACCACTTTGAAAGTGAAAATAATACAATTCTATTGGCAAATTCAGTTTTTTCATCATTGTTAGGATCATAAAGGACAAAACAAAGGCCATATGGTTTTGTTTGTTGATTGAATGGGTTCCCCAAACCAATCCAAACATATGAAGCTATTTTGGGGACACAGGGGAAGTGACAATACAGGTACATACATTTTCAACATTGACCTATAAACTACAGGTCGACCCAGGGCTTTGCTTGAAATGCCACTACATCAGATTATGTTCAGAATTAAATATTTAGTGTGCCAATTTTCACGCTTCTATACCAAATTGAACCATTTTCAAGCTTATCTACTGGAATATTTCTGCGGTGACATGCAATGGTGTCATTTAGAATGAAGAATGAAGATTAGCATTCCTTCTTTCAAGGAAACAAATTCAGAACTTCACACAAGACAAGTCAAGGTAGGCCACTTTTTAGAATTTGTCCTTCAGAGCACATTGCTTGACAAAAATATATTTTTTCTTTCACTTGTGGGCATCAATTCAGTGACAATATACTTATGTTATTCAATACATATCACCGCAACTTTTATTTTCACTGACAAAACTTTTTTTTCCATATACAGTTCCTTCAGAAAGTATTCATGACACCCCTGGACTTTTTCCACAATTTGTTGTGTTAGAGCGTTGAATGAAAAATGGATTATATTTCGATTTTTTTGTTCACTAGCTTACACAATATACCAAAGTAATTACAAAGTGGAATAATGTTCATTAAAAGCTGAAATGTCTTTAGTCAGTAACTATTTAACCCCTTTCTTATTTATAAACCAGGTAAATTGACCGACATTCTCATTTACAGCAACAACCTGGGGAATAGTTACAGGGGAGATGAATGAGCCAATTGAAAGCTAGGGATGATTAAGTTGCCATGATGGCCAGGTTGGGAATTTAGTCAGGACACCGGGGTCAACATCCCTACTCTTACAATAAATGCCATGGGATCTTTAGTGACCACAGAGAGTCAGGACACCTCTTTAACAGTCCACCCTACACAGGGCAATGTCCTCGATCACTGCTCTAGGGCATTGGGATATTTTTTTTTAGACCAGAGGAAAGTGTGCCTCCTACTGGCCCTCCAGCAGCATCTGGTCTCCCATCCAGGGACTGACCAGGACCAACCCTGCTTACAGTAGCTTCTGAGGAAAGCCAGCAGTGGGATACAGGGTGGTATGCTACTTGCCAAGCCTTGGTTATGACAGGCCTAAATAAGTTCAGGAGTAAAAATGTGCTTATAAATTTGAATGGACTCACTCTGTGTGCAATAATAGTGCTCATCATGATTTTGAATGACTACCTCATTTCTGTACCCCACAATACAGCTGTAAAGTCCCTCAATCGAGCAGTGAATTTCCAACACAGATTCAATCACAAAGACCGGGGGAGTTTTCAAATGCCTTGCTAAGAAGGGCACCTATTGGTAGATAGGTAAAAAAAGAAAAAAGCAGACATTGAATATCCCTTTGAGCATGGTGAAGATATTCATTACACTTTGGATGGTGGATCAATGCACCCAGTCTCTACAAAGATACAGGCATCCTTCCAAACTCAGTTGCCGGAGAGGATGGAAACCACACAGGGATTTCACCATGAGGCCAATGGTTACTTTAAAACAGTTACATGGCTGTGATAGGAGAAAACTGAGGATGGATCAACAACATTGTAGTTACTCCACAATATTAACCTAATTGACAGAGTGAAAAGGAAGCCTGAACAGAATAAAGAAATATTCCAAAACATGTATCCTGTTTGCAACAAGGCACTAAAGTAATAATGGGTGAGAATTTGTTCAAAAATATTTAATAAATGTTGAATTCAGGCTGTAACACAACAAAATGTGGAATAAGTCAAGTGGTATGAATACTTTCTGAAGACACTGTATGTAGCCTGTTTGATATTGCTTGACAATGTTGTCCAATCTGTGCTTGGCAATAACTTCAAGATGCATGGCTATGGGCTTTAGCATTAAGACAATGTAAGCGAACCGCGGAGAAATGGGACTCTGCGAGTGCTTTGGTGTGGGAGTCTTTTGTTTAAAGCATATTGTGCATCTCAAAGGAGATGCTGCGCTTTAAGTCGGTCATTCATTACCCTCTGCCAGGAAATCCAGAGCCTCCAACTATCTCTGAAGCCATGTTTATTTAAATGTATATGACGCCTTTTCACCTGCCAGGAAGCAATTTTGTCTCGCCATCTGTAGAATGATTACAAATGATGTACTGGATGTAAGAAACAAAGAATATAGATTCAGCAGGATGCTTATTTGCACATTTACATGAGGAGAGTGTAGAGAGAACCAGCGGAGTATAAACAGATATAAAATGGGAGAGGATTTGTCATGAGAATGTGTAGTAGCAAGTATATGGAATGACGCAATTGACCTAAGCACATTTAAAAACGGAGAAAGCACAGGTATAAAAATAAGTTATATAACGTAACGCAGAAAGGCAAGTTGTTTATTACATGAGAGCAATGGCTTGCCATGAACGATTATGACAGTAACCATTATGAACCTGTTAGCTGAGACAGACGGTGTACAAATTCCCCAGAGAATCCAATTACTTCCGTTACTGTATGAATGCATGTGACCTGACAACTGCTACTGTTCCCTTTTCAACATGCCACCATTACTGCAATAATTCATGTTTCCCATCACTCAAAATTATACATCAGTTTATACAAATTGCATTCTGCCACTACCTGAATCATACCACTATTTCTATTATGTTCCGCCTCTTTTTCTTCTTCTTCGATTAGAAACCTTGGGCAAAAACAGCAATTATCCTTACCCCCTTTTGCGTTATGAATTGCAGACGCCCCCAAGCATGAAGGGTGGAAATAATAGCAACTGTCACTGGGTTCAGCTGGGACTGAGCCATCTGGACGGCGGTTAGGACTTGGATGGGTAAACTCTGTCCAGATCTGCCAGGCCCTGCCGCACTGGGGCCAGCCCTCTGTGGGATAGGATCTGCACATATCATTAGGATGAGTCCAGACAGTTATGGGGCTTGGCCTTTGGCTAATGTACGAACATTAGTGGTCAGACGGGGACAAATGATCCAAACAGGTATTCATGACCAATGTGGGCAACAGTGAAAGAGTCACCGTTCAAATTCATGACCCACAACATTTTTCACAAATGTTGAATATCAAGCTGAGTATTGCCCAAGTTGAAATATGCTTTCTTTTTTTAGGTATTTGAATTAAACATTTAATATCTAATGGATGTAAAGTTACACTCAAATATCGTTTCTCAGAATGTGACTGTAAACATAATGTTCCTGCAAGTGAGTTGAGCATGATTTCTGTGACGTGTGATTGTTGAGCTGAATATGTCAGTGAGCTTACTCGCAAGGTGTCTGAAAGAGGAAGGCATGAAGAGCTCCTGCCAAAGAATGAAGGCAGGTTCCCTCTCACCTGAGGCTAAGCAGCCACTCATTCGGTCCCTTTCAGTCACATCTCTATCACTGTAAGCTACTTTCAGTCACATCTCTATCACTGTAAGCTACTTTCAGTCACATCTCTATCACTGTAAGCTACTTTCAGTCACATCTCTATCACTGTAAGCTACTTTCAGTCACATCTCTATCACTGTAAGCTACTTTCAGTCACATCTCTATCACTGTAAGCTACTTTCAGTCACATCTCTATCACTGTAAGCTACTTTCAGGAACATCTCTATCACTGTAAGCTACTTTTAGTCACATCTCTATCACTGTAAGCTACTTTCAGTCACATCTCTATCACTGTAAGCTACTTTCAGTCACATCTCTATCACTGTAAGCTACTTTCAGTCACATCTCTATCACTGTAAGCTACTTTCAGGAACATTTTGAAGATTTAATTCCATTTAATTCCAGGATTTAATTGAGTGAGTAATTAGCCTTGTGTCGGAATAAATATAAAAATTCTATTAAACACCTGCAATTGCTCCATTAATATTTACTGATATCATTCATGGTTATGTCAAGTGTCCAATAATGCATAACATCTGTACTCATTAACAGTCACCTGGTACATGCACATTGTGTATAGGTACATAACGTGTTGGAGTGTAACCACTTATCCCAGATTAAATCACCTTGAAATGCAAATTGTTCACAAATGAAAACCAAAAACGAATCATCTAGACCTAAGGCAGACCGGACACATCTTATCCTTAGGTCAGACACCAAATTTGACTGAAAATGGACTGATATTAGAGGTGACAAGTTAGAGATATCATGCCTGTAGATCATAGACGGGTGACACCAGTCAGTCACCCCTCTCCCAGAGGAAACTGTCACTATTAATTCAGGTAATGACCATCCTCCCAACTGTCTTTCAAATGATATCAGCTGCTCATTTGCTTCAAGACAACTCTGCTCTACTTTTCAAGGTCAGCCCTCAGTGGATGGCAGGAATGGCCAGTAGTGTAGTACTTGAAGTTCAGTTCTCCCACAGAGTACCGGGGTGCCAAGCATGCACGAGCATAATGTGATTAAAGGTCAGCTTTATCCCAGCAAAACCGTACCTACAAGCTGTTCCAGGACCAAGCAAATTCAGTGAAAACACCCAGCTTTTCTTGGGAATTGCATTACTGACAGTAGACGTTTGGTCTCAATTGGCATGGATGGAAGTGTTACGTTGTTGCTGTTTTCATCTGCTCCAGCTATCCAATAAACTGAAGAACAGCCCAGTCTGAACTTCTAAAGAAGTCCATGTGAAACACTAGTAACTTAGAGTTCCCCTGAAATAACATATTAACACAGCATTGGCATGATGTGAAGGCACGATTAAGGAAATCCTGTTATTGTCAGCCACTTCGTCGAGTAGTGTGTTTAGGGTCTGAAGAGTCGTGAAAGGTGCAAACCATAACATGTGCTATTCAAGCCAATGACATCTACACGTAATGAATACAGATAGAGTATGGGAGCAATATCATTTTGAAAAAATAATTATTTGAAGCTACAGCAAATGTGTATATTTTAACTATAGTCATTACAAATAGGTAAGGTATCTTGTGAGCCTATTCCAACTTCCTCCTGCATATGTACACTACTGTTCAAAAGTTTGGGGTCACTTAGAAATGTCGTTGTTTTTGATCAAATTGATCAGAAATATAGTACCCGCAAAACACTAGTCTCAATGTCAACAGTGAAGAGGCGACTCTGGCAGAATTGCAAAGAAAAAGCCATATCTCAGACTGGCCAATAAAAAGAAAAGATTAAAAGGGCAAAATAACACAAACACTGGACAGAGGAACTCTGCCTAGAAGGCCAGCATCCCGGAGTCGCCTCTTCACTGTTGACGTTGAGACTGGTGTTTTGCCCGTACTATTTAATGAAGCTGCCAGGTGAGGACTTGTGAGGAGTCTGTTTCTCAAACTAGACATTCTAGTGTACTTGTCCTCTTTCTCATTTGTGCACCGGGGCCTCCCACTCCTCTTTCTATTCTGGTTAGAGCAAGTTTGCGCTGTTCTGTGAAGGGAGTAGAACACAAAGTTGTACAAGATTTTCAGTTTCTTGGCAATTTCTCGCATGGAATAGCCTTCATTTCTCAGAACAAGAATGGACTGATGAGTTTCAGAAGAAAGTGCTTTGTTTCTGGCCATTTTGAGCCTGTAATCGAACCCACAAATGCTGATGCTCCAGATACTCAACTACTCTAAAGATACCAGTTTTATTGCTTCTTTAATCAGAACCACAGTTTACAACTGTGCTAACATAATTGCAAAAGGGTTTTCTAATGATCAATTAGCTTTTAAAATTATACACTTGGATTAGCTAACACAACATGCCAATGGAACGCAGGAGTAATGGTTGCTGATAATGGGCCTCTGTACATCTATGTAGGTATTCCATAAAAAATCAGCTGTTTCCATCTACAATAGTCATTTACAACATTAACAATGTCTACACTGTATTTCTTATCAATTTGATGTTATTTGAATGGACAATAAAATGAGCTTTTCTTTCAAAAACAAGGAGATTTCTAAGAGACCCTAATCTTTTGAAAAGTAGTGTTGACGCTCGACACCGTCAGAAACTCTGAAGTGTCACTCAATGATCTTTCTACACATCCCACGTCCCTAATCAATCAAACCAAGCTATTTAAGTCATTAGTGTTTAGATAAATTAAGTCAAATGCCTGCAAATGTTATTATACACGTAAAACCAGGAGACAAACGTGGTGAACATTTTCATCTGTCTTCTTGTTGTGGGTGCCTCTGTTGATAACATAGGACTATCTGATATACTGCGCAGATGCACTGATGCCATATTCATGTCTGGATGCCACACTATGTGGACCCCAGGAGACGTCAAAGAGAGGCATATGTAGTACATCCAGATTCTGGGAAGGTTGTGAGATTTTTTTTTTAAATAGACGAAGAGCATTTATTCTCATCAAATACACGCTTGTGTGAAATGATTGTTTTCTACCTAAGCTAATTCCCTTGGGTCCTAGAGTATGTGGTGCCTGTGCAATTATTTGATCTGCCTCGAGCTATACATGCATTTCCATGACATTCCACAGGCATAATTCCGTGCATTTATTATCTGACATTTGTGATACATTTTCTCTCCGAATCTGTGTCAGTTGGTTGTAATGTAACAGGATATACATGTAGACAACCTAAGATTGAGAATACTAGTGTTTTTCCCACAGAAACCTTCAAATACATTTATCATAGATACAACATACACAGCAACAGGAACATGTATGCAAATATGTCATCTGTAGGAGGTCTTACCAAGTCAATAAATTAGCTCCATGAAAAAGCTCTCCTCTCAAAAGCATTCCAAGAATATGGTGTGGACATTTAGTCATTCATATTTAAACACATTTCCATTTGAGATAGAACAAGAAATGTTTGTCCTGAGTAGTGCTTATTATAGAACAACAGTTGATGGCTCATGCAAACGATCTGTTGCATTAACATTTATGTAAGGGCAGCAGGAGCAGCAGAATAGATGGAGGGTTCTTTTATTAAAGAGCCCCGTTGAAACGACAGCCTGTGTCTGCAGAAATTATACAGAAGGTTGGCTGAGACATTTTCCAGTTGGATGGCAGTGAAAAGAGCACCTTGTACCCCCAAGCAGCAGTATGGATTGCAGCGACTCCCACACCTGCCCTAAAAGCTTTTTGAAATCGATTTTTCCCACTCAGGTGACACTCTAACTTCATTTGGCCTGATACCAGAAAGATGCAAGGGCAAGGTGATTGGCCAGAATGCTCTAAGAGGAAGCTGTTTCGAAGTCTTGTGGTCTGTGCATGTGTGTGTGTGTGTGTGTGTGTGTGTGTGTGTGTGTGTGTGTGTGTGTGTGTGTGTGTGTGTGTGTGTGTGTGTGTGTGTGTGTGTGTGTGTGTGTGTGTGTGTGTGTGTGTGTGTGTGTGTGCATTCATAGTTAAGTTTAAAATATTCATAGACTATAGACCCCATCTATAGACCCCATCTTGGCCATGTTCTGTTATAATCTCCACCCGGCACAGCCAGAAGAGGACTGGCCACCCCACATGTGCTCTCTCTAATTCTCTCTTTCTTTCTCTCTCTCGGAGGACCTGAGCCCTAGGACCGTGCCCCATGACTACCTGACATGATGACTCCTTGCTGTCCCCAGTCCACCTGGCCGTGCTGCTGCTCCAGTTTCAACTGTTCTGCCTTATTATTATTCGACCATGCTGGTCATTTATGAACATTTGAACATCTTGGCCATGTTCTGTTATAATCTCCACCCGGCACAGCCAGAAGAGGACTGGCCACCCCACATGTGCTCTCTCTAATTCTCTCTTTCTTTCTCTCTCTCGGAGGACCTGAGCCCTAGGACCGTGCCCCATGACTACCTGACATGATGACTCCTTGCTGTCCCCAGTCCACCTGGCCGTGCTGCTGCTCCAGTTTCAACTGTTCTGCCTTATTATTATTCGACCATGCTGGTCATTTATGAACATTTGAACATCTTGGCCATGTTCTGTTATAATCTCCACCCGGCACAGCCAGAAGAGGACTGGCCACCCCACATAGCCTGGTTCCTCTCTAGGTTTCTTCCTAGGTTTTGGCCTTTCTAGGGAGTTTTTCCTAGCCACCATGCTTCTACACCTGCATTGCTTGCTGTTTGGGGTTTTAGGCTGGGTTTCTGTACAGCACTTTGAGATATCAGCTGATGTACGAACGGTTATATAAATACATTTGATTTGATTGTATTTTGAAATCTGTTTGAAACATCTGAGTGAGCAACAAACCAACAAATGTGACAGGCAATATTTCATTCAACAATCAACAAATGAGACAATCTAATGTCAGTGACCATTCTATGGTTTTATAATCAGTGTTTGTGTTATAAAGGGACCTGGAACTCAAACCCTCTTTAGCTATTTAAGTTCTGATGGTATGTAAACAACCTGTTAGCATCCTTCAAAAATGTCTATTACCTCTCCTCCTCTTTTCTCTTTTGTTATTATCAATACACTGCCACATGAGATTTTTCCAATGAATGTTAAACATGCCCAGAGCAGAGGAGAGAGACATTTCCATTTGAGCGGTGGCTCCTCGAAGCTGGGCCCCTGACGGGGAGGGGAAAATCTAGGATTGCTCATTATGGAGCTGAGGCTGTGGGCACTTCGCCGCTTCTCAGAAGTTTTGCTTGACTGAAGTCATGAGGAGCACTTAGCGTAGGTCCAGAAAGGTTAATGACTATCCCCGCTTTTCTTTCTTTCCTTTTTTTACCCAGAACTCTGGAAGTATTTATTTTTTTATTTCCTGTCACAACCAAGTTTGTTCTCAGTGACACATATTCAGCAACATCATTTTTGAACTGTTCATTTAGATATCACGTTATATTGAATCCTGTTGTATCATTAAAGCACACAAGGAGATAAACCCATGTTTGATCTGTACAAGAGAGACATTTGTAGCATTTTAAGCCATGATATTGTCATAGTATTCAAATAGTTTACCCATCCAGAGAAAACTAATTAACTGACTGATTATGCAGTTCACATTGGGTCAAATTTAAATCAGTTATCACAATAAAAAATTTAAAATGCCACAAAAATAAAATTATGTCCAATTTTCGAAGATAGACAATCCCTTGCCTGTTTGTCACGCCCTAACCTTAGAGATCCGTATTATTCTCTATGTTTGGTTAGGTCAGGGTGTGACTCGGGTGGGAAATTCTATGTTTTCTGTTTCTTTGTTTTTGGCCAAGTGTGGTTCCCCATCAGAGGCAGCCGTCTATCGTTGTCTCTGATTGGGGATCATACTTAGGCAGCCCTTTTTCCCACCATTAGGTTGTGGGATCTTGTTTTCTGTTTAGTTACTGTTGCCAAGCAGAACTGTGGATTTTCGTTTTCGATTTTGTTTGAGTGTTTTAAAAATGAAAATCATGAACACTTTCCACGCTGCGCCTTGGTCTACTCTTTCTACCACCAACGAGAGCCGTTACACTGTTTTACAAGTAACAATGCAGCTTCACTTTTTATTTCATTATCTCAGGCACATCACATAAATGTCAAATACAACCATAATTCCACTAGATTTGATTTGAAGCGATAGCATGCAGTGTATTCTGCATACTCCATCTTCGGCAACTTGGAAAGGAGAATCACATAAATGACATTCATCAGCAGGAAGAATCCACTTGATGCTTTTCCTTTTCATCCGTTTTCCCTCTGTGAGACTGACTGAACTCCAATGAAGGGGAGAGAGTCAGGAGTCATGCTTCATATACAGTACTGCAATAGTAACACGACGGGTGAAAGGAAGAGGAAATCTGCCAATCACAAAAGCACATAAAAGAGTCATCTTAGGAAGTTAAAATCCCTTGGATCGGTTTGTACATCCTCATCTATGGGTTTTTACATGTATTACACACTGAATAAGCATAGACTACACTATAGTAAAGCCCATGCACTGCCATCTAGAGGGTGAAAAGGATCTTGAGAACACTAGATAAAGGAGATAGACATGGAATGTCTACATGACATTTTAAAATCAGCTGCCATTTTTTTTGTGACAATAAAACTCTGTATGGGCCTAATCAATTCAAATGCATTGTGCAGTACGGGAAGGAACATTATGTTGCTCTGCCTCAACTCAAGATATGCACACAGACACCCACACACACATGCAGTCACCGATCTATTAATTGATCTATTAAACATTCATTTTTGGATATACCTACTATCTCTGAATGCAATGTAATGCCCGAGTAGTGTACTGCATAGGCCCACATGTTTTATAGGCCCATGTGGAGGATATACTGGATGTAAGACCAGTCTCCCTGAAATGACCATCTAGCAGCCCATTGACTGAATCAATAGTGACACATCATGTCCTGGTGAGTGTGCAATAATCTATGAGGGTCAACATGTGATAAGGTCTGCGATCCTCCTAAGCCAAGGAGATGAGCATCACTCCACTCTGCCAAGTGTCAATATGGCGATGCTGGGATTTCAGTATAGTGTGTGCTTTAAATGTTTGCACTGTATATGCGTGCTGAGAAGTGCAGGGTGAGATGAAGGCAGCCTGCTCATCATCTTTCATGGACAGAAGTTTCAGGCAACCGTTTAGATACCCTCCCTCGTCTCACTGTACAACTTCTCATTGTTGTTGTTTTCCCCAAAACGACGCAGAACAGCACTTCCCTCAGCTCAAAGGGACCATGCAGTGTTCACAGACAGCCCCCTCGATGTGTTTGCATATGGTCCCCCTTGAATGGGATTCACAATCTCAAACTAACAGCGCGGGAGGGGAGAGACATGCCTGCGGGGTGAGACAAAAGACAGATTTGTCAACTGGAGAGAAACGTGCAGAGTTCAATATCGTTATCGCTTTCAGCAGCCCAGTCTCTGTCACAAGCTTTTGCCACACGCAGAAAGCCACACTCAGTCACACAAACATACAAATACATACAGTATACACCACAGGAGGCTGCTGAGGGGAGGACGGCTCATAATAATTACTGGAATGGCCGCCTGTGGTATACACATAGGGCTACTCTCATTGCAGTCTCTGTCTGTCTCTTTCTCTCTCTGTCACCATCTGTCTCTATCTCTCTGTCTCTCTCCTTCTCTCTCTGTCTCTCTTTGTCTCTCTCTCTCTCTGTCTCTCTTTGTCACCATCACTGTCTCTGTTTCTCTGTCTCTAATGTAGAGTACATACTGTACATATCTGTCTTAAATTATTCTAATTCATACATATTTGTTGTGCAGAGATGTGCCCTCTTTATGTTCATGCATTTATAGTCTTTGCTGAAGCTCTCAATTCTCAGGGTCATATACATTTTGAGGCATACGCTTCAATCCATATCTCCTATCAAATGGATATGTCTACGCTGGGTATAATTTTGTAAAGATTTCTATTGCTTTCTCAAGATTTCCATATTTTCAATTTTCACTTTAGCTCCTCTCCAAACTTTCCCAACTTGAAAGAAGATGTGTTCCTGACATAGGAATGCGCTGCCACACATTCCAATCTATCACCTTTGTGTAAGCTACAAAAAGGTGGGATAGGATGACTTGCGTCTCTCGGGCCAGGAGTCGGGGGGCGACGGGAGGGATTGTTGAGGGGCCGTGGAAATGATGCTTGCAGGCTCATCCCGTTTTTTTTTTTTTTTAAATAGCGAGAGAGAGAAATAAATATTTCACTGCACTCACAGGATAAGCTCCACAGCCCTATGGCAACCAACAAACAATGCATCTGTGAATGAATAGGTGTTTAAGTGATACATTTTCTCCATAGAATGGGGCTGCGCATAGGCTTGGCATGTTGTTGTTTTTTTTATCTCTGCCCATTTGTTAAGCGGTATCTGTGGAAAAGGTCCAACTCTCTTTCTCTCCCCTGCTACAGTAAATCCATTCCAAGAAGCCAGTATTTCTCTTCTCTTTTCAATATTTATTTAGTCACTCCCCATGTTGTACTGCTTGTGCATCTTAAAACTGTCATTATTCTTCAAGTTGTTTGCAATAGAAACCAGCAGCTGGTGATCAACCCAAGCACCCCAGCCCCCCAATTCAGGGTTAATTCATAAAATGATGAGCTTCCCTCTCCACTGCAGTGGATTTAATGGGGAACTGTGAAAGTGATAGCCCATCTTTCCCCTCATCGTTTCAGTCAAGATCAAGAGTTTCTGGACTTTAAATTAGGGGTGTCTTATTCAAGTGTTCATCATCTTCCTTTTGGCTCCAGTTCAGACCACATTTGAAACCACAGATGTTTCTCTTCAGGGGTTTTAACTAACCTCCACCACTTCCTCTACAGATCTTATATATAGTATTATCAGAAGAGACAGGTTGGTCAGGAAAAAACATATGGCCCTGTACCGTGTAACTCGCATATCCCCAGCCCCTTATTGGCATCCGTGTTTATAATGAGACAATGGCTTCAAATAGCCTTATTATCGTCCCTTGTTGCTTTTGATGACCATGCTGGTAGCCATGATAAGAGGACGGTTTGACTTTGTCGGTTAACAATATAGAGTAGGTCATACAATACTCCAAAATATACGATATATATATATATATATATATATATATATATATATATATATATATATATATATATCGTATAACAGCCAACACTGTTTATTGCTATACAATAATGTGCTTCATGGTGCTACCAATTCATGAAACAATATTATGGCACATCAATCCAGGGGTGTAATGCAAAAAATGAATCTCCTGCAAATGTCAAACGTCATGATAAATGTGTGCTTTTGAAAGAAATAACCATGCCATGCTAACAATCTATTGAGGTTCATGTAAACTTCAAGGATCCTCAATTTTGTTTGGAGCCACATCATTCTTCCTTACAGTCTGTGGGCTAACCTTTCCCTTCTCTAATGAAAAATAAAAGAAACGCTGAATTCATTAAGGATAGAAAAATGTATCTCAATCATAGTGAGCACTGCATGATGGCCATTTGGAATTCCATTGGGCCGGGAGAAATAGAAAAACAACGGAAATCTCTAATTGGTCAATTAGATTATCAGATCAAGCCCTAAATAGCCAACATATTCCATAGATACATCCCTCAACAAAGAGAGTGAAATAAAACAGCATTGTCCTGAGGTAAATTATACTTCGTTCCAATGTACCATCCACACTGAGTGTACAAAACATTAGGAACATCTTCTCTTTCCGTGACATAGACTGACCAGGTGAATCCAGGTGAAAGCTGTGAGCCCTTATTGATGTCACCTGTTAAATCCACTTCAATCAGTGTAGATGAAGGGGAGGAAACAGGTTAAACAAGGATTTTTAAGCCTTGAGACAATTGAGACATGGATTGTGTATGTGTGCCATTCAGAGTGTGAATGGGCAAGACAAAGGATTTAGGTGCCTTTGAACAGGGTATGGTAGTAGATGCCCGGGTGCAGTGGTTTGAGTGTGTCAAGAACTGTAACGCGGCTGGGTTTTTCACACTCAACATTTTCCTGTGTATATAAAGAATGGTCCAACACCCAAAGGACATTCAGACAACTTGACACAACTGTGGGAAGCATTGGAGTCAGCATCCCTGTGGAATGCTTTAGACATCTTGCAGAGTCCATGCCCCGACGAATTAAGGCTGTTCTGAGGGCAAAAGGGGGTGCAACTCAATATTAGGAAGATGTTCCTAATGTTTTGTACACTCAGTGTATATAATTAGGCTGTGGGATGTTTCACTTACAGACAGCATTTTATGAAATACAGCATGAATTACTAGAGTGTATGCACTTCTTTAAAGCTAGACTATTAGTGGTTACCAGTTATCAACTCATCTTCCTGTCTTTACACAAAGGAGAGAGCCACATACACATTTCTGAGTTATGAGAGTCGTTGTATTTTCGTGAGGGATGGGAAACGGCTTAATTAATCATTCACTCGGGTCTTAGATGGTATCAGTTAGTTTCCTTTTGGCAGCTCATAATATTTATAATAGAAACTGATGGACTTTGAACTTGAATGTGTACATTTGAATCATCTCATGGCAAGAATAAAGAGTTATGGAGATATTTAAGGGAGCGTTGATGCTTGTGCCATCATAATTACAAAGTAAAGTCAATAAGTTCATCTTCCCCTCTTCATCTAGCAGCTAGTAGCAGGGCATGCTGTAGTGTACTGCCTCAATGTGTCTGTAAACTGATAGCCCTACCCAAGCTACCGGTTGAAGACAATAAGCCAATTAATTGTGTTTGCTATCTCATCACTACTCTAGAATCGAATTCATTTGTAAGGGTAATCACATTGTAAGTGCTCTGTTGCTTTGTTGGATGACAACTGGACTAGGGATCACATGCGCACTTAACAAGGTGCTAAAGCAGTTGTGCTCGCATTTTCTAAAATACCACATTCAAAACACAGTATATACATGTTTAAGAGTTGAAGGATGCCCTTGAATCCTTAGTAGAAGTGGACATTTTAAAAAGCCTTTTGTATGCATTTTTGTTAACAGGCTTTTCTGTGTGAATCATTTCTTAGCATGCCGTTTTTGCAGGAGCAATAATAAGCTAGTAAAACGAGAACTATATTTGGCAATCTAATTTTGAAACAAGTGAAAGTAATTTGTTGACTGAGTGCACATAGTCCTTTGGGCATAACTTTACTCTTCTCCAAACTTAAGTGTCATTCCTAAGCCTGCAGTTTGGGCTATTATGCTGATTTGAAACCATCATGGACACAACACAATACCCCTGTTGTAAGTAATGCTGATTTGATGAGTAACTCGTTTGAGGTGTCCTGAACTGAACTTGTTCAAATACACATTCCAGGCAGGGCTAATTGAGTGACTAGGTGACTGACATAACAAGAGGATAGCTGCTGATCCACAACCAAATTTCAAAATAGCAGCTTGTTTATTCTACTATTCTAACTCTCAACAGTAAGTTGAGACCGCGACTCCCCGTTTCTTTTTTGGGTCAGGGGCCCCCCCGCCAGCAGGTAGCCTAGTGGTTAGAGCATCGGGCCAGTAACCGGAAGGTTGCTGGATCGAATCCCTAAGCTGGCAAGGTAAAAATCAGCTGTTCTGCCCCTGAACAAGGCAGTTAACCCACTGTTCCCTGGTAGGATGTCATTGTAAGTAAGAATTTGTTATTAACTGACTTGCCTAGTTAAATAAAGGTTCAATTTAAAAATGAAAAGCGATCACTTATGCCTGTAGCCGGGCTATGATTATAAAGGACATTTGAATATAAAACCATTGTGTTTTTTGTCTGTTTCGCCAAGGTCATGGACAGTGTCCTCTCTAACTAATTGAACATGTAAGCGTTGGTATGTATTGACAGCAAAACAGGATGAAAAATATCATCATGCAAAAGATGTCTTCTAGGCCAACGGGAAAGGTGGTAAAAGTGTGAACAACATTTTATCATGTGCAATTAAGGCACAGCCACAATAAATCATGCAGGCTCTACATGTCACATGTATTAATGACTCCTGTTCCCCGTGCTGAAATTAATTATTTACTGTACGAGCAGTGAATCAAATTCAATAGGAGTACATCGGTTCCCAAGTTATATCCCAACTGAGTACACTTGATAATACTCACACCGGACATTCTGTATTTGAGTTGTATTTCATGTCATACTTTGTCCCAGTTCCTGAAAAAGTGATATCCAGACACACACAACAACAACAAAAAGATACTGATTGACTGCAAAAACATGTAGCATGGCCAGCCGTGTTGAGTCATTATATGGTAACACAGAAACATTCGTCAATTGAGATAACACCTTCAACCAAAGGGAGAAAGCCGGGAATTTGTCAAGATGTTTTCTTTTAGAGCAGCATGTATTTCTTTAGAGAGTGGGAGGCAACATGTTGGAAGACACATGAAGCATTTTCAAAAATAGGACACCAATGTCCTTTTAATGTAATATCATTCTTAAAAAGACACACTCGTCAAGCTGCACTACTCTGTGACAAAACCTGTGACTTAATTCAGCAGACTATAACATTTTGCCTATGGGTTTGCAGAGACAGCACTTATATTTGTCATCATTATTTTCGTGGCCAAAGATATCCCAGCCAATATGTTTGCCTATTTTGCTCGATTAACAAGGGTTTCGGGACTTTGATTTATGGAGGCAGATGGGCAATTTATTCGCCTGATTTTTTCTTTTTTATGGTCATTTTATGTGAGAATATAAATGGACCTGGAGTGACACTGGGCTCTGTTTTGGGGTCTGTATCCTGGTCATACTTAATTTGTGTTTTACGGGAGAGGCTGTAAAGAAGGTTTATTTTACCAGACAAAAGATCCTCTCAGACGAAGTAGCTTTGACTGATGAGCTTATCGATTGGGCCCAGGAAAAACATGAGCTCTGTGCACGTTATGCATAACGCCAAGTACGTACCTCTAGGAAGATTTGATTGTCAGATTTTCATAAAAATTAAAAGACAGACAATTCAGGGCTCTACTTTCAATCTTATTTAAGTTGAAAAGTCTAAGGTGCTGTTGGGGAGACTAAGAGGAAAATGTGAACGGAAATTGATATTTTGGAGGAGTAGAGGCTATACTCCAAGGCACATACCAGAACTACTCATTCAAATGTACTCGAACATGAACCCTCCATAAGCTCCATTAGGTTCTTCTTTTACATTTGTTAGTTCCCACACAACCACAATATCTACTATAGACATCAATCTTATATTATGCAAATAGCACAACTTAAAAAGGCAGTTGACAAGAATTACTACCCAGATACAGTGTATTTATGTTGATAGATGGCTAAGTCTGAAAATATGTCTTCAATATTTGTTCAGAGTAGATTGTGATGAAGTGTGTGGCTAGTATATTTTAGCTTGCCTCAGAG
This sequence comes from Oncorhynchus kisutch, assembly GCF_002021735.2. Lineage (NCBI taxonomy): Eukaryota > Metazoa > Chordata > Actinopteri > Salmoniformes > Salmonidae > Oncorhynchus > Oncorhynchus kisutch. The sequence goes on from NC_034176.2 coordinate 59,018,562, forward strand.
AGTAGGAGCAAACGGGTGAGCCAACAGAGCTTCCTCCTATCTACCTCCAATTTGATGGTGAGTTCTTCTTGAATCGAATCTCCACATGACTGACCTTTCGTTCATATGAAATTGCTATCCCCAAGCTCTATGATTTTCAACTCTTAGGGCCGTGGTACTGTGTGCATCTCAATGCTGTTCAGACGATGGTGCAATCAAAGGGAAATTATGAGATGAATCGCAACTGGGGAACACATAAGGCATCAATCAGTGTTTCTATTCTAGAGAAAATGTATGATTACACCCAATGATGACAACTGTGACAGTGGGTTGACCTCGCTCCTTGCATTTACAGCAGAAAAGCAAAAAACATGTCATATTTGGATGCCTTCAAAGTACATCTCTCCACTCAGGGCCAGATTATAACAGGGATGCAGGGCATGTGAACCCCCCACCCCCAACATCCAGGGGAATAAAATGAAATTTGTTTTAAAACTGAACAGTGTTTTCTCAGTCTCGTGGCAAAATGTGAACGAAAGCATGAGATGAGCTATAAAACAGCAATTAGGGTAACACTTTATTTGGATAGTCCATCTGTAGATGCTCTGAAGACTATCAATAACATTTCAACTAAAAATCTACTAACCTTAACCCTAGCTCTAACCCTGACCTTTTTCACAACATTTGACGAGACTTTTAGATACTTATTTACACACATTCTGACTTGCATTGAGCCCAAATTGACAGTAGCTATGGCAAGGGTAGCCTAGTGGTTAGAGCGTTGGACTAGTAACTGGAAGGTTGCAAGTTCAAACCCCCGACCTGACAAGGTACAAATCTGTCATTCTTGCCCCTGAACAGGCAGTTAACCCACTGTTCCTAGGCCGTCATTGAAAATAAGAATTTGTTCTTAACTGACTTGCCTGGTTAAATAAAGGGGAAAAAAAAAAATGGGAGACAAAGTGTACATTTGTTTTCTAATACTGTATGTCTGTTACGGCTTTCTAGTGGTGAAGGAGAGTCGGACCAAACTGCAGCGTGTCGATTGCGATCCATGTTTATTTAAACAAACGTAAACACGACTAAACACGAACACTACAAAAACAATAAACGAAACGAAAACCGAAAACAGCCTATACTTGTGTCAACTAACATCAAACAAGGACATCAAGACACTCAGCACAAATAGGACAATCACCCACGACAAACTCAAAGAATATGGCTGCCTAAATATGGTTCCCAATCAGAGACAACGATAAACACCTGCCTCTGATTGAGAACCACTCCAGACAGCCATAGACTTAGCTAGATACCCCACTAAGCTACAATCCCAATACTAACACCAAAACCCCAAGACAAAACACACCCCAATACAAAAACCCCATGCCACACCCTGGCCTGACCAAATACATAAAGATAAACACAAAATACTTTGACCAGGGCGTGACAATGTCAGGTGGACCATTTCTTCTACACTGGGCATGAGCTTTCCCAGCATGACTCTTACAGGTGTAGGATCTTAATTTAACCTATAACGTCACAGCTAAATAATGCTGTAGCTACAGGATTTTAATGTTTAGTCCATAATGTTGCTTGATTGGTGGTTATGCTAATTAGCTGGCCAAAAGGAGGCTACATGAAAAGTGCAATACTGTTCAACTGTGTGTTAGTGTGGATTTTCTGTGAATTTATGTCAACCTCGAAGCTCATCTGCATTAAAATGAAAATTCTCAGCAACAGAAGAGTGATCAAATTAAAACCACATGATTCCACATTTGGAAAATTATGACTTTATGGAAAATGTCCACTTTTTGCACATGTAAAAAATTACATAATTCACATGAAGTTTAATATGTGATCACATAACCTTTCATACAGTATGTGAAATTGTGTGAAACCATGTGATTTTGGAAGACTTCACATGTGAAGACAACCCTGTGGATTGAAATTTTCACATGACGTCCTGCAAATAACATTGAGTAGTTAGGTAGTCCCAGGAACATCATGAAATAACTGCAGTGTTTTGAACTTATATATTAGGCATACATGATTACATTGGGTATGTTTATTTACACAATAATTATCATTGAACGTGTCCTCAACCGTGATTTGAACTCACATCGGCATTCCGATCTTGCTGCTAAGCCACAATGTCGGTGCCAATGTCTGAATTCACCTGTATTCCTACACTTTGGACTTTAAATTCAATCTAAATTTTTCTACAGACTTTGTGGCTCAGCAGAAAGATCAGCATACCCCAAATCCAAAGGTTGTGAGTTCAAATTCCAGGTGTGGTCATATTAAAAAGGCAGTACTAAGTGATCATGTTAAATGTAATCATATTGTCTTTGATGAAAGATTTTTACACTATTTTAGCTGAACAGTGTACCACTTACCTTTAAAACCCCCATACCATTTTATAACTTTTAACAATGCGTATTTTCACATGTTGAGGTCAGTTGTTCATGTGGAACCATATGTTCATATGCATTCCAGAACACTAACAGACATGTTTTAAGCTCACATGTGAATTGCAGATTATTTAGAGTTTTCACATGTGAAAACATAACTCTCACATGTAGAATTGCATTTTCACATATGGAAAAATGTTCATGTGAAATTCTAATTTGCACGTGAAAAACGTTCACGTGAAAATCTAACTCTCGTGGAACTCTTTGAAAAACATTCAAATGCTCTCACGTGTAGTTTCATGGTATCACATGTTGAAATTTTGCAACCCCATGTTGTCACATTATTTTTTACGAGGTCATGTTTTCACATGCTCAAATGTTTTCACATGTGTAGTTTTGCATGTTGTCACATGATCGCATGTGAAACACATGGTCACATGTGAAATTCATTTGGTCTTTTGGTAAGGTGTTGGTTGTGGCTTTTTAACCTAGCTTAACCACTCCGAACCATTTTCACAGAGACACAGAGGCTCTGGAACCCAGACTTTAATTAGGGAGAGTGAATTTATTAGGCTCACTTAAATCCCCCTAATTACCTACTGTGTAAGTGCAGTAACTACCTAACAAAATGATGATTAGAACAGGAGGAAAATAACATAAACAGCTTTCATTACATCTTGAAGTAAAAAAGTCTATGTGCTCCCAGTGCTTTTGTTGGCCATCCACTTCTACAATAGCTGGCAATAATTCAGGCAACATGTGGAGCTTCACGGATTTAAATCACTGTAGCTAATTAATAACCATGTGATATACCGGTGGCAAAGGAAAGTCATCATCGTGAATTTATTTGCTCCCTACTGAGTCATGGAGCCTAATACTACTGTTGTTGCTGGCTGGCTGCTCTGGTTCCTGTATTTTCAAAGTAACACTGTTTAATATTTCATGGTCAATATGTAACCCAGGTTAGACTCCCTGTGGACTCCAGAGCCATATATTAGGCTGTATATGAAGTTATTTGCCCAGAGTAATGAGTTTTATTGTAGCAGCACACAGGCCATTATTGGGTTGGAGATGCTGTTGGCCAGCTAGTGATGTTAGGAGAACTTTGAGATGTGTGGAGTGTATTTAAGTGTGTATTCTACTCCGAGCGTTGGTGTATGATTCAGGAAATTGGAGTTATAGAATCGAGTTATTTGATAACAACTCGTAAAATGCTGTCTCATTACTGTAGCGCTGTAGAGCTGTAGAGCTGAAATATGAATAGTTACACCCACACAGACATGTTCACATATTTGCCATATGGTTACCACTGTGCTGTAGTAGAGGCTGTATTTCATCGTTAGCTAACGACCATTTTCGATTTCTGCACATTTGTCTTTTTCCCCCCCCTGTTTATGTGCATAAAAATAACATAATGATAGTAAATACACAGACCAAACAGGTTGAGTTTTGCGTGTCCGCCTATCGTAAAGTCCTTGTCTATGTGAAATGTGCAGACAGAGTAGAAACAGGGAAGACAAATGGGGGGGGGGGGGGGTCCCAGCAGATACACCTGTCTGGGTATCAAATAGAAACACAGCTAAGCTGAGAGCTGTATTACACACATCAGACCGACTGAATCCACCAGTCACCTCTGCTGTTGCTGCTGGTTTCTGAGATGTCAGACCCCTCCAGACACCCACACCTACGTGCTTTTCTCTATCCTCTCTACTGCAGTGCCAGATGACTCCTTGAGTTCTGGTTGTGTGAGATGACTTCTGACCTCTCACAAGGCTGGAGACGTGCAGAGATATTGATGTGTCTCTGTTGCAGAGGGACAGAGCATCAGTAAATGGGTTCCAGGTAGGGATGACACGTTGGCCATCTCTATGGGAGACCACGTCACAGAATGGAAACACACAGGGCACCGAGGAACCTGAGCAGTGACAGTGAGAGGATAGTAGAGATATGGTCCTGGTGAACCACATCATCTCCTGTGAATAGAGAAAATATGCTTTCTTTCAACAATATGCCCCATAAAACCTTAGAGCCATCCCGTAGCAAAGGCTGTGTGTCTAGTTCGTACAATAATAGCCTGCACGAATTTGTTTCATAAAGGTCTAATCAAGCCATTTTTTATCTCAATATCAAATTATTTCTGGATGACAATTAAGTACCTTACTGTGATTGTTATTGTTTTCAATTAAAATAGTAAAAAAGAACAAAAACAGCAAGAATTTTGCTTGGTCTGTCTGGGAGTGGTCTGAGTTGGAATGGGAAAACTGAAAACTAGCTATTAATGGTTTGGAACTCTCTTTCTTATTGGTCTATTAACTAATTTACCGTCTGGTGATGTTACAAGGCAGGCCAAAACTCTATCCCACCAAAACAGACAGAAATTTCAGGTGGCCTTTTCAAACAGCTCTTATACTGAAAGGGCATTATCATCATTTTCATAATTTCACAGTATTATTCCAACCTCATAGTGTGTAAATATGTATACAACACAGGAAAATCTTGTTTTTGACTGCACTATGTCATGTCTACTCTCGCTCCCCCTCTCCGATGTCGCCTGTCTACTAAGCACTGGTCCTGGCAACCCATCACTACACACCCCTAGCAACCCTTCATTACGCACACCTGCGCCTCATCATTAGGCACACCTGGACCCTGATTACTCCCCCTATATATATATAGCACTCTGTTGTCATTTCCCGTCAGGCGTTATTGTCTCTGTTTGTGTTCTCTCGTCCAGACGCGTCTCTTGTTTTTGTATTATTACAAGTTCATTTATATTAAACTCTCCAACTGCACCTGCTTCCTAACGCCATGCGTCTTCCTTACACACTGGGTCTGTAAAATTCCAAATAACACTGAGAAAGCCAGAGATGTCAGAGATTACACATTTGGTGTTGTATCAAGATTCAAAGTGAATTGGGAGTAAACTGAAATAATGTCCATTTCTAATTATGACTTCTAAAACTTAGAAAGTAAATTTAATTGAAAATGGACAAAGACACATTAAATACCTGGGTGTACAGATACCATGCAATCTGGAGGAGGCATATAAAATCAATAATTTTCCAATAATAGATATCAAATCAAATCAAATCACTGTATTGGTCACATACTCATGGTTAGCAGATGATAATATGAGTGTAGCGGAATGCTTGTGCTTCTAGTTCCGACTATGCAGTAAAAATCTAATTCACAACAAATACATTACAGACAAATACACACAAATGTAAAGGGATGAATAAAAATATGTATTTATAAATATATGGATGAGCGATGGTGTGCGGCATAGGCAAGATGCAGTAGATGGTATAGAATACAGTATATACATATGAGATGTGTAATGTAGGATATGTAAACATTGTTAAAGCGTTATTTAAAGTGACAAGTGATACCTTTATTACATCTGTTTATTTTTAAGTGGCCAGAGATTTGAGTCTGTATGTTGGCAGCAGCCTCTCTATGTTAGTGATGGCTGTTTAACAGTCTGATGGCCTTGAGATAGAAGCTGTTGTTCAGCCTCTTGGTCCCATCTTTGATGCACCTGTACTGACCTCGCCTTCTGGATGATAGCTGGGTGAACAGTCAGTGGCTCGGGTAGTTGTTGTCCTGCATGATCTTTTTGGCATTCCTGTGACATCGGGTGCTGTAGGTGTCCTGGAGGGCAGGTAGCTTGCCCCCGGTGATGCGTTGTGCAGACCGCACTACCCTCTGGAGAGCCTTGCGGTTGAAGGCGGTGCAATTGCCGTACCAGGCGGTGATACAGCCCGACAGGATGCTCTCGATTGTGCATCCGTAAAAGTGTGTTTTAGATGACAAGCCAAATTTCTTCAGTCTCCTGAGGTTGAAAAGGCGCTGTTGCGCCTTCTTCACCACGCAGTCTGTGTGGGTGGACTATTTCAGTTTGTCCGTGATGTGTACGCCAAGGAACTTAAAACGTTACACCTTCTCCACTACTGTTCCATTGATGTGGATGGGGGGGGGGGGGGGGGGCTTCCTCTGCTGTTTCCTGAAGTCCACGATCATCTCCTTTGTTTTATTGATGTTGAGTGAGAGGTTATTTTCCTGACACCACACTCAAAGGGCCCTCACCTCCTCCCCGTAGGCTGTCTCATCGTTGTTGGTAACCAGGCCTACCACTGTAATATCGTCTGCAAAGTTGATGATTGAGTTGGAAGCATGCATGAACAGGGAGTACAGGAAAGGGCTGAGAATGCACCCTTGTGGTGCCTCAGTGTTGAGGATCAGCGGGGTGGAGATGTTGTTTCCTACCTTCATCACCTGGGTTGGCCCGTCAGAAAGTCCAGGACCCAGTTGCACAGGGCAGGGTCTCGATCTTAATGACGAATTTGGAGGGTGCTATGGTGATAAATGCTGAGCTGTAGTCAATTAACAGCATTCTTACATAGGTATTCCTCTTGTCCAGATGGGATAGGACAGTGTGTTGTGATGGCGATTGTATCGTCAGTGGACATATTGGGGAGGTAAGCAAATTGGAGTGGGTCTAGGGTATCAGGTAGGGTGGAGGTGGAGGTGATATGTTCCTTGACTAATATCTCAAAGCACTTCACGATGACAGAAGTGAGTGCAATGGAGCGATAGTCATTTAGTTCAGTGACCTTAGCTTTCTTGGGAACAGCAACCATGGTGGCCATCTTGAAGCATGTGGGGACAACAGACTGGGATAGGGATTGGTTGAATATGTCTGTAAACACACCAGCCAGCTTGTCTGCGCATGCTCTGAGGACGTGGCTGGGGATGCCGTCTTGGCCGGCAGCCTTGCGAGGGTTAACACGTTTAAATGTTTTACTCACATTGGCCACAGAAAAGGAGAGCCCACATACTTTGGTAGCGGGCTGTGTCAGTGGCACTGTATTGTCCTCAAAGCGAGCAAAGAAGTTGTTGAATTTGTCTATGAGCAAGACGTCGGTGTCCGTAACGGGGCTGGTTTTCTTTTTGTAATCTGTGATTGACTGTAGACCTTGCCACATACTTCTCGTGTTTGAGCCATTGAATTGCGACTCTACTTTGTCTCTATACTTTCGCTTTGCTTGTTTGATTGCCTTGCGGAGGGAATAGCTGCACTGTTTGTATTGGGTCATGTTTCCAGTCGTCTAGCGATGATTAAAAGCGATTGTTCGTGCATTCAGTTTTGCGCAAATGATGCCATCAATCCACGGTTTCTGGTTAGGGAACATCTCAACAGGGAACATCTCAACAGGGAACATACAACATCTCTGATGCACTTTCTAATAAACTCACTCGGCTGTGACTATAATCGAAGAGAATTCTCGTGGAAGATAATGTGGTCGGCATTTGATTGTAAGGAATCCTAGGTCTGGTAAACAAAAGGACTTGAGTTCCTGTATGTTGTTGTGATTGCACCATGAGTCGTTAATCATAAGGCATATACTTCTTACCAGAGAGATGTTTGTTTCTGTCGGGCGCGATGTGTGAAGAAACCCGGTGGCTGAACCGACTCTGACAACATATCCCGAGTGAGCCATGTCTCCGTGCAACAGAGAATGCTACAATCGCTGGTGTCTCTCTGGAAGGCAACTCATGCCCTAATTTCATTCACCTTGTTATTTAGAGATTGGACATTGGTGAGTAATATGCTCGGAAGCGATGGATGGTGTGCTCGCCTTCTGAGTTTGACCAGTAGGCCGCTCTGTCTGCCTCTTCTGCGGCGATGACGTTGTTTTGGGTCGGCCTCTGGCATAAGATTGCATGTCCAAGGTGGAGGTCTGAACAAAAAATCCGCTTCGGGAAAGACGTATTCCTGGTCATTCCTGGTAATGATGGTGAGTTGACATCGCTTTTATATCCAATAGTTCTTCCCGGCTGTATGTAATAACACTTGAGATTTTCTGGGCTAACAATGTAAGAAATTATTCATAAAAAAAAACAAATAACTGCATCGTTTTCTGAGGACCTGAAGTGAGGCGACCATCTCTGTCGGCACCATCTTACATCCGATTGAATCCAATGTTCAGAGATGCAGATCTCTCCCTATTTCTATGTTAGGTTGGGTCAATATAATAAAAATGAATATATTATCCAGGCTGATGTATTTATTCCAGGCCCTGCCCGTTTCAATTCCATCCAACCTCTGAAGTAACACGTATGGCCTGCTCTACAACTTTATTTGGAATGGAAAGACATCAAGAGTCAAATGGACAGTTTTACACTTACCCTATAAAGCTGGAGGCGTTGGACTACCTCAAATGAAGATCTATTACTGGGTTGCAGAACTGCGTTCACTTAAACAATGGACAGCAGATTATCCTTGTAAATGTCATAATACCTTAAGATCTAAAAAACATATTCGCTACTTCGGATCCAAGGCATCGAAGAAGAAACAGACAATCCAATGATTCTCAAATCCATTAGTATATGGGAAACAGACCTAAAGGAAGAAATTATGGAGAACCATTTGGTCACAGATATGCAAAAATGTTGACACCTGCTCCTACAACCTAAGACATAAACTACTGCAATTTAAGATAATTAATTGGACTTACTACACTCCTGCCACAATTCCTGCCAAAGAAATGTATAGCCATCAATTGGAAAGCCTCATATTCACCCTCAATAACAAACTTGAGGACTGAACTATCTAGCTACATGCAGTTGGATTTTGTAGATTATAAAATTAAACAAAAACCGTAAGTGTTTGGAAACCATATGTTGAACACCTTGGAGAATGTGCTGTAAAGTGGGCGTTTTGTTTTTATTGTGTTGTTTGTGCGTTTCTGTGGAAAGCAATAAAAAAGAGACACCCACAGAGAAAAGGAAAAGAAGAAGAGAAGTCACCAAATTTATATTAACCCCCTTTTTTAACTGCAGAAGCAAAAATAAAATCTATTATCACTATTCTTGTATGCCTTCCGCTAATGAACAAAATGCTTTATTAGAGCAGAATGGAGAAGGTCAACCCTGGCAAGGAATCACACCCAAGATTTATCCATCTGCCTCCATCCCTCATCGTCCTGCTTGTGCCCAGACCCTGCTAATGTTTCTATTCATTTGGCCATTTGTTGTACTTAATGTGGCTTGATGTGCCAGATGCATGGTGGAGATCCTGGCACAATTAAGTGCCGGGAATTGTAACACACAAACAATGAAAGCAATTACCGACACAAAAACACAAAGCCATTCAACGCAAACCCAGTGCTACTGAATAACTCTCTCCCTCTCCTTCTATATATATATATCATATCTAAGGTTACATACATACATCTATTGGATCTCTCTCTCTCTCTCTCTCTATATATATATATATATATATATATACTGTATATATACACTGTATATACACTGTATATACGCTACAGTTCAAAAGTTTGGGTTCACTAAGAAGTGTCCTTGTTTTTGATAGAAAAGCATTTTTTTTCTCCATTAAAATAACATCAAATTGATCAGAAATACAATGTAGACATTGTTAATGTTGTAAATGACTATTGTAGATGGAAACAGCTGATTTTAATGGAATATCTACATACAGTGCCTTGCGAAAGTATTCGGCCCCCTTGAACTTTGCGACCTTTTGCCACATTTCAGGCTTCAAACATAAAGATATAAAACTGTATTTTTTGTGAAGAATCAACAACAAGTGGGACACAATCATGAAGTGGAACGACATTTATTGGATATTTCAAACTTTTTTAACAAATCAAAAACTGAAAAATTGGGCGTGCAAAATGATTCAGCCCCCTTAAGTTAATACTTTGTAGCGCCACCTTTTGCTGCGATTACAGCTGTAAGTCGCTTGGGGTATGTCTCTATCAGTTTTGCACATCGAGAGACTGAAATTTTGTCCCATACCTCCTTGCAAAACAGCTCGAGCTCAGTGAGGTTGGATGGAGAGCATTTGTGAACAGCAGTTTTCAGTTCTTTCCACATATTCTCGATTGGATTCAGGTCTGGACTTTGACTTGGCCATTCTAACACCTGGATATGTTTATTTTTGAACCATTCCATTGTAGAATTTGCTTTATGTTTTGGATCATTGTCTTGTTGGAAGACAAATCTCCGTCCCAGTCTCAGGTCTTTTGCAGACTCCATCAGGTTTTCTTCCAGAATGGTCCTGTATTTGGCTCCATCCATCTTCCCATCAATTTTAACCATCTTCCCTGTCCCTGCTGAAGAAAAGCAGGCCCAAACCATGATGCTGCCACCACCATGTTTGACAGTGGGGATGGTGTGTTCAGGGTGATGAGCTGTGTTGCTTTTATGCCAAACATAACATTTTGCATTGTTGCCAAAAAGTTCCATTTTGGTTTCATCTGACCAGAGCACCTTATTCCACATGTTTGGTGTGTCTCCCAGGTGGCTTGTGGCAAACTTTAAACAACACTTTTTATGGATATCTTTAAGAAATGGCTTTCTTCTTGCCACTCTTCCATAAAGGCCAGATTTGTGCAATAAATGACTGATTGTTGTCCTATGGACAGAGTCTCCCACCTCAGCTGTAGATCTCTGCAGTTCATCCAGAGTGATCATGGGCCTCTTGGCTGCATCTCTGATCAGTCTTCTCCTTGTATGAGCTGAAAGTTTAGAGGGACGGCCAGGTCTTGGTAGATTTGCAGTGGCCTGATACTCCTTCCATTTCAATATTATCGCTTGCACAGTGCTCCTTGGGATGTTTAAAGCTTGGGAAATATTTTTGTATCCAAATCCGGCTTTAAACTTCTTCACAACAGTATCTCGGACCTGCCTGGTGTGTTCCTTGTTCTTCATGATGCTCTCTGCGCTTTTAACGGACCTCTGAGACTATCACAGTGCAGGTGCATTTATACGGAGACTTGATTACACACAGGTGGATTGTATTTATCATCATTAGTCATTTAGGTCAACATTGGATCATTCAGAGATCCTCACTGAACTTCTGGAGAGAGTTTGCTGCACTGAAAGTAAAGGGGCTGAATAATTTTGCACGCCCAATTTTTCAGTTTTTGATTTGTTAAAAAGGTTTGAAATATCCAATAAATGTCGTTCCACTTCATGATTGTGTCCCACTTGTTGTTGATTCTTCACAAAAAAATACAGTTTTATATCTTTATGTTTGAAGCCTGAAATGTGGCAAAAGGTCGCAAAGTTCAAGGGGGCCGAATACTTTCGCAAGGCACTGTAGATGTACATAGGCCCATTATCAGCAACCATCACCCCTGTGTTCCAATGGCACGTTGTGTTAATCCAAGCTAAATCAAGTTTATAATTTTAAAAGGCTAATTGATCATTAGAAAACCTTTTTGCAATTAAGTTAGCACAGCTGAAAACTGACGTTCTGAAGCAAAAAAAACTGGCCTTCATTAGTCGAGTTGAGTATCTGGAGTATCAGCATTTATGGGTTTGATTACAGGCTCAAAATGGCCAGAAACACTTTCTTCTGAAACATGTCATTCTATTCTTCTTCTGAGAAATGAAGACTACTCCATTCGAGATATTGCCAAGAAACTGAAAATCTTGTACAACGCTATGTACTACTCCCTTCACAGAACAGCGCAAACTGGCTATAACCAGAATAGAAAGAGGAGTGGGAGGCCCTGGTGCACAACTGAGCAAGAGGACAACTACATTAGAGTGTCTAGATTGAGAAACAGACACCTCACAAGTCCTCAACTGGCAGCTTCATCAAATAGTACCTGCAAAACACCAGTCTCAACGTCAACAGTGAAGAGGCAACTCCGGGATGCTGGGCTTATCTCAGACTGGCCAATAAGAAGAAAAGATTAAGGTGGGCAAAAGAACACAGACACTGGACAGAGGTACTCTGCATAGAAGGCCAGCATCCCAGTCACCTCTTCACTGTTGATGTTGAGACTGGTGTTTTGTGGGTACATTTAATGAAGCTGCCAAACTGACCACAAACTTTTGAATGCTAGTGTATATACAGTTGAAGTCGGAAGTTTACATACACTTCAGTTGGAGTCATTAAAACACGTTTTTCAACCACTCCACAAATTTCTTTTAAACAAACTATTGTTTTGGCAAGTCGGTTAGGACATCTACTTTGGGCATGACACAAGTAATTTTTCCAACAATTGTTTACGAGAGAGATTATTTCACTCATAATTCACTGTATCACAATTCCAGTGGGTCAGAAGTTTACATACACTAAGTTGACTGTGCCTTTAACAGCTTGGAAAATTTCAGAAAAGGAGGTCATGGCTTTAGAAGCTTCTGATATGCTATTTGACATAATTTGAGTCAATTGGAGGTGTACCTGTGGATGTATTTCAAGGCCGACCTTCAAGCTCATTGCCTTCTTGCTTAACATCATGGGAAAATCAAAAGAAATCAGCCAAGACCTCCACAAGAATGGTTCATCCTTGGGAGCAGTTTCCAAATGCCTGAAGGTACCACAGTCATCTTTAAAAACAATACTATGCAAGTATAAACACCATGGGAGCACACAGCAGTCATTCAGCTCAGGAAGTTGACGCATTCTGTCTCCTAGAGATGAACGTACTTTTGTCCTATATTGACATAACCTGAAAGGTCGCTTAGCAAGGAAGAAGCCACAAAACCGCCATAAAAAGCCAGAATATGGTTTGCCTCTGCACATGGGCACAAAGATCGTACTTTTTGGAGAAATGTCCTCTGGTCTGATGAAACAAAATTAAAGCTGTTTGGCCATAATGACCATCGTCATTAAGGGGGAGGCTTGCAAGCCGAAGAACACCATACCAACCGTGAAGCACGGGGGTGGCAGCATCATGTTGTGGGGGTGCTTTGCTGCAGGAGGGACTGGTGCACTTCACAAAATAGATGGCATCATGAGGCAAGAAAATGATGTGGATATATTGAAGAAACATCTCAAGACATCAGTCAGGAAGTAAAAGCTTGGTCACAAATGGATATTCCAAATGGACAATGACCCCAAGCATACTTCCAAAGTTGTGGCAAAATGGCTTAAGGACAACAAAGTCAAGGTGTTGGAGTGGCCCTTACAAAGCCCTGACCTCAATTCCATAGACAATTTGTGGGCAGAACTGAAAAAGCTTGTGCGAGCAAGGAGACCTACAAACCTGACTCAGTTACAACAGCTCTGTCAGGAGGAATGGGACAAAATTCACCCAACTTATTGTGGGAAGGTTGTGGAAGGCTACCCAAAACATTTGACCCAAGGTAAACAATTTAAAGGCAAATACTAATACTAATTGAGTGTATGTAAACTTCTGACCCACTGGGAATGTGATGAAATAAATAAAAGCTGAAATAAATTATTCTCTCTACTATTATTCTGACATTTCACATTCTTAAAAAAAGTGGTGATCCTAACTGACCTAAGACAGGGAATTTTTACTCTGATTAAATGTCAGGATTTCTGAAAAACTGAGTTTAAATGTATTTGGCTAAGGTTTATGTAAACTTCCGACTTCAACTGTATATATATATATATAAATCATATCTAAGGTTACATACATCCCATCGTAAAGGCCTGCACCTACAAGTCTTGCTGTAACGGCGTTCTTCGTTTGTTGAAGGAGAGTCGGACCGAAATGCAGCGTGATGGTTAATCATGATATTTAATGAAAACAATGACGATACATGAAATAACTAATGAATACAAAACAACAAACGGAACGTGAAACTTATTACAGCCTATCTGGTGAACACTACACAGAGACAGGAACAATCACCCACGAAATACAAAGCGAACTCAGGCTACCTAAATACGGTTCCTAATCAGAGACAACGTGAATCACCTGACTCTGATTGAGAACCGCCTCAGGCAGTCAAGCCTATACAACACCCCTAATCAGCCGCGATCCCAAATACTACAAACCCCAATACGAAATACAATAACATAAACCCCTGTCACACCCTGGCCTGACCAAATATATAACGAAAACACAAAATACAATGACCAAGGCGTGACAGAACCCCCCCCCCCCCCCCCCTAAGGTGCGGACTCCCGGACGCACCTCAAAACCATAGGGAGGGTCCGGGTGGGCGTCTGTCCATGGTGGCGGTTCCGGCTCGGGACGTGGACCCCACTCCATTAATGTCCTTGTTCCTCCCCTTCGCGTCCTGGGATAATCCACCCTCGCCGCCGACCATGGCCTAATAGTCCTCACCCAGAACCCCACTGAACTGAGGAGCAGCTCGTGACTGAGGGGCAGCTCGGGACTGAGGGGCAGCTCGGGACTGAGGCATCTCGGGACAGAGGGGCAGCTCGGGACAGAGGGACAGCTAGGGACTGAGGGGCAGCTCGGGACTGAGGGGCAGCTCGGGACTGAGGGGCAGCCCGGAACTGAGGGGCAGCCCAGTACTGAGAGAAAGCCCAGTACTGAGAGGAAGCCCAGTACTGAGATGAAGCTTAGGTAGGTAGTAGGCTCCGGTAGATCCTGGCTGGCTGGCGGATCTGGAAGATTCAGGTTGACTAGCAGATCTGGTAGAATCTGGTTGACTGGCAGATCTAGAAGATCATGGCTGACTAGCAGATCTGGAAGATTCTGGTTGACTAGCAGATCTGGAAGATTCTGGTTGACTGGCAGATCTGGAAGAGACTGGTTGACAGGCTGATCTGGAAGAGTCTGGCTGACTGGCAGATCTGGAAGAGTCTGGCTGACTGGCAGATCTGGAAGAGTCTGGCTGACTGGCAGATCTGGAAGAGACTGGTTGACAGGCTGATCTGGAAGAGTCTGGCTGACTGGCAGATCTGGAAGAGTCTGGCTGACTGGCAGATCTGGAAGAGTCTGGCTGACTGGCAGATCTGGAAGAGTCTGGCTGACTGGCAGATCTGGAAGAGTCTGGCTGACTGGCGGATCTGGAAGTGTCTGGCTGACTGGCGGATCTGGAAGAGTCTGGCTGACTGGCAGATCCTGGCCGACTGGCACTACTGGCAGATCCTGGCCGACTGGCACTTCTGGCGGATCCTGGCTGACTGGCACTTCTGGCGGATCCTGGCAGACTGGTGGATCCTGGCTGACTGGTGGATCTAACTGATCCTGACAGACTGGCGACGCTGGGCAGACTGGCGACGCTGGGCAGACTGGGGGCACTGGCGGCGCTGGGCAGACTGGCGGCACTGGCGGCGCTGGGCAGACTGGCGGCACTGGCGGCGCTGGGCAGACTGGCGGCACTGGCTGCTCCATATAGGCTGACAGCTCTGGCGGCTTCTTACAGACTGACAGCTCTGGCGGCTCCGTGCTGACTGGCAGCTCCTTGCAGACTGGCAGCTCCTTACAGACTGACAGCTCCTTGCAGACTGACAGCTCCGTGCAGACTGACAGCTCCTTGCAGACTGACAGCTCCTTGCAGACTGACAGCTCCTTGCAGACTGGCAGCTCCTTGCAGACTGACAGCTCGGGCTGCTTCATGCAGACTGACAGCTCTGGCTGCTCCATGCAGACTGACATCTCTGGCTTCTCCATGCAGGCTGGCAGCTCCAGCTGCTCCATGCAGACTGACAGCTCTGGCTGCTCCATGCAGGCTGACAGCTCTGGTGACTTCTTACAGACTGACAGCTCCAGCTGCTCCCTGCAGGCTGGCAGCTCCAGCTGCTCCCTGCAGGCTGGCAGCTCTGTCTGCGCTGAACAGGCGGGAGACTCCGGCAGCGCAGGAGAGGAGAGAGGCTCTGGCTGCGCTGAACAGGCGGGAGACTCCAGCAGCGCTGTAGAGGAGAAAGGCTCTGGCTGCGCTAAACAGGCGGGAGACTCCAGCAGCGCAGGAGAGGAGAAAAGCGCTGGCTGCGCTGAACAGGCGGGAGACTCCGGCAGCGCAGGAGAGGAGAAAAGCGCTGGCTGCGCTGAACAGGCGGGAGACTCCGGCAGCGCAGGAGAGGAGAAAGGCTCTAGCTGCGCTAAACAGGCGGGAGACTCCAGCAGCGCAGGAGAGGAGAAAAGCGCTGGCTGCGCTGAACAGGCGAGAGACTCCGGTAGCGCAGGAGAGGAGAAAGGCTCTAGCTGCGCTAAACAGGCGGGAGACTCCAGCAGCGAAGGAGAGGAGAAAAGCGCTGGCTGCGCTGAACAGGCGAGAGACTCCGGCAGCGCAGGAGAGGTGAAAGGCTCCGACAGCACTGAACAGGCGGGAGACTCCGACAGCGCAGGAGAGGCGAGGCGCACTGTAGGCCTGATGCGTGGTGCTGGAACTGGTGGTACTGGATCGAGGACATGCACAGGAAGCCTGGTGCGGGGAGCTGCTACCGGAGGACTGGAGTGTGGAGGTGGCACAGGATGGGCTAGACCGTGAAGGCGTACTGGAGATCTTGAGAGCAGTGTTGGCACAGGACGTGCAAGGCTAGGGATGTACACAGGAGGCCTGGTGCGTGAGGCTGGCACCAACTTCCCCAGCCGACTAACACGCACCTCAGGACGAGTATGGAGCGCTAACCCAGGTGCCATCAAATCCCCAACACGTTCCGTCGGGCGAATCCCATGCAAAAAGCACCAACACAGCAACTCCCTCATTTCTCTCTCCTCCAATTTCCCCATTAACTCCTTCACAGTCTCTGTTTCGCTCACCTCCAACACCGGCTCTGGTTCTGGTCTCCTCCTTGGCTCCTCACGATAAACAGGAAGAGTTGGCTCAGGTCTATCTCCTGACTCAGCCACTCTCCCTCTGAGCCCCCCCCCAATACATTTTTGGGGCTGCTTTTCGGTTTTTGCTCCGCGCCGCCGTGTCTTTCTTTTCGACTCCATTCGTCTATAGCCCTCTACGCACTGCTCCAGGGAATCCCAGGCGGGCTCAGGCACTCTCTCTGGGTCGGCCGCCCACCTGTCTATTTCTTCCCACGTCGTATACTCAAAGCCTCTGCTGTCCATAACGTCCTCCCTTCGCTGCTGCCTGTTAACTCGCTGCTCGGTCCGAGTGTGGTGGGTGATTCTGTAACGCGTTCTTCGTTTGTTGAAGGAGAGTCGGACCGAAATGCAGCGTGGTGGTGAATCATGATATTTAATGAAAATAATGACGATACATGAAATAACTAATGAATACAAAACAACAAACGGAACGTGAAACTTATTACAGCCTATCTGGTGAACACTACACAGAGACAGGAACAATCACCCACGAAATACAAAGCGAACTCAGGCTACCTAAATACGGTTCCCAATCAGAGACAACGTGAATCACCTGACTCTGATTGAGAACCGCCTCAGGCAGCCAAGCCTATACAACACCCCTAATCAGCCGCGATCCCAAATACTACAAACCCCAATACGAAATACAATAACATAAACCCCTGTCACACCCTGGCCTGACCAAATATATAACGAAAACACAAAATACAATGACCAAGGCGTGACACTTGCAGACATACACAGAAAACCAGAAGAGATTGTATCTGTTTGATTCATATAGTAGGCATTGATGCTGACTTTACAGGGTGATGGTAAATATGTTGCTTCTCCAAAAGGTTGGTATATGTATATATTTTCTCTGTGGGGAGCCTAGATTACAATGACTGAGCAACTTTTATGTCTTTGGTAGTTTAGCACAGTTGTGTTCTGTAGCAGAGGAGAGCTTTAGGAAGGCATTCTGCAGCAGCAGCACGACATGAGGGCAAATATCAATGGCACATTATCACACTGAAAACACGCTTCTGTTGGAATCTGCTCGATTTGTCCATGAAAAGAGAAACAATAGAATTGACTTTTTCTATGAAAAATCGAGCCTGTTATGTAAATGTTTTATGTTAATTCAAAAACATATCACTTCACTTTACATTAAGTTGTTTGCTCCTGGGTAAATACAATGTAAACATATGTATATCCCTTGTCACAACATTGGAATTACAGAATTGGTTGTTAAAGAGTATTACATTGTAAGTACAATATAACCAAAAGGGTTATACCTAATGTTCTCCTGTCTCTGAATTTCTCCTGCTTAGCCTACTGTCTGAAAATATTGCTAGACTTAGTCATTCTAAAACTGCATTGTTCTTACGTTACACTTGATACAGTACAGCCTTTGAGCCAGGTAATAACATAGAAATAAACAAATAGAAAATGACCGGTAGTTAATGACAGGGTGTGCATTGTTACAATTGTTGTTATCAAGTCCTAGCCTATTTATCAACCCTGGTAATACATGTGGGTTTAATGGTAGTAGCACCTTGTAGTTTCATTGTAACGAGGTCAGATTTTGGTTTGAGTTATTAACATGGTAATTCACATTTGACATTCAAACATGAAATTACCAAAAATGTGTTACATCTGGGAACAAGAAAATGTGCAATAACATCAATAATTACACATGTGGAATAACCTTCAGGAAGTGGATGTGTAATTGCACATCCATTGTTCCGATTGTGTAATAACCGACAGCGCTACAACCTTATTATCATGTAATTACGTAGTAACACCTATGTAACTACTATGTCGTTGCTAGTTATTCATGTGTAGTTACATAGTAATAGGGGCAACTTAATGTAGCGTCACCAAAATGTCAATATATCTGAATAACAGTTAGGTACTGTCTTCACAAATAATTGTCTGTTTGAAAGCTAAAAGTCACATCCACAAATGCAAAACCATAATACTGTGTCTCCTGTCTGTCTCCTAAATGTCTAAACACCATGTTATGTTCCAATTTTCAAAGCTCATATCGCTTGTGTGTTTTCTCTGTGTGAATATCCTACTTCAGTAAGACCATTTACTCCGCTGTCTGATTTCAACTCTATTATGAGTACACGGTAGGGGTCTGAGAGGTGATGTTTGAAATATAGATCTTATCAAACAATAGCCCTGCACACTGTTTATCTTGTGGTATCAGCACAAGGAAAATGTGTAATTGCTGAAAAGTCATTTTCAGAACCAGTGTAACTGGACAGCTCCTTTTAAGAAAATAAAAAGTGAATGGTTCAGATAGCTCTACTTCCAACTAACAAATATTCAACAAAAAAAGATGTAACATACAGTACAGTAGGCCTAAAGCATACTTTGCCCCTCCCAACATTTTGAAACACTGGTGACCAAAGAATTTGGTTGGTTAAAAAGCAGTCGTTACAAAGATCCACATTTCTTTTTGTCGATTTGCCCTTGAGTTTTTGAAAGGTGGAGATAGTATGGTTTCATTTGAGATAAGGTTAGATATATAATTCTTGCCATTTTGAAAACAGCATTTCTCTTCAGTGACCCCCCCAAACCCAACTCTCCTAGTGTATTAAGCTATGCTTAAATTATTCACAATTGATCTATATATAGCTATCAGCAAAGAATGGTTGCCACTTAAATGATAACAATTCGTTTTGTATCAGTGTTAATGAACTCTGCCTTGGTACGATAGAAGTGGTTAAGGGCCTCAAGCACCTTGTATTGTGTTGAGTTCAGCCCTGCAGGAGATGAAAGGAAATACTCAATGATGAGGGTAATTGCTTTTTTTGTTAAATCACTTGTCGAGATACGAACGAGAAGAAAACGCATTTAGGTAAGTATCCAAAAGATTGGGGAAGAGAGACTGGAAATAATAAAGGTGTATGCAATCACATCTCAGATCTAATATCAATCAGACTTGTACTGTTCAAACTCACTAAAAAAGTAGCAGTGTTCACAGCTACTTATACCTCTCAGAACTCAGAACTCCATAAGACAGGGCCTAAAACAAGTGTCTCTTTGTAATGTATCTTAGTTCCTATTAACGGCAGGACGAGCATAGCTAGCTCTGTGTTTCTCAGAATAAACTGGCACGCACATGACAGAGACATTGCCCTTTGGAACACCGACATCCCGATGTCCATCCCTCTGCATAATGTGTCCGAAAATGATACAAATAATGGGAAATGTAAAATGGTTGTCTGAAAATGCTTCTCTGCCATGCCATGTGCACTCATAAAGATGGTCCGGGGACATCGACGAGGGTTCAGCGGAGTGAAATAGCATGTAGTGACATCTATTTTAGATGACTCTTTACGTGGAAGCCAGGTTCATGTGAGTGGGGGATCATACAGGAATCTGTATGAATTGAACTACATAGTTGATTAAAAGTGTGTTGATAAATATTTGTATGCTACTTTTCCCCAGATTTACATATTGATAACAGCTTGTCATGCATGCTTAAATTTAAATAGGGGTTATACAGATGAAGTCGGAAGTTTACATACACTTAGGTTGGAGTCATTGAAACTCGTTTTTCAACCACTCCACACATTTCTTGTTAACAAACTATAGTTTTGCCAAGTCGGTTAGGACATCTACTTTGTGCATGACACAAGTCATTTTTCCAACAATTGTTTACAGACAGATTATTTCATTTATAATTCACTGTATCACAATTCCAGTGGGTCAGAAGTTTACATACACTAAGTTGAGTGTGCCTTGGAAAATTCCAGAAAATTATGGCATGGCTTTAGAAGCTTCTGAAAGGCTAATTGACATAATTTGAAGACCTACCTTCAAACTCAGTGCCTCTTTGCTTGACATCATGGGAAAATCTAAAGAAATCAGCCAAGACCTCAGAGAAAAATTGGAGAGCTCCACAAGTCTGGTTCATCCTTGGGAGCAATTTCCAAATGCCTGAAGGTACCATGTTCATCTGTACAAACAATAGTACGCAAGTATAAACACCATGGGACCACACAGCCATCATTCCACTCAGGAAGGAGACGCATTCTGTCTCCTAGAGATGAACGTACTTTGGTGCGAAAAGTGCAAGTCAATCCCAGAACAACAGCAAAGAACCTTGTGAAGATACTGGAGGAAACAGGTACAAAGGTATCTATATCCACATTAAAACGAGACCTATATCGACATAATCTGAAAGGCCGCTAAGCAAGGAAGAAGCCACTGCTCAAAAACCGCCATAAAAAAGCCAGAATACGGTTTGCAACTGCACATGGGGACAAAGATTGTACTTTTTGGAGAAATGTCCTCTGGTCAGATGAAACGAACTGTTTGGCCATAATGACCATCATTATGTTTGGAGGAAAAGGGGGAGGCCTGCAAGCCAAAGAACACCATCCCAACCATGAAGCACTGGGTGGCAGCATCATGTTGTGGGGGTGCTTTGCTGCAGGAGGGACTCGTGCACTTCACAAAATAGATAGGCATAGGCATCATGAGAAAGGAAAATTATGTGGATATATTGAAGAAACATCTCAAGACATCAGTCAGGAAGTTAAAGCTTGGTCGCAAATGGGTCAATGACCCCAAGCATACTTCCAAAGTTGTGGCAAAATGGCTTAAGGACAACAAAGTCAAGGTATTGGAGTGGCCATCACAAAGCCCTGACCTCAATCCTCTAGAAAATGTGTGGGCAGAATTGAAAAAGCGTGTGCGAGCAAAGAGGCCTACAAACCTGACTCAGTAACAACAGCTCTGTCAAGAGAAATGGGCCAGAATTCACCCAACTTATTGTGGGAAGCTTGTGGAAGGCCACCCGAAACGTTTGATCCAAGTTAAACAATTTAAAGGCAATGCTACCAAATACTAATTGAGTATATGTAAAAGTCTGACCCACTGGGAATGTGATGAAAGAAATAAAAGCTGAATTAAATCATTCTCTCTACTATTATTCTGACATTTCACATTCTTGAAATAAAGTGGTGATCCTAACTGACCCAAGACAGCGAATTTTTACTCTGATTAAATGTCAGGAATTGTGAAAAACTGAGTTTAAATGTATTTGGCTAAGGTATATGTAAACTTCCGACTTCAACTCTATGTTATGGCTCTCCAGACTTCCTCCTTCGGGGTGAGTTGTTGCCATGGCAATGCTGCATGTCAGTCCATACTAATAGACATATTTTAGAGCAGTAAACATGTTGCAGTTATGGATTATTTCAGTGGATATAGGGAATTTACTTTTTGTGAAGAATGTATCTATTTAGGCAGGCCAAATCAATACAATAATTTATGGAATTACCATTATCTGGGATGAAGTGGAAAATGTACATTTTTAAGCTATGTGAAATGCTTACGCTAAGAGAACCCTAGAGACATAGAAGGCCCAAGAGATACTACCCATTCAATATCTGATCTCACCATGACAGATTTCAGCCCTCCCCGGTTCAGAAATGTGGGCTCTATTCAATCTGTATCGCTGAAGCGTTACAGATTGCGCAATAGAAATGTAAAGGTAATTTCCGATTGAGCGGACAAATGCTGCGTTTACCGTGAATGCAATGTCCTCGAACATTGCCTTTAGATTTTCAATCACGCTGTATAACTGAACTTCTGCGATACGGATTGAATAGAGCCCTTTGTCTATACATGGATGTAAGCGTTGTGTGTGTAAACTATAGGCTCTAGGGAAATCATGATTTTAGTCAGACATTACCAAGGACTATGCTGACAAAAAGACAGGAACCTCAATAAGTAGATAATGATTTCCTGTATGACACACTGAGCAACCGTTAATTCCAGATGCTATTTTTTCCATTGGTGCCGGTAGCAATGGGCATATTTATGGATATACAGTATGTTGTGTGTGGGTTGAGCAGAATGTAAGTCCCTAAAGTGTTGTTAAAACTCACCCATCTCAGTTAAACATTTAGCGTTGTGTGCCGCTGAACGTTCAGCATAGCTGCAGGGGGAGGGAGTGTGGGAGGAGAGGGGAATCCATGTGAGGGAATGATTAAAACGGTAATTGTGCAAGTCTCTTATATTCAACAAAATAGACTCTCATTTTTCATTGGCGAGGGCACAGTGAGTAGTGGACGCTGGGATTGCTTCTGACTCAGGCTGTCTGTTTCCCACTGCAGCAGGCCCCTCAGAGACACATTAATCAAAGATGACTGCCACGCTCCTCCTATACACATTAGATACAGTGAAACAGCAGTGAAACAGCAAGCTCGCAGACATGACGACCCTACTCTAATTAGAAGTACCTCTGCACCATGCAGACTGCCTAACTAGGAAGTATAGGAAGTATTATCTGTGCAGATAATGCCACCTTGATTTAAATGATGTATGTGTTTGTGGGGGGAGATGCCCACTGCTACACTGGGTCGTCAATAGACATGGAATTACACTTTGACTTAGTTTTTTCACTTTGAAATGTGTGCTAAACAAAACATTTTGATTTCAAAGTTTAACCATCCTTACAGCTCTTTGCACAAGGGCAACCTTGAACTATTTCCACTGAAACATTTAGAAAAACAAATTTAGTTGCAGATGCAAACCTTGGTAACGGAGTTACAGTAGAATCTCTCCTTATATGACCACATTTTCCCAAAATTCTTTTAAATATCTGCTCTGAATTAAGATTAAAGATGTCTATATAAAAAATCTATTTTGGTTATTGAACTACAGTAAGTAAAGTGGATTTACACCCAGTAACTGTCAAGTCCTGATCTGTTTCACCTGTCTTATTTAGACATCCCACACTGCTCGCGCTCGCCAATGAGAGGATGCGTTGCCAAGCTCTAAAAATAGAAGTCAGTTCTATTTGTGATGCTGATTGTGCTGCAAATTCTGCCTCTCCCATCTCCTCATTGGTTTATAGAAGCTGATACCCACGTGCCATCCCCTCATTGGTTATACCCACGTGGGTGACTGAAAGACAAACAGAGGTCAGTGGTGATAATACACCTTATGAAAGTTATTTGCCAATTGCAATATAAAGTCCAAAGAAGAAAAAGCCTGGAAGGAGGACAGATGACTAGAAATGATTCAGTTGACCGTTTTATGTGTGGATTAATTGTCGGAGTAGAGGACCTTGTGCATTTCAGGTAAAATATCAATTCAACATTTATATTCCAGGACAAATCAGCTAGCAACAGCAAGCTAGCTAAATAGGACAAATTAGATAAATTGCCATGAATGTGTAATGCTTTTCGACCTGTCCACAAATTAATATAATTGGTTCAGATTTTGTTTGTTTTTTTACCCCCTTTTTCTCCCCGATTTCGTGGTATCCAATTGTTAGTAGTTGCTGTCTTGTCTCATCGCTACAACTCCCATACGGGCTCGGGAGAGACGAAGGTCAAGAGCCATGCATCCTCCGAAACACAACCCAACCAAGCCGCACTGCTTCTTAACACAGCTTGCATCCAACCTGGAAGCCAGCCACGCCAATGTGTCAGAGGAAACACTGTACACCTAGCGACCTGGTCAGCATGCACTGCGCCCGGCCCGCCACAGGAGTCGCTAGTGCGCGATGAGATAAGGATATCCCTACCGGCCAAACCCTCCCTAGCCCGGACGAGGCTAGGCCAATTGTGCGTCGCGCCATGGTCCATGGGAGGCCGTTCAGAGTTTGTTTTGATATTTTAACCTGCGTGTTGTGATAGCCATTGGCGTGGGGGGGAGGCAAAATCAATTTGTGCACGCGCGCAGCTGGTTTGGGTACAGTGTGAGCCTGCCTGCCATCCGGTACCTTTGCCCCACTACATTATTATCACGCTGATGTCCGGGGAGGGCACTCACCTGGGCCACGGCAGTGTGGGAGCAACAATCATCGCCTGCCTCAGTCTGGAGGTATTCGTGGCTGAGGTGAGAAGTTTTCGAGGTGTCTGAGAGAGAGGCTTCCCGGAAGTTACAACAGCTTCGGTGGGACACAATCAGTGTGGCAGACTATGCGGTGAAGTTCTGCACATGAGGGTACCTGTAATCCGGAAGCGTTGTTCGACACATTCCTGCATGGATTATCGGAGGAGGTAAAGTATGAGCTGGCAGCCCGAGAACTACCGACAGATCTCGGCTCACTCATTGCTTTAACCATCTGGATCGATGGTTGGCTACGGGAACGTAGAAGGGAGAAGAGGTCCGATTGCAGTCCCACTTGCTCACTCAGGGATCCCACCTTGCACCCCGGAAGTCCCTGGTGTCTACGACCTACGAGGATCCGAGCTTACACGAGTCACTACAAGAGCCTCAGGAGACTTCCTAGGCTGTATCCAGCCGAACACGTACGCAGACTTGAGACCCAGAGTTGTCTGTATTGTGGTACTGCCAGTCATTATGTGTCTACCTGCTCCTTTAAGAGACCTAGCTCATTTGTCATCCGAGCTGGGCATCCCCACTCAACCCCTCTTCATTCCTATTGGTTTTAGAGCACTGGGCGGGTTCTCTATAGGCCGGGCCACCCACCAGACCACCCAGTCAACCTACGAGTGTCAGAGAACCATAGCGAACCATAACCATAACCCTGCTGGTTGAGTCTCCGCAGGTTCCCGTGGTATTGCAATTCGTGCACCCAGGTGGGCCACAGAAAAATTGCTTCAAAGTGTTTTTCCTAGCCAGCCAAAAATGTTGTACATACAATGCATTCGGAAGGTATTCAGACCCCTTGACTTTTTACACATTTTGTTAAGTTACAGCCAGGGTTGGGTAGGTAACTTTCTAAATGTAATCCTTTAAAGTTACTAGTTACCTGTGCAAAATTGTAATCAGAAACTTAACTTTTGGATTACACAAACTCAGCAACGTAATCTGATTACATTCCGTTACTTTTAGATTACTTTCCCCTAAAGAGGCATTAGAAGAAGACAAAAATGTATGTTACCAATTGAACGACATCTATTGCAGAATAAATCAATATTAAAGTTTACATAGCTGGCCATATATGGATGTTCAATTTTACCTTATGGGTTGGTTATGTAGACTTCTTTTAACCCATCGCTTTCTACTGCATATAATAAGATGATTAAATTATATCTTTACATTAATAACCAAAGTCTAGCAGAATTCCAGTCATTCCAATAAATGTTATACCCCTTGATCTTCAAGAATAGGACTTGGAAATATCGAAGTATAGATTAGACAAATTGTTTTCCCTGAGCATGACCCCAAAACTAAGGACTTTTAGCCAGCCCAACTCTTGGGTTTGGGTTCATTGATTCGAGTTGAAAAATAAATGCTGCGCTCATGGAATGGCATGCTTGAGCTCTACTGAAAAGTGCTATTTTCATGTGAGAAATGAATGCCATAATATGGTATAAAGAAGGTAAACAATAGGCCTATAGCAAATACAGCATATTATGGTGCATTTGCTATAGGCCTATTGTTGACCTTTTTGTTGGTGATACTTTGATATTTTGATAGTATGCAGCTGTTTAATGGGAAAATCCACAGATGAAACAATAACAAAAATGGTCACCCCGCCTGTTTTGGTAAAAAGCTAAGGGATGGGACTGGAGAAATGCAACCACTCTCAGATTAATAGACAGCTATGGATGCAAGGACTAACCATCCATGATATAAAAATTGTTTTAACCCTTTTATGAGCCCATACAGTGTTTGTTTACATTTACCATGTTTACAAACGTTGGAGTAAAACAAGCTTATATTTTGAGTTCTCATGGAGTGTGACAATTGAACTAAGCTCAAGGGGCATTAATAAGTTATATTCTTCAAGAATCAAGGTATATACTGTATACGTATATATACTGCTCAAAAAAATAAAGGGAACACTTAAACAACACAATGTAACTCCAAGTCAATCACACTTCTGTGAAATCACACTGTCCACTTAGGAAGCAACACTGATTGACAATCAATTTCACATGCTGTTGTGCAAATGGAATAGACAACAGGTGGAAATTATAGGCAATTAGCAAGACACCCCATAATAAAGGAGTGGTTCTGCAGGTGGGGACCACAGACCACTTCTCAGTTCCTATGCTTCCTGGCTGATATTTTGGTCACTTTTCAATGTTGTCGGTGCTTTCACTCTAGTGGTAGCATGAGTGGCTCAGGTAGTGCAGCTCATCCAGGATGGCACATCAATGTGAGCTGTGGCAAGAAGGTTTGCTGTGTCTGTCAGCGTAGTGTCCAGAGCATGGAGGCGCTACCAGGAGACGTGGAGGAGGCCGTAGGAGGGCAACAACCCAGCAGCAGGACCGCTACCTCCGCCTTTGTGCAAGGAGGAGCACTGCCAGAGCCCTGCAAAATGACCTCCAGCAGGCCACACATGTGCATGTATCTGCTCAAACGGTCAGAAACAGACTCCATGAGGGTGGTATGAGGGCCCGATGTCCACAGGTGGGGGTTGTGCTTACATCCCAACACCGTGCAGGACGTTTGGCATTTGCCAGAGAGCACCAAGATTGGCAAATTCTCCACTGGCGCCCTGTGCTCCTCACAGATGAAAGCAGGTTCACACTGAACACGTGACGGAGTCTGGAGACGCCGTGGAGAACGTTATGCTGCCTGCAACATCCTCCAGCATGACCTGTTTGGCGGTAGGTCAGTCATGGTGTGGGGTGGCATTTCTTTGGGGGCACAGCCCTCCATGTGCTCGCCAGAGGTAGCCTGACTGCCATTAGGTACCGAGATGAGATCTTCAGACCCCTTGTGAGACCATATGCTGGTGCGGTTGGCCCTGGGTTCCTCCTAATGCAAGACAATGCTAGACCTCATGTGGCTGGAGTGTGTCAGAAGTTCCTGCAAGAGGAAGGCATTGATGCTATGGCCTGCCCGTTCCCCAGACCTGAATCCAATTGAGCACATCTGTGACATCACGTCTCGCTCCATCCACCAACGCCACGTTGCACCATAGACTGTCCAGGAGTTGGCGGATGCTTTAGTCCAGGTCTGGGAGGAGATCCCTCAGCAGACCATCTACCACCAGGAGCATGCCCAGGCATTGTAGGGAGGTCATACAGGCACGTGGAGGCCACACACACTACTGAGCCTAATTTTGATTTGTTTTAAGGAAATTACATCAACGTTGGATAAGCCTGTAGTGTGGTTTTCCACTTTAATTTTGAGTGTGACTCCAAATCCAGACCATGGGTTGATAAATTTGATTTCCATTGATAGTTTTTGTGTGATTTTGTTGTCAGCACATTCAACTATGTAAAGAAAAAAGTATTTAATAAGAATATTTCATTTCATTCAGATCTAGGATGTGTTATTTTAGTGTTCCCTTTATTTTTTGGAGCAGTGTATATAAGCCCAAAAATTGATGTAGTAACTACAGATTGCCCCTTTAAGTCTATCAAAAGTGTGCAAGTTTGAGCATGTGTTCATTAGGCCTATGGATTTTTTGTTTTTATCAGCATGAATTAGATTGAGCAATAAAAGTCCCACTTATATTCCATAGGCTTGGATCAGCACTATGCAGCTGTTACAAGAGAGCTTTTTTCACTGGTGTCCACTGGTTTCAAAACCAGTGATTGATAGGCAGCTTAAACTTCTTGAATTCAACCATTATTGGGTTCAAATACACATTTAGATTTGTTAACAGCCATCCACAACGACCACAATCCATAAGGCGCAAATAGCTAAATGAGAGAGCAGCAGTGTGATACACGTCAATGCGCAATGTAGATGTCAATAATAAGTGATATCCGTATCACAGTAGACTACACCACTGCTGTCATCCTTACCTCCAAGCGTTTATTAAAATTGGATAATCTTTGGATACCGACAGCAGTCACACCATTGGAAGACATAGCCTGGACTGCAGCCAACAAAAGCCTATTCCTGCTCCTTTCCTGCGATCCATCAAACACATTTGGTGTGTCATCATAGTGGTCTCTGACTTGTCATCAGACTCGCTCGGGTAGAACAAACCTAAAATTGCGCCTTTTTTCAATGCTGATTTGAATGTCATTGAGAAAACAGAGAAGTGTCAAAGATTTTTTTTGGCAAACATCCTTTCTGAATTTAAAAGTAATCCTCAAAGTAATCATCTAGTTTTTCAAAAGTATCTGAAATCTGATTACATTATTTTTGTTGGTATCATAACAGATTACAGTTACTGTTTTTTGTAATCCCTTACATGTAATGGTGTTACATGTAATCTGTTACACCCCAACCCTGGTTACAGCCTTATTCTAAAATTGATTAAATTATGTTTTTTTCCTCATCAATCTACACACAATACCCCATAATGACAATGTAAAAACAAGTTTTTAGAAATGTTAGCAAATGTATAAAACCAAAAAAAGTATTCAGACCCTTTGCTATGAGACTCGAAATTGAGCTCAGGTGCATCCTGTTTCTATTGATCATCCTTGAGATGTTTCTACAACTTGATTAGAGTACACCTGTGGTAACTTCAATTGATTGGACATGATTTGAAAAGGCACACATCTGTCTATATAAGGTTCCACAGTTCACAGTGCATATCAGCGCAAAAACCAAGCCATGAGGTCAAAGAAATTGTCCGTAGAGCTCCGATACAGGATTGTGTCGAGGCACAGATCTGGGGAAGGGTGTCAAAAAATGTATGCAGCATTGAAGGTCCCCAAGAATACAGTGGCCTCCATCAATCTTAAATGGAAGAAGTTTGGAACCACCAAGAATCTTCCTAGTGCTGGCCGTCTGGCCAAAATGAGTAATAGGGGGAGAAGGGCCTTGGTCAGAGAGGTGACCACGAACCCAAAGGTCACTGACAGAGCTCCATAGTTCATCAGTGGAGATGGAAGAACATTCCAGAAGGGCAACCACCATCTTTTCAGCACTGTACCAATCAGGCCTTTATGGTAGAGTTGCCAGAAGGAAGCCACTCCACAGTAAAAAGCACATGACAGCCCTCTTGGAGTTTGCCAAAAGGCGCCTAAAGGACTTTTAGACCATGAAAAACATGATTTTCTGGTCTGATGAAACCAAGATTGAACTCTTGCTAGCTACCGGACTGGATGTGGTTAGCCCTGAGAGGAAAAGGGCTACACTTCTCCACTGTCTCAAAACAGAGTGCCTGCACATCTCCCAAAAGCTCGGAAAAGAGTACAGATATGATGCTGCTGTTGAGCTTTTGGATGGACATTTAAGAAAGAAGCAGAGTGTGCTTCTGAAGAAGCTGCTTTTTCGAAAGAACCTCAAGCTCACAGACTTTAGCAAAAGCTGTAGCCATAACTTCCCAAGTGGAATCAGCAGCTCACTGTGCAACTAAGATCTCTGACGCACAGACACATGCTTCTAGTGCTGTTCAATCTGTGCAGCAGTCTCAATGTCCAGACTGTAGCTGTCACTCAGACAGTGACGTGAATGCCTCAGTGCAGTTCATGAGAACCCAGGAGCGTCAATGGTGTGCCAACTGTGGTTCCAATAGACACAATTCACGTGCCCCTGACTGCCCCGCTCGTGGACAGACATGTAGACGATGTCAGAAACCAAACCATTTTGCAAAGTAGTGTAGGTAAGCTCCAGCCCCATGGGCACACCCTCCGCTCTCAGTCACTCAGTCACTGTTCGCTCAAACCCGGCAGGGTTTTCCACTTGTGCTGTAAAACTGGGTGACGCCTGCATTCCTCTTGTGCCAGACACAGGAACAAAGGTGTCGCACCTCAACATGGCTATCTATGACCAGTTCTATGACCAGTACCACCTGCCCCTCCAGCCGCCCAACCTTACCCTGTACGGATATGGGCGCTCAGTGATTAATGTTGTTGGCTTTATACACTCAGCTGTGCAGGATTTCAACAAGGCCCTCACTCAGTTCCCCTTCCACATCACACAGCAGGGCACTAATATCTTAGGTCTAGACGTGTTCACCAGTAGGGGGTTCTCTCAGTTGGAGAAACTATCCTGCAAGGCTCCTCCCCTTGGCAAGAGCAATGGTCCAGCCTCTTCAATGGCGTAGGTGCCCTGACAGTGTTCACACATAAACCTCTGTTTGACCCTACGGTGACTCCAGTCATTCAACCGCTACGCCGTATTCCACTGGCTTTAAGCTAGGAGGTCACTAAGGATCTATATAAGCAGCTGGAGGATGGATTCATCAAGCCAGTGGACGCCTCCACATGGGTATCTAACTTGGTCATCGCTAAAAAGAACTCTGGAAAGCTAAGGGTCTGCTTGGATCTAAGATCGGCCAACAAGGCCGGTACCCACTGCTGACCATGGAGGAACTGTCCACTCACTTCTACGGGTTGACGGTCTTCACAAAGCTGGACATTCGCAAGAGCTCCCTCCAAGTTCCCCTACACCCAGAGAATAGGAACCTGACAACCTTCGTCACTCATATCTGGGTGTTCCGCTACACCAGGATGCCTTTTTTTTGTATCAGTTTGGTCTTCAGCCGTTTCCAGAAGATAATGTTTGCCATCATTTTTCCGGGGTCTCTGGAGGGACTGTCTACTTGGACAACATCGTCCAAGCAGACATCGTCCAACACTACCGTCCATGATGAACATCTACAAGCAGCCTTCGTAGCGCTCAGTCAACAAAACCTCACACTCAACACTGAGAAGTGCCTGTTCTCAGTGCTAGAGATCAACTTTGTTGGGTTCCGCATGTCAGCCTGAGGGCTCTTGCCGCTGCAGTCAAATGTGGAAGCAATCCATCGTGTCCCAGAACCTACATCTGCTACACAACTTGCCTCCTTTCACCAAGCTCAGGGTTGCTCCTTCACTGAGTCCAAAACTGTAACCAGTGCCTGAAACCTGTTTCAGGTTATCAGTCAACCTACCAGGGTAGTTACAAACAGCACAGGAATGAAATCATCAACATGTATTGATCACATCTTTTTTAATCCTACAGAAATGTGCTTGAAAGCAGTATCCAAATCCATCGGATGTAGTGATCAGTAGCCATATCTAAGAAAGGCCACGTTCCAAAGGCTGGGCATAATATAGTGTATAAGAGGTCATACAATATGTTTTGTAGTGATTCCTATGTTGTTGATGTAAAGAATATTTGTTGGTCCGTGGTGTGTAATGAGGAGCAAACAGATGTTGCACTTGACACATTTAAGAAATTGCTTAGCCCAGTTTCTAACACTATGCACCATTAAGAATTACTGTAAAGACTGTTCAAACCTTGTGGATGATGAGGAATTGAAAAAGTGTATGGTTGAGAGGCATGAGACAAAAGGAATGGCAAACGTATTGCAAATTGAGAAATCATGTGACTAAACTGA
Source organism: Oncorhynchus kisutch (assembly GCF_002021735.2). Taxonomy (NCBI): domain Eukaryota; kingdom Metazoa; phylum Chordata; class Actinopteri; order Salmoniformes; family Salmonidae; genus Oncorhynchus; species Oncorhynchus kisutch. The sequence goes on from NC_034176.2 coordinate 59,050,646, forward strand.
ATAAAATGTTGGAAAAACTACACTATGAAACAAAGATAAATGACAAAGAATGATAGCTAAAGGCTTTGGAGCACCTTCAATAACATTTTGGGGAAAAGGTCAAACTCAGCTCCATTATTCATTGAATGGATCATTCATCACAAACCGTCTGATATTACCATTAATGATTTTTTCATTCACAAGATTACAAAACTTAGGCATAACATGCAAGCAACCAACACTGACACTACACATCCAAGTATATCTGATCCAATTTTGAAAGACAAGAATTTTGAATTCTGTACAGTGAGTGTGGAAGAGGTGAAAAATGTATTGTTGTCTATCAACAATGACAAGCCACCAGGGTCTGACAACTTGGATGGAAAATAACTGAGGATTGTAGTGTACGATAATGCCACTCCTATTTGCCATATCTTCAATTTAAGCCTGGAGGGAAGCAAAAGTCATTTCGCTACCTAAGAATAGTAAAGCCCTCTTTCCTGGCTCAAATAGCTGACCAATCAGCCTTTTACCAAGCCTTAGTAAAGTGTTTGAAAAGTTGTGTTTGACCAGATACAAATTGACAACAGACTTTCAGCACTCTTATAGGGAAGAACGTTCAAGCAGCACAGCACTTACACAAATGACTGATGATTTGCTGAGAGAAATTGATGATAAAAAGATTGTGGGGGCTGTTTTTTTAGACTTCAGTGCGGCCTTTGACATTATCGATCATAGTCTGCTGCTGGAAAAACATGTTATGTTATGGCTTTACATCCCCTGCTATATTGTGGATAAAGAGTTACATGTCTGAGATTCTAAGAAATCCCGCTATGCCCTCCGACAAACCATCAAACAGGCAAAGCGTCAATACAGTACTAAGATCAAATCATACTACACAGGCTCCGATGCTCGTTGGATGTGGCAGGGCTTGCAAACTATTACAGACTAGAAAGGGAAAGCACAGCTGAGTGCTGCCCAGTAACACGAGCCTACCAGACGAGCTAAATAACTTCTTTGCTCGCTTTGAGGCAAGTAACACTGAAACATGAACATCAGCTGTTCCGGATGACTGTGTGAGCACGCTCTCCGAAGCCGATGTGTGTAAGACCTTTAAACAGGTCAACATTCACAAGGCCACTGGGCCAGACGGATTACCAGGACGTGTACTCCGAGCATGCGCTGACCAACTGGCAAGTGTCTTCACTGACATTTTCAACCTCTCCCTGTCTGAGTCTGTAATACCAACATGTTTCAAACATACCACCATAGTCCCTGTGCCCAAGAAAACTATGGTAACCTGCCTAAATAACTACTGACTCGTAGCACTAATGTCTGTAGCCATGAAATGCTTTGAAAAGCTGCTCATTAGCACCATTATCACAGAAACCCTAGACCCACTCCAATTTGCATACCACCCCAACAGATCCACAGATGATGCAATCTCTATTGCACACCACACTGCCCTTTCCCACCTGGACAAAAGGAACATCTATGTGAGAATCCTATTCATTGACTACAGCTCAGCGTTCAACACCATAGTGCCCTTAAAGCTCATCACTAAGCTAAGGACCCTGGGACTAAACACCTCCCTCTGCATTGAGTGCACTGGATCCTAGACTCCCTGACAGGCCGCCTCCAGGTGGTAAGGGGAGGTAACAACACATCCACCACGCTGATCCTCAGCATGGGGGACCCTCAGGGGTGCGTGCTCAGCCCCCTCACTCATGACTGCATGGCCAGGCACAACTCCAACACCATCATTAAGTTTGCTGATGACACAACAGTGGCAGGCCTGATCACCGACAACGATGAGACAGCCAATAGGGAGGAAGTCAGAGTCCTGACCGTGTGGTGCAAATACAACAACCTCTCCCTCAACGTGATCACGTAAAAGGAGATGATTGTGGACTACAGGAAAAGGAGGACCAAGCACGCCCCCATTCTCATCGATGGGGCTGCAGTGGAGCAGGTTGAGAGCTTCAAGTGTCTTGGCATCCACATCACCAACAAACTAACATGGTCCAAGCACACCAAGACAGTTGTGAAGAGGGCACGACATAACCTATTCTCCCTCAGGAGACTGAAAAGATTTGGCATGGGTCCTCAGATCCTCAAAAGGTTTTACAGCTGTACCATCGAGAGCATCCTGATGGAAAGCAAAACTGCCTGGTATGGCAACTGCTCGGCCTCCGACCGCAAAGCACTACAGAGAGTAGTGCGTACGGCCCAGTACATCACCGGGGTCAAGCTTCCTGCCATCCAGGACCTCTATACCAGGCGGTGTCTGAGGAAGGCCCTAAATATTGTCAAAGACTCCAGCAACACTTGTCATAGACTGTTCTCTCTGCTACCGCACGGCAAGTGGTACCGGAGCGCGAAGTCTTGGTCCAAGAGGCTTCTAAACACCTTCTACCACCAAGCCATAAGACTCCTGAACAGACACCCATGCATACCCCACAAGACATGCCACCAGAGGTCTCGTCACTCTCACCAAGTCCTGAACAGACTATGGGAGGCGCACAGTACTACATGGAACCATGACTACATGGAACTCTATTCCGCATCAGGTCACTGATGCAAGCAGTAGAATCAGATTTAAAAAACAGATAAAAATACACCTTATGGAACAGCTTGGACTGTGAAGCAACACAAACATAGGCACAGACACATGCATACACACACATGATAACATACACACTATACACACACATAGACATGGATTTTGTGTTGTAGATATGTGGTAGTGGAGTAGGGGCCTGATGGCACGCACTTACTGTGTTGTGAAATCAGTTATGAATGTATTGTAATGTTTTTAAAATTGTATAACTGCCTTAATTTTGCCGGACCCCAGGAAGAGTAGCTGCTGCCTTGGGGGCAGCTAATGGGAATCTTTAATAAATACAAAAACAAATAAGTTTAGCCTTTGTTGGGCAGCATACTCTACTTTTCTTTAATGTACTGTATTGTACTATACCACTGCACTGTATTGTACTGTACTCTACTGTGTTCTACTCACTGTGCTATACAGTACACTCTACTATGTTCTATTCACTTTACTGTACTGTACTGTATTGTATCATACTGTACTGTACTCTGTACTCTACTGTGTTGTAGGCTACTGTACTCTACTGTGGTATCCAATGTGATTGTGTATATGATAGGCTCTGATTTGGTCCAGTCTGGTACATCAGTGCACGTTAACGTCAAGGCCTGGGTGGACTGAGCGAATGTCAACTACTTTTCAACGTTCATGGATATCTGGTGTCGGTCAGTGTTCAGTGGGTGAGAATGCTGGTTACAGTAAATGGAAAGAGAGGGGGCTCGTGTGTAGGTGTCAGTAAGGAGGGGTGCTTGAGAGTGTGAGATTGAGGCAGTGAGAGAAATGGAGGGGTTGTCCAGACTCAGACTGTTTTAGCACTCTTGGTGACCACCAGACCACAGAAAGCCTGTGAAAACAGTTATGAGCTTAACATAATTCCATTACCAATTTAGTAAAGGAATTGCGAGTTTTAATCACGCAATAATTCCTAAACAAAATGTATGTCAGTAAAATCACTATAACTAATTGTTACTTCTTTGACCTTTCATTATCCTCCCTCATGAGGGAGAGAAATTAGAAAATATCTTAAAGATATCTGTTTCTTTGGTAACAGTGACATAGCACAAGGCAATGTTTCTTAATTAAACCTACAACAGGTAAACCAATTTTTTCTAAACTAAATAGAGTTGAAGTCGGAAGTTTACATACACTTAGGTTGGAGCCATTAAAACTTGTTTTTCAAGCACTCCACAAATTTCTTGTTAACAAACTATAGTTTTGCCAAGTCGGTTAGGACATCTACTTTGTGCATGACACAAGTAATTTTTCCAACAATTGTTTACAGACAGATTATTTAACTTATAATTCACCTTATCACAATTCCAGTGGGTCAGAAGTTTACATACACCAAGTTGACTGTGCCTTTAAACAGTTTGGAAATCCCCGAAAATGATGTCATGGCCTGAAGATACTACATTCATCTGTACAAACAATAGTACACAAGTATAAACACCATGGGACCACGCAGTCATACACTCTACTAGAGAGGAACGTACTTTTGTGCGAAAAGTGCAAATCAATCCCAGAACAACAGCAAAGGACTTGTGAAGATGCTGGAGGAAACTGGTGCAAAAATATCTATATCCACTGTAAAACGAGTCCTATATCAACATAACCTGAAAGGCCGCTCAGCAAGGAGAAGCCACTGCTCTAAAATCGCCATAAAAAAAGCTAGACTACGATTTGCAACTGCACATGGGGACAAAGATCGTACTTTTTGGAGAAATGGTCTGTTGAAACAATTGTTATGTTTGGAGGAAAAAGAGGGAGGCTTGCAAGCCAAAGAACACCATCCCAACGGTGAAGCACGGGGTGGCAGCATCATGTTGTGGGGGTGCTTTGCTGCAGGAGGGACTGGTGCACTTCACAAAATAGATGCCATCATGAGGCAGGAAAATGATGTGGATATATTGAAGCAATATCTCAAAACATCAGTCAAGAAGTGAAAGCTTGGTCGCAAATGGATCTTCCAAATGGACAATGACCCCAAGCATACTCCAAAGTTGTGGCAAAATGGCTTAAGGACAAGTCAAGGTATTGGAGTGGCCATCACAAAGCACTGACCTCAATCCTCTAGAAAATTTGTGGGCAGAACTGAAAAAGCATGTGCGAGCAAGGAGGCCTACAATCCTGACTCAGTTACACCAGCTCTGTCAGGAGGAATGGGCCAAAATGCACCTAACTTATTGTGGGAAGCTTATGGAAAGCTACCCAAAAAGTTTGACCCAAGTTAAACAATTTAAAGGCAATGCTACCAAATACTAATTGAGCGTATGTAAACTTCTGACCCACTGGGAATGTGATGAAAGAAATAAAAGCTGAAATAAATAATTCTCTCTACTATTATTCTGACATTTCACATTCTTAAAATAAAGTGGTGATCCTAACTGACCTAAGACAAGGAATTGTTACTCGGATTAAGTGTCGGGAATTGTGAAAAACTGAGTTTAAATGTATTTGGCTAAGGTGTATGTAAACATCCGACTTCAACTGTAGACGTGTTGATATTATTTGGCAGGGGTCTTTACGTCAACATTATTGTGTTTTGATGTATTTCTGATACCTTTTAAGACTTTTCTGGTTGATGTTTTCTAAGACCTCTTTTCCATTTGTTTATCCAGAAATCAAATCCTTTGCTCTTTGTAACAGTACATGCCACATACAAACAATACAACAGCTAACTAAACTGAAATAGCAAACAGTTGTCCTTTATCCAAAAAAAATGAATTCCAAGCATACCCATGAATATTTTAACATTTTGAAGGCAATGCGGAAAATGATATTTCCGAAGAAAATGACTCAGAAACTGACAGGAATTAGAATTGAAGCAAATAAACAAAGCAGAGAAAGAAAGACATCCCTCAGGCAGCATCTGGTGTAGTGGTCAACGAAGAAAAACATGCCATGCTTGCCACAGTAATAATAAGTCAATATTGGAGGAGAAATTGCTTCAAACTAATGAATAAACAAACTGTTGTATAAATGGGTATGGGAGAAAGGATTATGAGAAAGAGATGACAAAGAAATGGGATATGGTGGAAAATCAGAGAGCTCTATTCAACACCTTCAGCATCTGCTGCATTCCACAGGGCTCAGCATAGTCATAACTTAACTAGGCTAAGTCTTAAAAGCAGGGCATTAATCATTTAAGTGCATGGGGGTGGCAAAATATGTGTTACATAAACCATGGTAGAGAAGGAGCTATATTTTACTCCACAACTAATTCCTTGGGAGTATATTTACCCCATCCCTTTCCCCTCAAGGTTATAAGTGCGTCTGTTGTGTCCATTTATTATTCATGGCAACAAAGTTCAACCGCTGAAGAGACGCAGGGTGGTTCAGCTGGGCATATGTCCAAGTTTCAAAAGTTGTCGTTTTAAATATTTTTTAAATACAGGATTTTACAACTGGATGAAGAGAATTAGGCCACCCGTTACCTAGTGATTTGTTGAAAAATGAAGGCAATCTCTGTTATTATGGTAATGTTTTAAACCATACGCTGTAGCTTGTGTCCTCAAATTCTCCCATCCAGTTCTGTGTCAGAAAGAATGGAGCGAGTTGACTGTGGCAGCGGTTCATCTTGGCCAATATGCACCTGGCCTGGAAGCCCTGCCGCCTCTTCACATTTCTGGGGCACCATGCTCTCCTGTAACATTTTTATTTTATTTTTATTTTACCTTTATTTAACCAGGTAGGCAAGTTGAGAACAAGTTCTCATTTACAATTGCGACCTGGCCAAGATAAAGCAAAGCAGTTCGACAGATAAAACGACACAGAGTTACACATGGAGTAAAAACAAACATACAGTCAATAATGCAGTATAAACAAGTCTATATACAATGTGAGCAAATGAGGTGAGAAGGGAGGTAAAGGCAAAAAAAGGCCATGATGGCAAAGTAAATACAATATAGCAAGTAAAATACTGGAATGGTAGTTTTGCAATGGAAGAATGTGCAAAGTAGAAATAAAAAAATAATGGGGTGCAAAGGAGCAAAATAAATAAATAAATAAAAATTAAATACAGTTGGGAAAGAGGTAGTTGTTTGGGCTAAATTTTAGGTGGGCTATGTACAGGTGCAGTAATCTGTGAGCTGCTCTGACAGTTGGTGCTTAAAGCTAGTGAGGGAGATAAGTGTTTCCAGTTTCAGAGATTTTTGTAGTTCGTTCCAGTCATTGGCAGCAGAGAACTGGAAGGAGAGGCGGCCAAAGAAAGAATTGGTCTTGGGGGTGACTAGAGAGATATACCTGCTGGAGCGTGTGCTACAGGTGGGAGATGCTATGGTGACCAGCGAGCTGAGATAAGGGGGGACTTTACCTAGCAGGGTCTTGTAGATGACATGGAGCCAGTGGGTTTGGCGACGAGTATGAAGCGAGGGCCAGCCAACGAGAGCGTACAGGTCGCAATGGTGGGTAGTATATGGGGCTTTGGTGATAAAACGGATTGCACTGTGATAGACTGCATCCAATTTGTTGAGTAGGGTATTGGAGGCTATTTTGTAAATGACATCGCCAAAGTCGAGGATTGGTAGGATGGTCAGTTTTACAAGGGTATGTTTGGCAGCATGAGTGAAGGATGCTTTGTTGCGAAATAGGAAGCCAATTCTAGATTTAACTTTGGATTGGAGATGTTTGATATGGGTCTGGAAGGAGAGTTTACAGTCTAACCAGACACCTAAGTATTTGTAGTTGTCCACGTATTCTAAGTCAGAGCCGTCCAGAGTAGTGATGTTGGACAGGCGGGTAGGTGCAGGTAGCGATCGGTTGAAGAGCATGCATTTAGTTTTACTTGTATTTAAGAGCAATTGGAGGCCACGGAAGGAGAGTTGTATGGCATTAAAGCTTGCCTGGAGGGTTGTTAACACAGTGTCCAAAGAAGGGCCGGAAGTATACAGAATGGTGTCGTCTGCGTAGAGGTGGATCAGGGACTCACCAGCAGCAAGAGCGACCTCATTGATGTATACAGAGAAGAGAGTCGGTCCAAGAATTGAACCCTGTGGCACCCCCATAGAGACTGCCAGAGGTCCGGACAGCAGACCCTCCGACTTGACACACTGAACTCTATCAGAGAAGTAGTTGGTGAACCAGGCGAGGCAATCATTTGAGAAACCAAGGCTGTCGAGTCTGCCGATGAGGATATGGTGATTGACAGAGTCGAAAGCCTTGGCCAGATCAATGAATACGGCTGCACAGTAATGTTTCTTATCGATGGCGGTTAAGATATCGTTTAGGACCTTGAGCGTGGCTGAGGTGCACCCATGACCAGCTCTGAAACCAGATTGCATAGCAGAGAAGGTATGGTGAGATTCGAAATGGTCGGTAATCTGTTTGTTGACTTGGCTTTCGAAGACCTTAGAAAGGCACGGTAGGATAGATATAGGTCTGTAGCAGTTTGGGTCAAGAGTGTCCCCCCCTTTGAAGAGGGGGATGACCGCAGCTGCTTTCCAATCTTTGGGAATCTCAGACGACACGAAAGAGAGGTTGAACAGGCTAGTAATAGGGGTGGCAACAATTTCGGCAGATAATTTTAGAAAGAAAGGGTCCAGATTGTCTAGCCCGGCTGATTTGTAGGGGTCCAGATTTTGCAGCTCTTTCAGAACATCAGCTGAATGGATTTGGGAGAAGGAGAAATGGGGAAGGCTTGGGCGAGTTGCTGTTGGGGGTGCAGTGCTGTTGTCCGGGGTAGGAGTAGCCAGGTGGAAAGCATGGCCAGCCGTAGAAAAATGCTTATTGAAATTCTCAATTATGGTGGATTTATCAGTGGTGACAGTGTTTCCTATCTTCAGTGCAGTGGGCAGCTGGGAGGAGGTGTTCTTATTCTCCATGGACTTTACAGTGTCCCAGAACTTTTTTGAGTTAGTGTTGCAGGAAGCAAATTTCTGCTTGAAAAAGCTAGCCTTGGCTTTTCTAACTGCCTGTGTATAATGATTTCTAGCTTCCCTGAACAGCTGCATATCACGGGGGCTGTTCGATGCTAATGCAGAACGCCATAGGATGTTTTTGTGTTGGTTAAGGGCAGTCAGGTCTGGGGAGAACCAAGGGCTATATCTGTTCCTGGTTCTAAATTTCTTGAATGGGGCATGTTTATTTAAGATGGTTAGGAAGGCATTTTTAAAAAATATCCAGGCATCCTCTACTGACGGGATGAGATCAATATCCTTCCAGGATACCCCGGCCAGGTCGATTAGAAAGGCCTGCTCGCAGAAGTGTTTCAGGGAGCGTTTTACAGTGATGAGTGGAGGTCGTTTGACCGCTGACCCATTACGGATGCAGGCAATGAGGCAGTGATCGCTGAGATCTTGGTTGAAGACAGCAGAGGTTTATTTAGAGGGGAAGTTGGTTAGGATGATATCTATGAGGGTGCCCGTGTTTAAGGTTTTGGGGAGGTACCTGGTAGGTTCATTGATTATTTGTGTGAGATTGAGGGCATCAAGTTTAGATTGTAGGATGGCTGGGGTGTTAAGCATGTTCCAGTTTAGGTCGCCTAGCAGCACGAACTCTGAAGATAGATGGGGGGCAATCAGTTCACATATGGTGTCCAGAGCACAGCTGGGGGCAGAGGGTGGTCTATAGCAGGCGGCAACGGTGAGAGACTTGTTTTTAGAGAGGTGGATTTTTAAAAGTAGAAGTTCAAATTGTTTGGGTACAGACCTGGATAGTAGGACAGAACTCTGCAGGCTATCTTTGCAGTAGATTGCAACACCGCCCCCTTTGGCAGTTCTATCTTGTCTGAAAATGTTGTAGTTTGGAATTAAAACTTCAGAATTTTGGGTGGTCTTCCTAAGCCAGGATTCAGACACAGCTAGAACATCCGGGTTGGCAGAGTGTGCTAAAGCAGTGAATAGAACAAACTTAGGGAGGAGGCTTCTAATGTTAACATGCATGAAACCAAGGCTATTACGGTTACAGAAGTCGTCAAAAGAGAGCGCCTGGGGAATAGGAGTGGAGCTAGGCACTGCAGGGCCTGGATTCACCTCTACATCGCCAGAGGAACATAGGAGGAGTAGAATAAGGGTACGGCTAAAAGCTATGAGAATTGGTCGTCTAGAACGTCTGGAACATAGAGTAAAAGGAGGTTTCTGGGGGCGATAAAATAGCATCAAGGTATAATGTACAGACAAATGTATGGCAGGATGTGAATACAGTGGAGGTAAACCTAGGTATTGAGTGATGAAGAGAGAGATATTGTCTCTAGAAACATCGTTGAAACCAGGAGATGTCATTGCATGTGTGGGTGGTGGAACTAATAGGTTGGATAAGGTATAGTGAGCAGGACTAGAGGCTCTACAGTGAAATAAGCCAATAAACACTAACCAGAACAGAAATGGACAAGACATATTGACATTAAGGATAGGCATGCTTAGTCGAGTGATCAAAAGGGTCCGGTGAGTGGGGAGGTTGGTTGGTGATTTAGACAGCTAGCCAGGGCATCGGTAGCAAGCTAGCATAGGATGGAGGTCTGTTAGCCACCCCTTACGTTCCGTCAGTAGATTAGTGGGGTTCCGTGTGGTAGAGGGGATTAATCCAAATCACACAACAACAACAAAAATAAAAACAATAGATATAGTTATAGAGGCCCAAGAAGAAAATATAATAATAATAATTTAAAAAATAATTTAAAAAAAAAAATAATAATAAAAAAATTGTCCGATTGTCTATTCAGATAGCAGCCGGTAAGACAGCTAACGGTTAGCAGGCCGCAGATGGGCGTTCAGGTAACGTCGCGACGGAGGAGCCGGCCGAATAACTCCTTCGGGTAGATAACGTCGGCAGTCCAGTTGTGAAGGCCCGGTGGGGCTCCGCGAAGGCAGTAAAACGGGTCCGGATAGGTGACTGCAGCCCAGGTGTGATTGATGGAACTCAGGAGTGATTGACGGAGCTTGCTAGCTCCGATGGTCACACGGATAGCAGCTAGCTAGCTGTGAGATCCGGGTATGAATGTCCAGGGACATGGAGAGAAAAATTGGTCCGGTATGTTCCGTTCCGAGCCGCGCTGCGCCGTACAGAACTGGCGATAGATTTTCGAGCTAAAGGATAGCTGATGACCACAAACCGTGGTTAGCTGAATATTAACGATTTGCCAGTAAAGGAGCTAACTAGCTTCTGAACTAGCTTCTGGATTAGCTTCTGGCTAGTTTCAGGCTAGCTTCTTGGAGTTTCTGGCTAGCTTCTTGGAGGATTACAGATCTGAGGTAAATAATACTTTTTTATAAATATACATTGGTGAGGCGGGTTGCAGGAGAGTGTTTTGAAGATGAGTTGATGGAAAATAAAAATAAAATGTATGTGAAAAAGTTGTAAATATATATATATACAGGACACGACAAGACGAGGACAAAAGACGTCTGAACTGCTATGCCACCTTGGAGACAAGACATTGGCTCAATCAGAGCTCGAATCATAACCTGTTCCTTCATATAGTGAATGCCTACAGTTTTTAGATCACACAATACGTACACATTTGATGTAAAAAACAATATTAAGGCGACACTTTACAAATTAAACACGACAATACATACCTTAGTATGTGCCTATTACAGCTGTGAGTGCTATTTAACAATGTGTTAAAAACAATGTTACTTTACTTGACCACATAAGGGTCATCTAAAGTGGAACCCAGCTGGACGAATGTGCATGCACTTAACAGCCATGAAACACAGACACACACACACACACACACACACACACACACACACACACACACACACACACACACACACACACACACACACACACACACACACACACACACACACACACAAACAACTCAATCTCTCTAAACACTAGCTACGGGTATGTGGAGTGTAAATCACTGCATGTACTATAACCTATTTGTCTATCACATAGAGATTGGCGTAAAAACGCAGATGGGAGCCCAGATGAAAGTAAGCAAACTGGAGGCTTACATAAAATATTGATGTCAAAGCACTTGCCTTCTCTTAAAAAATGACAAACTATACAGAATCCAAAATGATGTTTACCTAGCATTTCATTCTGGTTAAGATGTCAATTAGGCAGAGACAAGGGGAAACATTTTCCCACAGCAGCATATTAGTGGAGAATAACAGCAATCCTGCATGGTGACTACCGTTGCTACTGAATAATGATAACTTGGACCCACTCACTGTTGTGACTCACTGTAGTTGAATACTCTGACCTCTTCTGACAAGCCACACAGTGGTTGTTTTCACAGTTCTCTCTACCAAGATCTCCACACACACACACACACACACACACACACACACACACACACACACACACACACACACACACACACACACACACACACACACACACACACACACACACACACACACACACACACACACTATTTATTCTAGGAGATAAAGTCTCCACAGTGGTCTCATGGGCCTTGGGGACATAGGGTGGAGTCCGAAAATATTAAAACCCTTAATAAAGATGAGAAAAAATGACTGTATAAAATAAATAATTCAAGTACTGACTGATATTGTATGTTCCAAAAAAATCATTTTATACTTTTAAAAAACTAAAAAAGGTAGGGCTTAAAATTATTGACACCTCTGTTTTCAATACGTTTCAATACTTCACCATGTAAGGATAATGGCACTGAGCCTTTTTCTGAAATGTTTTAAGATTGGTGAACACATTGGGAGGGATCTTAGGCCCTTCCTCCATACAGATTCCTTCCAGATCCTTGATATCCGTTGCCTGAGCTTTATGGACTGCCCTCTTCAGTTCAAAGCACAGATTTTCAATGGGTTTTCAAAGTCCAGAGACTGAGATGGCCATTGCAATGTTGATTTTTTGGCCAATTTACCATTTCTTTGTGGATTTTGATGTGTGCTTGGGGTTATATTGTCTTGCTGGAAGATCAACTTGCAGCCACGTTTCAGCCTCCTGGCGAACGACATAGGCAGAAATTGCTGTGTGTCTGGGCATAAATAAAAGTGGTTGGGCCAACATTTTCCAGAAAAAATACCCAGACATATTTAAAACCCTTTAGAACCCATAGCGGCCGTCGACGGTCTTTCTTTAAAATTACCATAGCGTCCCTGAACTGACTTGTTTTTCTAACTATAATATCTGTGTCAATATCACAAAATTTACTTGCTAACAACCTGTTGTTTCTGTGCATAAATATTCAATATTGATTGGCCTGGATCCGGGGGTGCATCTCAGTCAGACAATTTAGAATTTGTGGATCTTATTTGGATATATTTTAAAAAATACATACAAAAGTTGCCCTTATTAAGGGCCTCTTCACTCTTCCTATGTCCACATCAGTGGAGACTCCTCAGAGGAGGAAGGGGAGGACCATTCTCCTCAGAGAATTTCAAAAGAATCAAAATAGTGAAACATTCAAAAAGTTACCGTTTTTAGATAAAACTATACTAAGTATAGTCAGGTCACCAAATAAATGATTAAAACACATTGTTTTGCAATGAAGATCTACAGTAGCCTCAACAGCACTCTGTAGGGTAGCACCATGGTGTAGCCGGAGAACAGCTAGTTTTCATCCTCCTCTGGGTACATTGACTTCAGTACAAAACCTGGGAGGCTCATGGTTCTCATCTGTTCTCCGTCTACTTACACAGTAATTATGACTTCCGGATGAGGTCCTCCAACGTATCAGAGATCTTATAGCATGAAGTGACATGTCCACACAATCAAAGAAAAAAATAATGAATCTAAAGCTAGCTAGCACTGCAGTGCATAAAATGTGGTGAGTAGTGGACAAAAAAAAAAGAAAGACAATAGTTGAACAGTTTTTAACAAATGAAGGAGAAGCAAGAGAGAGAGTGACAGAGAGAGCTAGCTATATTTCATATTTTTTTCCCTTTCACTTACTTAGCTAGCAAATGCAGCTAGCTAGTTTAGCCTACTCAAACACACTGTTCAAACAAAGAGGGATGCTATGTTAGCTAGCTGGCTATGGCTATACAACTCTGGAACTCTTCCAAGTCAAGGTAATCTTTTGGTGTTGTTAATTTGTTGCCACCGGAGCCCACCGGTGTAACTGCTATACAGCTTGCTAACTGTACACTGTACTGCATGATTGTAGAGAGTTTACTAAGGCGTTAGTTCTAGTATCTATGTTGACTTGATATTAGCTAATATGTTGACAATGATGAAGCTGTGTGTCGTGTTTAGCGGTAATGATATGAAGGTTTGGCTTGGAAAGGTTTTTTCACCTGGTCACAGAAAGCTGATGTGTTGTGCACTGAAGTCCACAAGTGAAGGGAAAAGGTGACAGGAGGAGGGTGCATAAATGTGAGAAGGAATTATCCAATGATCAAAGGGATCATGCTGTTTGTATGTGGCTGCTATGAAAGTGAACTGTGTTTGCGTGTGATCATATGTGTATTCATTATGCCGATTCTGTTAAAATGTTTCTTAAATGGAAGCAAACAGAACAAAACGGGGATAAACATACTTGGATTTGTCCAGTAAAAACACTATTGTTTGCAACTGTTGGACTAATGATCGTCCTCCCTCATCTTAAATGGCACCTACCGCCACTGGTCCACGTACTGGAGTGTTATGTCTGGTTTAGCGCATAACAATGTCCAGAACCACTTTGACATGATCACGATACCTCCCTACAAATGAATAGTCCATGGCCTCACGGTTAAGTTGATTTAAAACATTACCCAGGCTTTGATTACTATGGCTTGTACTGTATCCAGTGCAAATTAGTGGGGTTTGCTACCCTGGTGCTTAAAGCATGCCTCTGGAAACTGCTTCCAGTCTCTAATAAATGAGCCTTCCATAGTGGCCTCGGGGAAATCTCTACACATTTTAGTGAACACGCATTTTTTGGTTGCATGGGTCCACCTGCAGAACTGCAGACAATTCCGCAGGTGTACTCATGATGACATGCTCACCATGATGAGTTGGGGCCGGTCGATGATGAGCAAGCTGGGATATGGAAGTCAAAGCAGTAGACATGCTGACCTCCTCATGGCGGATTGGGCTCAGCCGATGGAGGTAGTGGAGCAGTTGTTGTGTCTTCATTCTCCATCTGGGACTTTTTGAAAAGTGAACTTTGTTTCTCCATAACTTGTAACTAGTTAGCTAATGCTAGTTCGCATTAGCAAAGAATTACAGAGGGTCAAAACAATTTGGGGGTAGTGGTACCATATGATTGCTATATAACCAGTTATTTCCAAAGAATCAAATGTATTTATTTCATTAAAATATATTTTAAATAACAAGGTGGGCCAGTGTTGAATCTTGCAGTGTTTCTGCCCAGCCTGGCCCTGCTGTGGCTTTGCCTCTGCTCCGGGCAGAGGCAACCAGGTGTTTGGCTAAAATGACCTGGAATTGGATAAAGTTCAAGATGCCGTTGACCTTAAAACCTCTTACAGCTACCCCACTACTTTTTTCAATTTCCACCTGAAGACAAACCCAAATCTAACTGCCTGTAGCTCAGGCCCAGGACCAATGATATGCATATTCTTGGTTTCATTTGAAAGAAAACACTCTGAAGTTTGTGTAAATGTGAATTGAAGGTAGGAGAATATAACACAATAGATCTGGTTTAGATAATACAATGAAAAAGCCATACGTTTTTTCATTGTTATTTTTGTATCATCATCTTTAAAATGAACAAGACAAAACAAACATAGGATAGGATGATGGGGACAATTTCAGTGAAAAACATAAGAGGGCAACAGTACTTGTGCAAAGTTTCAGAATGATAACTTCCAAAATGAGTGTGCTACATGACATTTATCATGAAGTCACCCAGGTGTCCCACTCAAGTAGCCCAAATGTACCCAAGTGGCCAAATTGGTGAAGTTATACATTTTGAATGGAATAACTATATACAAAATACCAAAATGGTATTCTAACACACCCCCAAAAAACATGGAGAAAAAACATGAAAAGAAAAATATACATTTACAAAATAACACTTTCAATATTTGGAAGACCCTCAGTCCTCTTTCTGCTGTAAAGCAGAGCATCACCAAGCATGTGGTGTAGGTGATGGGGGACTTCATTTTGCAAAGAACACAGCAGCGCCTCCATGCTGTGCCCTTTTGGCCCTGAGGCACATCCATGCCTGCAGAAATACATTTGGGCAGATGAACACCACTTGAGGCAGGAGCTGGATGAACCAGCTTCAGTGGGGGATGGACACCGTGGCACTGTTGGCTCCCATTTGGAGTCAGTGTCACTGTGAAAGAAAATGTTCAGTTAGAATAGTTTCACATATGAGCCCTGTATCAACAGGTATAATAAACAGATATACAGTATATAGAGTACAGGGAACATAAGGTTGAATATATTATTATAGACCTGCTAGATCTACTGTCTCATTTATATTATGACAGACCAGCTAGATCTACTGTCTTTATTATATTACAACAGACCAGCTGTATCTACTGTCTCCATTTCACTTTGGCCATTGTTTTGGGCCTGCCCTCCCCTCAACAGCCTCAAATAGGCTATTTCATGTGGGGGTGGGGTGGGGCGGCAGACACACACATCTCACATTTCATTATATTACATTTTTATAAATTGCTACTAAAATTCAAAAAAATCACAAATAATATTTTTAATTATTAATTTCAATCAACGGCATTAGCATGATAAGAACTTACCAGTCCGAAACAATGTCCTCTCCGTTCAAAAAATATTCCTTCATTTGGGAATCGCTAAATTAATCATCCTCCAACAATCTCTGTCTCACTTTCCAGATCAATTTCTTCTAAAATTGTGTGTACATGTGTGGGGCGGCAGGGTAGCCTAGTGGTTAGAGCGTTGGACTAGTAACCGGAAGGTTGCGAGTTCAAACCGCCGAGCTGACAAAGTACAAATCTGTCGTTCTACCCCTGAACAGGCAGTTAACCCACTGTTCCAAAGGCCATCATTGAAAATAAGAATTTGTTCTTAACTGACTTGCCTGGTTAAATAAAATAAAAAATATATCTAGATTTAGCTTTCCTTGACTTAGTCACCATACTGATTGATATATAAACAGCTGAAGATGCGCTTTACCAAAACAATGCTGTGCGTAACATGTGTGGCTCCTTCCGGTATTAATCTTCAATGGCGAATGACCCTCTTTACACCGGAGTTTACTACATGGGTTGGTCTTCCAACACATAAACATTACATATTGCCGTTTACCTCAGCTCATTGGCTATCTACCCAGCTAGATTTCAAGACGATCAGTGGTCATTGGGTTAAAATACAGTCAATCAACGAAACAGCAGTCATATCATTGGTGCACAATAATGTCATTACTTGTTGTCTTCAAATCAGTTTCTTTCAGTCAATACGTCCCGCGAAATGACCCATCAGGTTTGGTTGTGTTACAAACAAACCAGTTGATTGCAATGAAACCAAACATGACTGGAAAAGTCACGTTTAGTGTGTGTATTTACATCGAATGTGTAATTCACGACACAAGCGGTTCGCAAAATGTTTCGTGTTAGGCTATAAAAATGGATTTTATCAAATTAAAGACCATTCATTGTGTAACAATGAGCATTGGGATTGCAAACAGAGGAAGATCGTCAAAGGTGAACAATTTATTTTATTGCAGGCCCCAGGACTAGTGGAAGCAAAATAGCCCCATAAGTTCAAAATATACCACCATATCTTACAGTATAAGCAGGTAGTACAGTTCTCAATAATTTATTATAACACGGGGCAAAGGGCAGGTCGAGGACAGGCAGAGGTTCATAATCAGGTCAGATTCAGGTAGGTACAGGATGGCAGGCAGGCTCGGGGTCAGGTCAGGCAGAATGGGCAGAACCGGGAAGACTAGGAAACAAACACTTGAGAAACAGGAAAACAGGAAAGCACACTGGTAAGACCTGACAAGACAAGATGAACTGGCAACAGACAAACAGAGAACACAGGTATACATGCTCAGGGAATAATGGGGAAGATGGGCGACACCTGGAGGGGGGTGGAGACAAGCACGAAGACAGGTGAAACCGATCAGTGTGTGACAGCACAGGGTAAAGAGTGTCAGGACACAGAGGGAAAATCATCACTAAGTTTAACCCCCACACCCCACACAATCGATATCCAACCCCCTACAACTTAAAAATGAGGGTGAACAAAAATATATATTATGCAATGTAATTTTCCTCTCCCCCATGATCTTGCTGTATGCATAACCAGAGAGCAAAGGCACATCGGCAAAGGCGTTGCCTGCTGAGTTGAGTTGTGACCAACTGCCAGGTGATCTCGTTTTACTATACCATTGGTTATATTTCTAAAGATTCCCTCAAATAAAATCATTTACTCAATGCAATCTATAATTGTCTTGTTACTTATAGCCTGCATGGCCAAATGTATCTTGTGATGTCTGTTTCATCAGCACAGTTATGCACAACATGTTTAAATGTCATTTAAGGGGGATAATCACTCTATCCGCAATAGATATGGTAGCATTGTAATGATGTTTAATTAACGATGTAAATTGATGTTTGCTCAAGTGTTATATCAATAAAACATATATCATGTTTTAACCAATTGACTGCTGTTGTTAGATAACCATCAATGTGGGCTAATTGTCTATGATGTAAGTAAGAAGTAGTATGTTTCTGCAATGACTTTCAGTGCAAAAAAAAATTGTACAAGACATGAAAATTGTGTGAATGGGATTGTTCCTAGCCAGTCTCTGTCATGGACTGCCCCTGTATATTGTAATGGCCTCTTGCATCTTAACAATTTACAATTATATCTGAAATCCAATCACACAATGCTGTTGTCAATCAAAATAATTGTATGTATGGTGATATACTTATTGAGTCATGAAAGAGGAAGACATGCCAAGATAATCCATCCACCTGACAGGTGTGGCATATCAATCACAGCATGATCATTACACATTTTAATACGCATCTAATATGTGATCATTTGCTCAAAAATGAGTCCTTTAGGTGGTCCTTTACATGTGAGATACTGTATGTCAGATTTAGGTTGAAAAAAAGGGTCAAATCGGAAAGTTCTATCTGTGAAAACACATTTTAACTTGGTTCTATCTGCAATCCAATCACACAATGCTGAGTTGTCAATCAAAAACAATTGTATGTCTGATGATATACTTACTGAGCCATGAAAGAGGAAGACATCACAAAACACTTCTAAGTGAAAAATACTAATTATCTCAAAACGATTCATTTTGCACATAGAACCTTATAGTCCCAAGTCTTTGATTATTCTTATCATTGGTTCTGGTCCTCTTTCTCAATTTAAGATATTTCCAAACACTTTTTCAGAAGAATGTAAAAACAAATAAATGCAGGTGGCTCAGAGAAGGTTTTAGGCCCTTAGCAGAGTCATTGCTGTTTTTGACTTGTTCTATATCAATACGAAAACATCCATGGAAGGGGTATTTCACTCAAATTACGAACTTACCACATTTTATTGATTAATAGCAAGTAGGGTGTCAGAGACCAGACAAAAATATCAGTTTACTCATCCAGAGCTAAGCTTTATCAATGTTGCTAGTTATCCATAGGATATAGTGTATTTGTTATTTTAGGGAACTGTCACCTTAACAAATGTGCGATGAACATGTATTAATATATTTGATGATGTGATCAGAAAGAAGGAAGGGTATTCTCTCTATTTAATAATTACATGTCTGTACTTTTCTATTTAAATAATTATAACATTCTGTGTCAGATAGGACCTTATGGCTGAAGCCAGATTGACATTTCAGAGCCGTAAGTTTCTATCCGCAATTGCACCCCCCCCCCCCCCCCCGGGACCTTATTAATGTGCTATGAAAGAAGAATTCACTACAAAACAGTTCTGAGATCTGGGATTTGAAAAATGTGATGCTCAGTATCTATGCTTTGCGCAGATAGAACCTTCCCACTGGGCACAGACGTCAATTCAACATCTATTCCATAACGTAATTTCATTGAAATGATGTGGAAGCAACTTGATTCAACCAGTGTGTACCCAGTGGGTTATAGTCCCGAGGTCTTGTGCTCTGGCTCTCATGTTGTCCCTCTCCTCCAGGTGTAGTAAATGTTGATAGTGAGAAACTGGAGATACTCAGTCAATGTGTCATTGGATTGATAAAGTATGACACCAACATCATACACTGAGCAATAAAACTATGACAAAAATGTCAGCACATTAAGGCTTGTGAACACATTGGCGCGTTAGCCACAGAGGGCAGTCAGGGTTGATGTTACAGCATGTGTCTATATTCTATTAGAGACGTTGCATCTCTTTGCTTGACAGACACTGGATTATTGATGGGTGGGTTTAACAAAGTTTCCCAGAATCCATTTTCTACTGCACAGACTTTGAGAAAACTGGAAACACATTCCCGTTTCTAGGAGACAACCTTTTAATAACAGTAGAAAAGCAGTTCCAGGATTCCCAATAGAGCTGACCTGTCAGAGAGCACTCTCCCTCATCCAGTGTATTTACAGCAGTGAGTTTCAGTGACAGAAACCTCATGGAGAACAAGTATAATTTCCTTACATCCTTACATCCTTTTTTCCTCTGAGAGAGACTCGGAACAACAACCAAAAAGGGTGCCATTTGATCGACTCTAAATTGTGTTGTTACATGAAAGGCATGGTTCTTTGTTGAAGTGTGTCTATAATAATGAAACTGTGAGCAGACAAGTTATATCAGAAATGATTTATTTGAGGGTATTCATGTCAGCTGTCTTAAACTGATTCAGTACTATTCACTATGCCATACAACTCTCCTTCCGTGGCCTCCAACTGCTCTTAAATGCAAGTAAAACTAAATTCATGCTCTTCAACTGATCACTGCCCGCACCTTCCCGCCCGTCCAGCATCACTACTCTGGACAGCGCCGACTTAGAATATGTGGATAACTACAAATAGCTAGGTGTCTGGTTAGACTGTAAACTCTCCTTCTATACTCACATTAAGCATCTCCAATCCAAAATTAAATCTAGAATCGGCTTCCTATTTCTCAACAAAGCATCCTTCACTCATGCTGCCAAACATACCTTCGTAAAACTGATCATCCTACCAATCCTCGACTTCAGCGATGTCATTTATAAAATAGCCTTCACCACTCTACTCAACAAATTGGATGCAGTCTATCGCAGTGCCATCCATTTTGTCACCAAAGCCCCATATAGTACCCACCACTGCGATCTGTACACCCTTGTTGGCTGGCCCTCGCTTCATACTCGTCGCCAAACCCACTGGCTCCAGGTCATCTACAAGTCTCTGCTAGGTAAAGCCCCGCCTTATCTCAGCTCACTGGTCACTGTAGCAGCACCCACTCGTAGCATGCGCTCCAGCAGGTACATCTCACTGGTCACCCCCAAAGCCAATTCCTCCTTTGGCTGCCTTTCATTCCAGTTCTCTGCTGCCAATGACTAGAACGAACTGCAAAAATCACTGAAGCTGGAGACTCATATCTCCCTCACTAGCTTTAAGCACCAGGTGTCAGAGCAGCTCACAGATCACTGCACCTGTACATAGCCCACCTGTAAACAGCCCATCCAACTGCCTCATCCCCATAATGTATTTATTTATTTATCTAGCTCCTTTGCACCCCAGTATCTCTACTTGCACATTCATCTTCTGCACATCTACCATTCCAGTGTTTAATTGCTATATTGTAATTACTTCGCAAACATGGCCTATTTATTGCCTTAACTCCTTATCTTACCTCATTTTCACTCACTGTATATAGACTTTTTGTTTTCTTTTGTTCTACTGTATTATTGACTGTATGTTTTGTTTATTCCATGTGTAACTCTGTGTTGTTGTATGTGTCGAACTGCTATGCTTTATCTTGGCCAGGTCGCAGTTGTAAATGAGAACTTGTTCTCAACTAGCCTACCTGGTTAAATAAAGGTGAAATAAAAATAAAATAAAATCAGTTCTTCATCAATACTCCATCCAGCTAAATGCTGTCACGTTACCTACTGTACCATGGTTTTGGAGTTGGTTTTCCAGCAAACTTTATTAATTGGCCAAAGTGCACATCAATCAATAGGTACAGTTTACAGTACTTCAAGTGAAGACAGGGCTCTTGGTTGAGAGGGCTCTTCAAAAATCGTAAGTAATATCATGTAATCTGTGTTTTCAAGAGACTGTTTGTCTGGAGCAATCATGGCACCATTCTACATAAATCATGTTCTAATGCTACCTATTAAATTAAACACATTAAATACATGCTTTGCATACATGGGGAATTATGATTATGATGTCAAAGTGTCATATTCTGATTTATCGTCTCTCGCAATTTCTTGTTTAATTAAGAAATCTTACATAGATTATTCATGATATTAAATGTCCCAAACAAAAATGTAAAATCACATTAGTTTAGAAAGAATCACATGACACACATTCAATGTATTTGTAATGTAAAATAATGGTAGACATAAATTACAGACTACAGACTGCCATGTCTGCGTACAGTACCCTATACCAGAACCTACTATGATTGCAGCATCCGTTTTCTACATGGTATTTGATCACATAAGCCAGACAGTGAAAGAAGCCCAACCTGTATTATCTCTTTGCTTCTGTCTCTGTACAACGTGGAATTGTTTCTCCTTTCCACACCATGTCAACTTCAGGATCACACACACACACATTCACACACTGTGGAGGGGCTTAGTGGAACCCTGGGGGCATAGCCAGTAAAAATAGCCCTGACTGGTTCCTGCTCCAGTAGCTCAGGTCTGTCAGGTGCTGTGCCCTCCCTTCATCCCCTCCAGCTCTGGACATGCATGGAAGGATGGAGGTGGTGGGCAGAAGGGTGGGGGATTCTCCCCGAAATTAAGCTCTCTCCCTCGGGGCAGATTCTTGCCACTGTGAGGCAAACAGGCAGAGACCTTTTTCTCAGAACCCCTTATCCTTTCGTTTCTCCTCTAGCAAAGGGAAACGCCAATCAATGTGACTTCATTCAAATTTGACGCATGTCTGTAAAAGATGGAGTGACATGGCAGGCAGAGCGAGTTAAAGGCTTTTTCTCAACAGGCGACAGTGCCTGGGTTAGTAATTGAAGTAAATGTTGTCATAATGATTCACTGAAAATCATTTACAACGAAACAAGTGGGAGGAAGAAGAGGGTTGTCTAATTACTGGGTTAGTGCATGAGAATTAGACATGACATTTTGTTGAGATATGTTCTACTTGTGGTAAAAATGAAGGTCCACGTATATCAAATCAAATCAAAGTTTATTTGTCACGTGCGCCGAATACAACAGGGGTAGACCTCACAGTGTAATGCTTACTTACAGGCTCTAACTAATAGTGCAAAAAAGGTATTAGGTGAACAATAGGTAGGTAAAGAAATAAAACAACAGTAAAAAGACAGGCTATATACAGTAGCGAGGCTATAAAAGTAGCGAGGATAACATACAGACACTGGTTAGTCAGGCTGATTGATGTAGTATGTACATGTAGATATGGTTAAAGTGACTATGCATATATGATGAACAGAGAGTAGCAGTAACATAAAAGAGTGGGTGGTGGGTGGTGCGTGGCGGGACACAATGCATATAGCCCTGTTAGCCAATGTGCGGGAGCACTGGTTGGTTGGCCCAATTGAGGTAGTATTGAGATAGCATGTACATATCCTAATTTGAGTAACTATCTAAAAGCTATCATCAACCTCAAGTTTGAGCAAATTGCTTCCAAGCAGCTCCAATTATGCAGAAAATTATACCATTTCATTTATGCGTATTTTGTTACATGCATTTAGCGTTGATAAACAGTACTTTCACTACAACCTTACAGTGTATCTCTAAGGCAGAATGCCTAATTAGATAATGTAGCTAAATGTGCTAAAAACAGACAGAGGTAATAAAAATGTGTACAAATATTTCCTGAATTTGTTCTCAGTGCCCGAATGTGTTCAGTGACTCTATTGTACATTAATCTAACAACATATATACTTAAAACAATACAATTCTTGAGTTCACAGTAATAGTTATATTCAAAGAAAGTCTAGCTGTGTCTGGTGTTCTGTGCAATTTGTACACAAACATGTAAAACTGTCATCCAGGAGAGGAGATGGGAGAGTTGTTTTGGCAATTAATTCCAAAAACATTTAATAAAATCAGCATCAAAGATGACCACAGATGAAGGCAGCCCTGATTACTACAACCACCAATAGGAAGCAAAATGTTGTGGTCCAAGAATGAATTGAACCGCATTGGAGTTTGCAGAGCAGAGTTCTACCCCCTGACTTAGACATAGTATTCTCCTGGAGAATGACTCTATAAAGTATTAAGGAAGTGTGTCAGCCTGGCCAGCACAAAGAGGAGTGTAACCTGTGGGGAATATAAAACAGTGCTCCGAGTAATAGAATACATACAAACGTTCTGCATCTCTCCTACATCCCACACCTCCTCCTCTTAACCTAAGAGACAACTATAGGCAGACAATGATCAGGCAGATAGTGCGTTCCAAGCCCACCCCCCATAGTTCCAGCCAGCCCAAGGATGGAGCCCTCGGAGAAGAGAAGTCTTTAAAAAGTAATGAGCTAATAATGCTGGGTGAAAGGATGGTGAATGGGTGGCAGCGGGGAGAGTGAGGGTCACTGCTGCAAGGCAGGTACGGCAGACAGGGCTGGCTCTGAATAGCACTGGGAGAGGTCAGGAGATTGGCGTCACTCTTCTCCTCACGACACTGCGAGTTTGGGGGATGAGTGCAGCAGACTGTGCAGGGCTCCGTTAATGTGTTCTTCCCTCTCGTTTCTCTGGCAATACCCACTGAGTCTTCTATGGAATTTGCAATGGCCTATAGCTTGGAGTTGGTTTATCTGATTTCACTTATTTCGTTAACTCTTTCATTACTTTTTCTCCTCTTGGGAGTGCTCAGTGTTGCATGTACTGATAGACATTTTTAAATAAGAACAAAGTGGACGAACATTCTCTATCATCGGGGCTACTAAAAACACTAAATTATACGTCATACATAGAGAGTGGTCTGATTTCAGGAAACAGACAGCAAAATATTGAGGATGTGAGGAATGAATAGGGTTTAAACAGCTAATTTATGGTTTATTCTAGATACACAGAAAACATGACCATGCCTCTGGGGTATGGTGGCCTGAAGGCTTTTGAACTAAAGCACACCATCATTTATTCCTGAATTCATAATTTTTCTGAATGTCAATATTATCCAATTAATAATAGGTCACTCTGCAATTAAAATATACATCAGAAATGTTGGCTTACACATAGGTTACTGATGTGTAGGAAAGGAAGCACTTTCAACATTGACATATTTTGAAAACAACATTAAGACACATGTAGTGTGTTGGTTCTAGTGATGCGTGGCTTTACTCATAATCTGCAATCCCCACGGTTATATCCGCGGGCGGGCGGATTTAAATTCATGAAATATTGTGTAGATGAAGGGCCGGTGGGTGGTGGGTGTGTTGAATAAATATTAAACAATACCTTGTGCAATTTACACTGAGTATAGAACATATTAAGAACACACTGCTCTTTCCATGACATAGACTGACCAGGTGAATCCAGGTGGAAGCTATTATCCCTTATTGATGTCACCTGTTAAATCCACTTCAATCAGTGTAGATGAAGGGGAGGAGAATCCTTAAGAGTCTATTGATCCACCTATGTGTCAATCTAAGTAGCATAATAGTAACACCTCTATCAAAGTCCCTCAGTTTAAGCTAGAGACATTTTTTGCATGGGCTGCATCTCAATCCACCACATTGTCTATGTTGGCCTTCCGCATCTGTGGTGGAAGGTGGCCGAGCTACAGTGGTGTTTGTCAGACCATGAGACATCCCAGAAATGTATCTTCTCAATAAATAGTCTGTAGCAACTGAACGGATACTTTCTATGGGAAGATGAGACTCTCACGAACACAATGGTGTCCTCCGTTTTGGTCTCTGACCCTCACATGCCCCAGGGGACTCGCCTGAAGTCGGCAAAGCTGATGTGCCAACTTCTATCTGTAGTGTCTGAACCGTTTGGGATACAAACTAATATGACCCCACTGTAGAAAGGAGGGGGGGGGGTCACGAACACGATGGTGTCATGGGACTCGTCTGAAGGTAACCAATACAAATAAAAGGAAGTAGGGAGTAAGTTTTGTGCCAACAAAACTAAGGGGTTAAAGATGCGTCCAGGGGTGTTAAAGATGTGCTTCGACTTTTAGAGGTTTAAAGAAGGATTTTAAAGTATTTTCTCAGAGAAAGAAGCAAAAACTTTACCAATGTCAATTAGATTAAAGCAGTCATTCTATCGATTTGACATTCTTCAGGTGAGCAAGTTTTCATGCAAATTATTTCAATGATCTTTGTTAGATTTAAAATTGTGTGACCAAGAGTTCCTCTGCAAAAACATCAAAATGAATACCCACTGTGTGGCATACCAATTTAATCATGGAATTTTTGTTAAATTCCTTTTTCTGTTCATTTATCTAAACCAATCCCTTTAATTACGGTGCACCTTTAATTGGAACTAGAACGCAGACTATGGAGAATGCATTCAGAATATGGAAAGATAGCCATGAAAACATGCATATTTGTCTCTGTTTCAGAACCCATGGGTAGATTTAAAAACACTCTGATTTGAACCATTATTTATGTTTCGCGGATAATCATGAATTCTACTTCAACTGAAATAAAAGTTTATGATTAAAACATTCCAGAGAGCACAAAGGTTACATTTAGCGCGACTCTTTGCCTTGTCATTCCACTTGGCTTGCGTCTCCAAATGTAATCCCTGCAAGTTATAAGACCATACAATTAAAATTCTACATAAAGGCACAGCATTTCATACTTCACTGTGGGAAAGGGGCAGAAATACCTGTTATGTTGATATGCTTTTCAGTTTCCTGCCATATGACTGGTTTTACATTCATCTCCAGTGATTATAAGGTAAAATAGATCTGAAACAATTGTAATTTAGCCTATATTTATAATCCCCTTATCCAAACAAATTACTCATATACTTGCTCATATCAATAGCTCTTATCAATTTATAAATAACAGTGCATGGGGAATGCTGTTATTTCTATCGGAATAAATAAAGTAGATGCTTTTTCCAATTGGAACCGAAAGGTTTGCTTGACTTTATTCATGGTAGACACACCTCTGCCACACCTCCATTTCTTTTATCTCCACCTCAAACAAATACCTTGCTGGCGCTTATGTTTCCCCATGTCAGAATACCTGTAGAGAGAAAAGGTCATTGGAATATAGTTCCATTAACACACGCGTAACTCGGGTCTGAATTCACCTTTACTGAATTACATACATGAACTGTTTACAATTAATTAATTGTATATATTAATGAATTATAGTAGTATTACCTTGTTTTTTTACAGAGAATTATCTTCTTTAGTGCAAGAGGACTGTTGGGGGGTACCTTTTCCAAACTCCAGAGCAGAGAGCAGAGGTTGACCTCTCTAGGACATAGTGCAGTGCTGACAATCACCGACCCCAGAGCAGGGCACCATGGACCTGGTTTGGGTTCAGATGGGATGATTAGGACAGAGCCTACGCAGGTCTGAACTGTCGCCGCGGTGACACGTTATTTGACGATGTGAATTACAGCACAAAACATGGATAAGATATCCCATCTCTCCTTACCCCTCTTCTCCTCTCCCTCTTGGAGCACATAGCTCTGTGTGGTTGAAACATCAAGGAGGCCTCCTCAGACAGCGCGTAAAACCACCTGTTTTATAAATGAAAAGAGATGGGATCTGAAACTGATGAAAGGGCTCAGGTCATTTAAATATCTGCTGTCAAATGTGTCATCTGTCCAGCTACCATAGTCTGCCAGTGCTTTTTGAACCGAGTGGAGAGTTTGGGGAGAAGCAATACGAATCATGTGTTTCATGCCTTTTCCATTATTTTTTACATTCTCAGTTGCTTGAAAGGAAGTGTTTGATGTAAGTCTAAAACTCAACATTGTATTTTCAATTATTGTGTTTAAACTTATGGGTCCAAAGTACAGTATGTTGAGCAATAAACATGCTGGAACCAATGGCTTGGCTAAGGGGTTTTTAATTCTCTAAATAGATACAAGTAAACCTGCCCATTTAACGGGCAGAAAGGTTTGATATATTTATGTTAATGAATCCCATAGTGGAACATTAGCATGCTTGGATATATCCAAAAAATGCTCTAGTTACTCCATAATTGCTGCCATTATGTAATAACCTGTTTTATTATGTAGCCAAATCTGAAATGTAAGTGGTGTGTACAGTATACCATCCCTTGTGTACAGTATGCCAACTAAACACCTAACATCAACAAAAAGAATGGTAGCACTTTATAATAAAGGTCGCTGTAATCAAGCATTTATAAAGGATTAGTAAATAGTTTATTCATCATTTAACAATCATTACTCCATTTATAAGATGTTAATTGTAGGTCCTTTAAAAACATCTTAGAATCATTAGTTAAGTCTCTTTGCGTGACCTCGTCTAAAGTGTGGGCTATCTATACTTTATAAATACTTTAACAAATGTTTTGAGTGACAAATGTAGTTTCTCAAAAAGATGGACATACAATTGGGAGACATACCAGCAGTACTTGATGCTCCTTCAAGTCTCAAAATAGCGTAGAACACATCAATGGCAAAAGAATATGCACATAACACAGGATGTTGAAGGAAATATGTTGAACATTTTATTCACAAAAGCTGTTATGAAACAACATTTGCAAGGACTTCATCAGGAAGAGTTGTAACGTGAATGTTTTGCAATTTTGAGACCTTAAGGCGCATCAGGTACTGCTGGAATGTCTACCAATGGCATGTCCGTCTTTTGTGAGAAATTACACTGGTCACTCCCAACATTTATAAAGTATAAATAGCCCAGACTTGAGATGAGGTCACGCAAAAAGACTTAACTAATGATTCGTAAATGATTTATAAGGACCTATATTGAACATATTATGAATGGAGTAACGATTAATACATGATGAATAACGAATTACTAAATCTTTATAAATGCTTTATAAATGACATATTATAAAGTGCTACTGTTATTTTTGTTCTTCAATGTCATAGGTGATTGGTTGACATACTAGTTGAAGGGATGTCAACACTTACATTTAAGATTTGGTTGCATAATAAAACACGTGTATTAAGTAATGGCAGCAATTATGGTGTAACCAGGGCAGCTACAGGAAATTTCCCAGCACATTAGTGTTACTATGGGAGTCATTAACATAACATTCTCAACACTTTCTGACCATTAAATGAGCAGGTATTTATTTAAAGACTGAAAAGCCATTGTTTCCAGCATGTTTACTATGCGACATACTTTGGACCCATAGATTTAAATACGATAATTGAAAATACAATGTTGAGGTTTAGACTTACATCAAACATTTACATTCAAGCAACTGAGAATGTAAAAAATAAAGGAAAAGTCATGAAACACATGATTCATATTGCGTCTTCCCAAACTCTCCCCTCTGTTCAAAAAGCACTGGCAGACTCTGGTCAAAAATAATCTCTCAGCATATGTGAGTTACACAAAGCATCATGCATCACACTGAAGTGCTCGCCTCATTTGTAGAAGTAAAGGTATAAATCAAATCAGACTACATATGACGCATGGGACATATAAATCATACAGTAGCCACATATATACGAGAAAAGCCATTGGTCAAAATGCTAGCAAAATTACTGGAGCAACATATCAACCAAAACAAATGATGTTCTTTGCAAAGTTTCAATGTAATGTTTACATTCTAATTTATTTTGTCAATTCGTTCAAAAGGTGAGTCCCTTTACTATCTCATCGTAGATTTTTAAATATAGAATCTGTATATCGAAACAATAAAAGGTCTCACTTTCCTGTTGTGGTTACCGTTAAATCCGGCCTTCTTACCATCTTTACCACCACTACTTTTCTGCCACATAAAGAGCTTAGGTTTTCTATTAGAGTTCCAATGTGACTTGCAAGTCAATTGGAGACGTTTGTCATAACCGCAGGCAACAGATATTATGGAATATGTTGCCATTTTAATGATGCGGTGTGGTGCTGCCTATAGATGTTGGAGTGTGCTGTTATTTTAATGACGGTGTGTTTTGCGGTATGTTAACTGTCGGTCAAAAAGTGAAAACAACATTTCAATTTAAGGATTTTTTTTCTGGTTAAAGGGCATGTAGCAGCTATTTCTCAGTCTCAGAAAAGCATTTAATAGTCATTTAAAGCACCCCAAGAAAACACTCCCACATTAAAAACTCTTACATCTAATTTTATAATACTGTAATATTGTTCTAAACATTGGGTTTGAGGTTTTCTCCAAATTAGCTTTAACTTCGGAAGCAATCCCAAAACGCCCCGTGGTCAACGTCACACAGTGAGGAACAAAAATCCATATACTCATGGGTTAGTAGTATGGAATTAGCTTGCATTGCATTTTTATTCATCAAGATGGACGATCTTTGTGTGGTAGCAGGATGTAGCAACACTTGCTATGCAACTGTGAAAATGCCTCTATGGCCACGCAAATGAAAGTGGTATATATTTGTGAGAAGCGGGAGAATTGGTCATCTATTCGTCAATTTGTGGGACACATTTCATCCTTGATCATTTCCATGGCTATAACAATGGAAGGAGGGTACCAGCAAAACGTTGCTTTTCAGAGTGGATGCTGTCCCTACCAACAACATGGCTTATAAAGCATCACAAACAGCCAGAAGCACCTGCAGAGACAGAGCACTTTTTCCACATTTATTTACGTAACAGCCTGAATTTTAAATGGTGTAGGCCAGTGAAAATGTGGAACCAGTGATTTTGTGTCACTGGCCTACACACAGTACACAAACATTTCTATGTGGAATTATGCTTTAAGAAATTTGACAAAATAATTCAAAGTTAAAAGCTGAAATGTCTTGAGTCAATAAGGATTTAAGTATTTGTTATGGTAAGCCTAAAAAAGTTCCAGAGCAAAAATGTGCGTAACATGTCTCATAATAAGTTGCATGGACTCACTCTGTGTGCAATAATAGTGTTTAAAATGTTTTTTTAATGAAAAATACAATGAATTATCTGTAAGGTCCCTCAGTGGAGCAGTGAATTTCAAACACAGATTCAACCACAAAGACCAGGGAGGTTTTCCAATGCAAGAAGGGCACCTATTGGTAGATGGCTAAAAATAAAGAAGCAGACATTGAATATTCCTTTGAGCATGGTTAAGTTATTAATTACAATTTGGATGGTTTATCAATACACCCAGTCACTACAAAGATACAGACAACCTTCCTAACTCAGTTGTCGGAGAGGAAGGAAACCACTCAGGGATTTCACCATGAGGTCAATGGTGACTTTAAAACAGTTATTGCTGTGATAGGAGAAAAGTGAGGATGGATAACGGACATTGTAGTTACGCCACAATACTAACCTAATTGACGGAGTGAAAAGAATGACGCCTTTAAAGAATACACATATTACAAAAAAGCATCCTGTTTGCAATTAGGCACTAATTTAAAACTGCAAAGAATTTGGCTAATAAATTAACTCTATGTCCTTAATACAAAGTCTTATGTTTGAGGGAAATCCAAGACAACATATCACTGAGTACCACTCTTCATACTGTCAAGCATGGTGGTGGCTGCATCACGTTATGTTTATGCTTCTCATCGGCAAGTACTAGGGAGTTATTTGGAGATAAAAAATAAATGGAATAGAGTGAAGCACCGGCAAAATCCTAGAGGAAAACTTGGTTCAGTCTACTTTCCAACCTACACCGGGAGACAACTTCACCTTTCAGCAGGACAACAACCTAAAACATGTAACGTCTGGGGTGTAGTGGGTGAGAAGTCAGGCGCAGGAAGCAGAGAGTTCAGGGTAGTGCTAATACTTTTTAATGCAAATAAACGGTGAACATACGCCAACCCCACGAAACACGGTGCACACACCAAAAACAAATGCCCCAAACATGGGGGACTTAAACAGTCCAGCAAAACCCAAGAAAATGGGAAAACCGTGACACACAGACGTGTACACATGTACATCAAACAATCCCGCACATCCCGCAGCACGCCAACATCAGCCTCGAGGGCGACCCGGAGGGCGAGGCGCAGGGCGATCCGGATGGAGGCGATGGAGATCCCTCAACAGTGACGGGTCCAATATGTCCTCCACCGGTACCCAGCACCTCTCCTCCGGACCGTACCCCTCCCAGTCGACGAGGTACTGCAGGCCCCTCACCCGGCGTCTCGGGTCCAGAATGGCCCGTATCATGTACGCCGGGGACCCCTCCATGTCCAGAGGGGGTGGAGGGACCTCTGGCACCTCACAGTCCTGCAGGGGACCAGCTACCACCGGCCTGAGGAGAGATACGTGAAACGAGGGGTTAATACGATAATAGGAAGGGAGTTGTAATCTATAACACACCTCGTTTATCCTCCGACCACAGCTGGTGCAGGAGGAGCCTCCTCCTCCGGTACCCCTCGGCACGGCCCCCCCTAACTCCATAGGAATGGAAGTGGGAGTGCTAGGTGGTGGAACGAACAGGACCCTCTCCGAACACCCGCGGGCAGCCAGCAGATTGTCCAGCCGGATAGACATGTCTTTTAGTTTGTCAAGGGAGAGAGCGGTGTCCCGACACACTAGCTCCCTGTGGACGTCCTCCCGGAGACTACACCAGTGGTGGTCTATCAGGGCCCTGTCGTTCCACCCAGCCCCAGGGGCCAAGGTCCGGAACTCCAACGCGTAATCCTGCGCGCTCCTCTTCTCCTGCCTATGATGGAACAGTCGCTCACCCGGCCAATTCTGGGTAGTGCTCCTTTGCCGAGTCTGGGCCATTCCAGACCATGTCTGCCCACTCCAGAGCACGACCCGTCAGGCAGGAGACGAGGACACTCACCCTCTCCTCCCCCGATGGAGTTGGCCTCACAGTCGCCAGGTACAGTTCAAGGTGGAACAAGAACCCCTGACACCAAGCCGCCACTCCATCATAATCCCTCGGGAACGCAAGACGAAGAGCGCGGAGCCAGAGGAGGAGGGAGGAGAAGGTGGATCCAGCGACGGAGGAACCGGAAGTGCAGAGAGGAGACCACTCCTCTCCCATCGGTCCATTCTCTCCATCGTCTGGTCCATCGCCAATCCTATCCGATGGAGGACGGTGGTATGATGGAGGACACGTTCCTCCATCGATGGGAGGAGGTTGGCAGCTGCTCCTGCTGACGCCATCAGGGTGGTGCGGGACTCTGTAACGTCCGGGGTGTAGTGGGTGAGAGGTCAGGCGCAGGAAGCATATAGTTCAAGGGTAGTGCTAATACTTTTTAATGCACAAAAATGGTGAACATACGCAAACTCCACGAAATATGTGGTGCACACCAAAACAAATGCCCCAAACACGGGGGACTTAAACAGTCCAGCAAAATCCAAGAAAATGGGAAAACCGTGACACACAGACACACAAACAATCCCACACAACCAGTAGGCGGGTTTCGTGGGGTTCGGTAGGAGTCGTGACAAAACACAAGTCTGAATATACAGTACATTGGAGTTGCTTACCAAGACGACGTTGAATGTTTCTGAGTGGCCTGGTTACAGTTTTGACTTAAATCGTCTTGAACATTTCTGTATAGCAATCATCAACAACCAAATTGACAGAGCTTGAAGAATTTTTTAAAGATCAATGTGCAAATACTTTACAATCCATGTTTGCAAAGTTTTATGGACTTACCAAGAAAGACTAACAACTGTAATCACTGCCAAAGGTGATTCTAACATGTATGGCCTCAGGGGGTTGAATACTTACATAATGAAGATACACAGTACCAGTCAAAAGTTTGGACACACCTACTAATTCCAAGGTTTCTCTTTATTTTTACTATGTTCTACATTAAAACTAAGACATCAAAACTGTGAAATAACACATATGGAATCATGTAGTAAACAAAAAAGTGTTTGTCAATGACAAATCAAAATATATTTATTCTTCAAAGTTGCCACGCTTTGCCTTGATGACAGCTTTGCACACCCTTGGCATCATCTCAACCAGTGAGGTAGTCACCTGGAATGTATTTCAATTAACAGCTGTGCCTTGTTAAAAGTTAATTTGTGTAATTTCTTTCATTCTTAATGTGTTTCAGCCAATCACATGTGTTGTGACAAGGTAGGTGTGGTATTCAGAAGATAGCCCTATTTTGTAAAAGACCAAATCCATATTATGGTAACAGCTGAAATAAGCAAAGAGAAATGACAGTCCATCATTACCTTAAATGAAGGTCAATCAATACTGAAAATATCAAGAACTTTGAAAGTTTCTTCAAGTGCAGTCGCAAAAACCATCAAGCGCTATGATGAAACTGGCTTTCATGAGGACCGCCACAGGAAAGAAAGATCCAGAGTTCCCTCTGCTGCAAAGGATAAGTTCATTAGCATTACCAGCCCTCAGAAATTGCAGCTCAAATAAATGCTTCACAGAATTAAAGTAACAGACACATCTCAACATCAACTGTTCAGAGGAGACTGCATGAATCAGGCCTTCATGGTCAAATTGCTGCAAAGAATCCACTACTAAAGGACACCAATAATAAGAAGTGATTTGCGTGGGCCAAGAAACACAAGCAATGGACATTAGACCAGTGGAAATCTATAATTTGGTCTGATGAGTCTAAATTTTAGATTTTTGGTTCCAACCACCGTGTCTTTGTGAGACATGAAGTAGGTGAATGGATGATCTCCGCATGTGTGGTTCCCACCGTGAAGCAAGGAGGAGGAGGTGTGATGGTGTGGGGGTGCTTTGCTGGTGACATTGTCTACGATTGATTTATAATTCAAGGCACACTTAACCAGCATGGCTACCACAGTAATCTGCAGCGATACGCCATCCTATCTGGTTTGCGCTTAGTGGGACTAACAGTTGTTTTTCAACAGGACAATGACCCAAAACACACCTCCAGGCTGTGTAAGGGCTATTTGACCAAGAAGGAGAGTGATGGAGTACTGCATCAGATGACCTGGCCGCCACAATCACCCAACCTCAACCCAATTGAGATGGTTTGGGATGAGTTGGACCGCATAGTGAAGGAAAAGCAGCCATCAAGTGTTCAGCATAAGTTAGAACTCCTTCTAGACTGTTTGAAAAGCATTCTAGGTGAAGCTGGTTGAGAGAATGCCAAGAATGTGCTAAATTGTCATCAAGGCAAATTTGTTTAACACTTTTTTGGATATTACATGATACCGGATGTGTTATTTCATCGTTTGTCTGCACTATTATTCTACAATGCAGAGAAAAAAAATTGTCACTTTTTCTTCCACTTTGGCATTACAGAGTTTTGATTGTTAGCAAAAAAAAACAATTCAATTCATTTTAATACCACCTTGTAACACAACAAAATGTGTAAAAAGTCAACCGGTGTGAATACTTTCTGAAGGCACGAGAAGTGAAAGAGCTAGCTTACCTACCTCTATGATAACACTAGCTAGCTAGAGAGCTACCTCATTTAGCTCATGACTTCAATCTAAATAACACAGATTAATGCTAAAGTAATATGTCTGCCAGCTATTGGTAACTAGCTGCTGGATCTGTCATTCTATAGATAGCACAAGCCTATGGGAAAATAATAGTTTTGGTCGCAATTTAGGTCAGTGTTTCTGTATAGAGCCCTGTGGCTTGTTCCAGAACTGTGTGTGAGTCTATGTGTGTAGATGACGGGCTAAACCGGAATGCGATCAAATATATTTGATCATGGATCTGATGGTATGTCGGGTGAAAGGAAACAGTTTTTCTTTAGAGGGGTGGATCGTATAATGATAAAGTTTATTTATGGAGCTTACCACATGAGATGTGTTTCTGGAGCCCCGGCTGTCTGCACTTGGGCTCTCTGTGTGTGTGGATGGCTCGTTGGATGGTGTGTGGCGCTGGGGGAGTTTTCTATTGAGCCTACCTGTGAATTAAATTGAACTGTGATACTTTGGTCATGGATTTGATCGCGGATCTAGGGTCATTTTGAAGAAGTCCCGGAGACAGGCTTTATTTGGAGGGGTGGATTGGGAATTTTGTCAATGGGAAAGTTTTTATCTTAGGATCAATGTTGTCACAGTTGCTTCTTGTTGAAGAGGTATGAGCTAACGTTAGCTTGCTACAGCTAGCTATCCTCTTCCTCTGTTTCTGAATGAATTTGTTTCTGTTTCTTTCTAACTGTGCAAAAGAAGTGAGCTAGATTTTGTTTGTGTAGTGCCATATATTGATAACATAGATACATGTCACTGGTATGTGCTAGTAAATATCCTAAAGCTAGCCAGCTGGACAGTCATAGCTGCAAGCTAAAACTGGAGAGACAGGTTTTTCCACATGTAATTGATTAAATTAGATTTTTATTCTAGAAAGTGTATAATTCTGTCAAAATGTTGGGAATATTGTAGAAAAAACCTCACGGACATTTCCCATATTAAAACATGAAGTACAACTTGGTTTGCATCAGCTTACCATGTATAACAGACAGTAGGCTCAACGTATGAGTTATCAAAATTACGATCTTGCATTCGGGTATGTCTGGCAGTGGTTAAGGTGGTTACGGGTAGGGTT
This sequence comes from Oncorhynchus kisutch, assembly GCF_002021735.2. NCBI lineage: Eukaryota > Metazoa > Chordata > Actinopteri > Salmoniformes > Salmonidae > Oncorhynchus > Oncorhynchus kisutch. The sequence goes on from NC_034176.2 coordinate 59,086,683, forward strand.
AAGGTTTGGGATAAATCAGAAAAACTAAATTTACAAAACAAATGCCTAGCACTGGGTTTGAACCTGCAATGCTTGGAGCCGTAGGTTGAAGTTTTAGTCCACCCTCAACCTCATCTCTATGACCTTAGCTCACCGCACGCCTAGTAAATGGTAACAGGCATTCACGTTGCCCCTAGTGGTTGGGGGTGGAAATAGCCATGAAACGCCACACCAAGCCATAACTTCCCCATTCTACTATAAATATGGCTGGACAGCGCATAATCCACTGGAGTTTGGGCTGTAGAATTCATATCATCAAAAAATCTTGTTGAGAGACTTTGGAAATGCATCAAAAAGAAATGTCTGAAAGAACAGCTGTATTACGGAACCACTTGCAGAAAGAGAATCGAGACGCGTATCCATTTTGCCACACTGCTGTAGTAGTGATAGGATTAGAAAGTGGTGATTTCCAAGAATACCATGGATAAGTTATAAAGCCTTTTCAAATCAAATTGTATTGGTCATATACACCTATTTAACAGATGTTATTGCGGGTGTGTAGCGAAATACTTGTGTAGCGAAATGCCGTTGAACTGTATATATGTAATCTTCAGATGTGACACAACACCTTAGTGCCCTCTTGTAGACTTCATTCAGGCCACTTTGGTTTAGATATTGTCGATGCACGGAGCTGACATGTTGCCAATATAACTGTCTTACACAATCAGGCTCACTCTCTCAGTCCCCCTTGAGACCCAGGCCAGAGTTAACATCAGTGACGCCATTGTGGAATAGCATGATGATACCCTGTAACGTATCTTTATGATACCTACCTGGTCGTTTCAAACATACCATTTGCCTGTTCTCTGTAAACGACCCATTTGAGCTATTAGGCAGAACATTGGTGTAACACTGTGTTTAAATAAAGGACACTAGCTGTTGATGAAAGAAACCATTCCATATTTACAAAGACCAAACTTGTAATTACATTTCACTATCATATTAATGTGAAACAGCAAAGGAGTTGTGCATTCCAAGCAAATAGTGTACATTTCTCTCTCTGCCACCACCTCATCAATTATGTGCTACAACATTAAGTGCAAGGTAATGACCCACAATATTATGTGCTTTTCCCCATTTTATTCATGGGGGCTCAAGACCTTATTGAACATGGTGTTAATTCTGCATTACAAATCGCTGTCACAGAGGAAGGGATGCAATTGCTCATTTACCAGCAGCGCAACTATCCCGAGGAGAGTTAGACAAGCCTGGGTTGGTGGACACCTTTAAAACATTGCTTCTATCATGTGGACAGTTCACCTTCACTCTTCAAGGCAGGAATCAGTATATAAATATCAGTATATAATTACAACTCTTTCTCTTCCTCTTATCTGATGGACAGAGGGACATGAAGCCTGTTAGATGTTAGCATAGTAATTGTTTTGTGGTTAATCCTTTACTGTAAAAAATAGTTACAGTATACATTTCACACCTAGTGCAAATACTCAATGAACTTAGCTGAAGTGTACATTTCCCAATATATTAACAATGATGTCAATGCTGCAAATGTTTGTCGTAATGTTTTGTTCTAGTGTGAATTGCCACAGTAGAAATATTGTAATTTAATATGCTTGGCTAAGTCTGATGATGTGTTCATCACCACCAGTGAATCAACTCCTGCCCTGCCTTTATTTAATCACCTATGTGGTAATCATAACCATTTATGAACACAACTACTGACAAACAGTACCTTTAAAAAAAGTAAATGGAGGGAAAACAGGGAGCCTGGAAATGTAACATTTTGTTAATGTTCCCCACAAGCTCTTGTTCTCGTCTCGGGGCGGCAAACCGTGCCAATATATCCTCCAAACACAGGCTTCGAGGGCCTTATCACTTTTATACAACGGGTTACCAACATATTCAAATAATGATTGACATATTTTCATTAAAAACATTATTTTTTAATGAATTTATTCATACTATTTCATCCTTCCTCTAGATATAGTCCCGACACAAATCTGTCATTCAGTCTTTTTGTTCTGTATCTATGGACGTGACCCAGTTGTTCGGTCCAAATGCTCCATTGCTATATTGGCTGGAAACATTCTTATCCCTTGCTTGCTAGCTAGCCTACTACAGCTAACTTACAGTCACATCAAAAAGTTCAGCCAGAATAACAGCAAAGTAGCCACATTTGCATTTATTTAAACTATTTTCTAGTGAAATTGATTTGGATACATCCATAACAATGAGCTAATGAGGTGCGATTCCGCCTGGCATAGAACATGTGCTCACTCGTCAGGACACTGTTGTTCAGAGGAGCTAGGAGATAACACAATCACTTCAAAGTGAAGCAGGAAAGACAACAAATTAGCTGCGTTTCGATTGACCTTTTTTCAATTTTTTTTTTTTTGTATATATATCAATAAAGATGATGCCAGCTGATTCATGCTTTCGACTGGCTGAGAAATGCTGCTGGCCTTTCTGTCTCATCCCGTTACGTTCATTACTATGGGACAGCAGGAGATCGAATTTGAATATCGAAACAATGTTGCAAATGTCGGAGAGACAGAAAGCAAGGTTTATACAAATCTCACTGTTGAAAACTAAATGATAGTCCAAAAGAAATATGAGATAATGTCTAGATGCTTTTTATAGTGGAAATCAAGTGTGCCTGGCTGGTTGATGAGACAGTGGATTGCGCAGTCAGATGGAATGGAGTAAAAAGCCATTTTAACGTTATAGATTTAGCTGGTGGTAACTTGTGGAATAGACACCGGCTGAAATGGGATTTTAACCAATCAGTATTCAGGATTAGACCCACCCGTTGTATAAACAACAAACACCCACACAAATGAGCTGCTGAGAAAAGTGGCAGAATGTTTCACTGTTACTCCATAATCAAACAGAGGGAGAAAGACAACAAAAAATATATGCAATTATGGTCCCACAGAAGCTGCTCATCCTGAAAAGGTAATTTGAATAAAAGAACTTTGTGCACACATGGGTGAGTAAGATTCAAATGAATGGCTGGAGGTGGCCATTTGACTTGCCTAGTTAAATAAAGGTTAACCAAGGCCTGCATGCATATTCCTAATTTCCCAAAATGCTTGGCAGGCACAGGGATCACCTCAGCACTGGTCTCTGGGCCCCCTCGTCTCTGGCCCTGCGGCCCTGCTGTCCGACAAATAGACGCGACCTGTCACGTAAAACAAATGCCACCTCAACAGAGCTGAGATGGGGTGTAGAGGTCAAGGAATGCCTGGAAAACCATTCTGTCTTAGAGAAGTGAAAACTCAGGTTTCAAGTCATGCTTGAGGGCTTCCTGATCCCAGCACAATTGGAAGACATGTAATGTTTGTTTGGATGTTATTGCTATACAAGCCAATGTGGAAACGTACAGACTGATTATAGTTATACATTGTTAGGCTGATTTGGTGCTTATAGCTAGCACACATGTTACTGTAATAGTCACACATGTTGCTGTAATAGTCACACATGTTACTGTAATAGTCACACATGTTACTGTAATAGTCACACAAGCCTGAACAGAGGACAACATGATGAACCTGATTTGCACATTAAAAAGATGAAAGGAAAAGTAACTGGGGCACTCCTTCGGTCGGCTTGAACTCTTTGTCACAAATGACTGCTGCTGAATGATGTACTGTTCAAACAAGCAGTAGCTGCCTCCTGTCTTTTTAGTCAGGCGGTTTTTTACATCTTAATCCATCTTTATAGTACAGATACTATGATTATTGATAAGTGACATACATTGTGCTGCTTGTGTGTAGGATGATGCTGATTTCACAGAGAAAAATCATGTTTACATGAAGAAGGCCTCTTTGCATAAAGATTTTAACAGTAGTTGTTAAATGCAGTGTCCTAAATATGCAGTATTACAGAACATATGTCAAATGTGTAGGTTATTTTCAACATTAAAGCATAATCCCACATTAAAGAATAATCCCTTTCTTTGATAAAAAAAAAATACCTTCCTGGAGCGGAATGTCTTATTGTTCAAACTTTGAATTTCTTACCTTTAACTTACAGAAGCAATATATCCATAGGCTGTTACAGACATGCTGACATTTCAAATACATAGAATGGAAATAAATGTGTTGTACCACTTCTATTATTGGAAATGCGCTGACCTATGGTAAGCCGTCATTATGTGCAGGTGGACCGTTTCAGCAATGGGACAAAACAAGGCTGTTATGAAATGCCTGTGAGCTTTCTAAAGGTCCCACTTTATTCCCTGCTACAATCTACAACATGAGACCTGCTCCAAAAGCATAGTGAAAACACATCTGGTCCAATTGCAGGGGGTTCTCTCACATTTCAATTTTGTTTTGTTTGCGAAGATTTTAATGTTTTTACTTCACCATTCTCCTCTAGCGGTTGCAAATGGACAGTTGTTTGAAGCAATTGGGTTCCAAGCTAGATCTTGCATAGTCTTGCTATGGAGAAGGACTTCAGGTTTGGTATCAACCAGATTAGATTGTACTGTAGCAATCTGAAGAAAACAATAAACACTATACTCATCACTATTGTGATATTGGTTATCTGCAAGGTCATTGCGGAAAGACTTCTCTTTCACTGAAAGACTAGTAGTAGCCACAGGTCACTTTCCAACGCTTTATTCTGTGGCTGAGAGTTTGACTGAATGACATTGACTCATTCCCTATGGGATGAAATCCTGTTGCTACGGCAACGGAAATCAATCAAAGATAAGTATTTCTCATGGCTGCCTCTGCTTTTGTTTACAGCTTGACAGCCTACACACCAGAATCATAAAGAGCAGACCTATATCTTCATTAGCGTTGTATTTCCCACACGGTGTAGCCTACAGAACACCTAGTTCTAACAAATAATATAGGTGGATCTTAATTGAGATCTGAATGTATACATATTTATAAGCCACCCACTAATTAGTTTAAGGTTGATTATATAACAACTCTTTCGATTTCTGTATGACTTTGAAGAGCTTCACTGTAGAATGTATCGGATTCAAATTAGAGGACATGACTAAAAAAACACCTGTTGAAACTGAAATAAAACTAAAACAAGTAGCCAAACTAATTTGTATGTAAATGCTCTTCCTTTGACATCCTTTTACACATTGACACAGAGGTAAAAAAAGAATGATACTTTCCTGGAAAAATGTATCCCCCTGTGTGGAACTACACCATCCTCCATGCCATTGTTACAGGCACATTAACCTTCTCGTCTTCTCACAATGTGTAATTTAGTCTGAGGATGGTCTGACTGTCTGACAACCCATCTTATTAAGTGTACCATTGCACTTGTTTATTCATCCATGGCAGTCAGTGTGATAGACTAATAGCTACATTTCACGTGAAGGCTTTGGGGGTCTCATACACGCAGCGCAATATTGCTCGCTGTCAAAAAGGTAATATGGCTTGTGCCAACATTCAATGTGTTTCAAGTCGAAGACGGACAAAAAGTGGATAGAAAATGAATGGACAGCACTTACAAGCCATATCAGGGCTTCACTCACAGTGGCAGCAAATACGTTTTGCTTTTAGAAGAATCAAATGCTATTTACTGATCAACGTCCCAGACAGGTTAGCAAAATACACTCTCCCACCAATCATATAACACTTTTTCCCTCTCCAGACGGTAAATAAAACACAAGTAATTGCCACAGGCTTTCTTATCATTTGTATAATTATAATTAAGTAAAAAAGCATTATGAATACATACATTTTGCCACCAATAACCCTCAGGCATCGAATATCTTCAACTGTTGAAGTTGAGTTTTTAAAAGCAATTTCCTACTATTTGATTTTCAAATTGTACCTCATTTTGTACTGTGAAGAAAAAAACACCATGTTTTCTATTGTTGGTTTAGTTTGATTGGTTCTCTTCATACTCGAGCAGTCTCTCAGAGTCGGCAAACAGAGAGTATGCTTAAGTTGGCTGAGAAATAAAGACCCTAATATAATAATTTTTTTCAGTCCCTTCAGGTTTTCTCTAATAAAACAGAAAATGTACACTCAAAATGATATGCCCTGAGTGAGAAGGTAAGAGTCTTCCACACCATGTTTGCGCTCTCTCTCCTTTGGCAGTTTTTGTCATTTTTGTGCTGACTTACTTGTGTGGTTCAAGAAGCCGGTGGCATTCAATGATTACAATATTAGTTGACTTTTGCCATAAACTGTCCTGCAATTCAAGGCTACAGCACCCACTTAGCACTAGATTGTTTCACAAATAGAGTACATTTTGGGTAGTGTAACATGGTCAAGAAAAAATTTGAATTTCACAACATTATTTAATAATGTAATAACCTCAAGGGGCTAAATAAAAAAGAATGAATATACTAAGTGCCAATCAAGTGCCATTAAAGTAACAGGGTTGAGGTTTTCATCTTAAATCAGCCATGAAACCCATTGTGACCAGGGGAATTGAATGCAAGCTTCACTTCAAAAATGATAATAATCTTGAAACACTTCTAGCCTATCAATCTATGGGTAATAGGGTTGGCATGTTATGCTAGATGTGCTCATTTCTCCACCACAATATACCCAAACATTTCCAAAGAGAGTAGAACCAGCTCGCCTGCTTTTACACTATGATTTGACAATTATATGTTCAATGTTACACAGTATGTCCTTCCATTACAACGGTTGGATTTTCACATCTTAACAATCAGAGGTCTCAAACCCCGAGAAATTAACATCTTAGCTTACACCATCAACATGAAGAACATTATAAGATGGAAGGATATAATGAGGAAGTTTTTAACGACTTCTTTATCAAGTGTCTTTGTCATGACATTGGACCTGAAGTTATCAAGGTTATTGAAGGATTTTTATGCTGGAAAAATGTTGTACACTTCAATACACATTTCTTCCTATTTCATTCTCATCTCCACTTTACAGACCAATATCTTTATCTCTAAACGTCTCTCTCTCTCTCGTCTGTCTCCGCCAGGTACACACAATTCTCCTTTTCACTCAGCGTGCTTGTTGCATATGCGTCAAGATTATGACATCATTCATCGGATGCCAAAGAGGCAAATGACAAAGGAAAACCTGACAATCCATGACCACAGCTGATTTAAAGCATGACAGATTATACTCAGAGCAAATGTTGACTGATCTACTCATTGGAATGAGAGATTACATACATCTATAAATATTTTCAACCTAAATCCATGTGCTTAACACTGAGATTACCCAGACAGGTATCTCCAGACTTAATAACAAAGACCCATTGCAACTTGATATCCTGTTTGTATCATGAGCTGCTAGCTGCACATGTTATTGTTTTGCAGTTCAGTTTGTACAACATGTTTACTTGCATATGGTATTTACTTATGGTGGGCCAAGGGAAATTACACTTCACAGTCATGGGCTAAATGCATGTGGAAGTATTACATAATGCACCTTCAAGAAAAAGAAGAAAACATTTGATGAATGTTATGAACAATTCCATTCAGCTGGAATTAGTTGAGTAATTTACTGGTATTAAAATGTATTTAATGTGAGCCAATGCATGGAATCATCACCATCGTGGAATCATCACCGTCATGGAATCATCACCATCATGGAATCAACACCATCATAGTAAATTCACATCCTGTGGTGAATATACTTTGAAATAAGCAGCACATTTTTCAATGCAATCAATTTTTCAAACACAAGAGGCTAAATTGTCTGTTACACAAACACGCACGCACACGCGTACACACACGCACACACTGACATTCTGCACAGCTAATGCATTTGTCATTCTGCTTCCATGTTTCTGACTGCTAGCCTTTGATGTGATTTCAGCAGCAACTGTATATCTTGGATTTGGCTTAGTTACTCAAAAGAGAGAGGAAATGAAAGTTACATATCCAAGCAGAGGAAGTGAATCAAAGAATGTAAGAGTCCTTTTCTGTAGCAATAGAGATATCACCATGAGACCTGAAAATATTTGAGGCAGCATTTCTTAGTGATATCTGTCCACAGGTGAGATGCACTCTGCTCTTGGATTGATTCAGGTGGTCAGTTGGTGTGATTAGTTCTGGTTACCAAGTGGAATCCACATGCTGCCAGAAGATTAGTTAAGCTTGTCCATGGATGCCTTGTCTGATTGGTTATGCCTGTTAGTATGTGATTGGAGCCAATCACCCACCTGCCCTGCATTGGTTCACCTTAGTGTGTCTGTCTGTAAAAAGCCATAAATAGAGAGAACAGATGCATTCAAGCTTAGGAATACTTAATTGGGTTTGGGTTGACTTTCTCAAATGTTCATCAATTCATCAACCAACTACAAGTGAACTGTGTTACTGTGTGTAATGCCATTTATTTAGTATATCTTATGCATGTATTTCACTCTCTGTGTTAGTAGTGCATTTCTGCAGAAGGTTTTGATGGATAGAAGGCATAACAGTAGAGAATAGAGATTAGCCCCTGGTGTGGATCATCTGGCTCTGAATTCAGTTACTGGAGCTGAAGCACACTGACCTCATGCAGCATTTCTTACAAGCCCTCCTGTGTAGCCTGGTTGGCTACTGCATGCTTTGAGGCTTTACACAGGTATCATTATGACACTGAGGTAATTATGTTTCTTGTGATCTGGATTTGGCTCTTGACTGTTTTTTTGCCATTGCCCCTGCAGTGTGACGGGGGGACCACACGTCTTTTAGTTTGTCCAGACATGCTGTCTACATTCACGCACACCGGCAAGAGAGATTATAGCCCCAATTTGCTGGATAGATGCTTCAGGCAGAATCTTTTTTGGGGGGGGATGAACTTCTGCATCTTGCAGTAATTGCCTGACATTTCTCCTTTATTCCCTTTTGTGTTTTGATCGTTATTTCCTTGTGTCTGTTTACGTCCTTCAGTTTACAGACGTTGGAGAATAGATGTGTGCTCCACTGAGACAGCAAAGAGACATAAGGAAACATCATTGCTTGCACTCTGTTAACTCAAATCTATTCTTCACAGCACCCCCGGGGCCATGTGCTGGTCATTTCCATGTGAAAGGACCCATGAGAATCAACATGTGAAGTTCATAGGAGCATGTCAAATTGGGCTTCAATTAAAAGCGAAGAGTATTTGAGAAATTAAGACATATATAGATTTTTCAACCATTTTCCGTAAAACATTTTTTGAATAAGCCAATACTTTGATTTCTTGTCAAACAGATGGAAAAGGGGTCTCAGAAAACATGTACTAGAAAAAGTCTTAAAAGTATTAGAAATACATCAAAACACAATCATGTTGAAGTAAAGACCCCTGCCAACTAATATTAAAAATAAAAATCTGTTGTCTGTAAGTTGAAGAAACATTGCCTTGTGCCTTGAAATTCCATAACCAAAAACCCACATATCTTTAAGATATTCTCTAATTTCTATCCCTCATGATGGAGGATAATGAAGGTTCACAGAAGTAACAAGTAAAGATAGACTTACAAATGTTTTTACTGACATACATTTTTATCATGAGAATCTGTAACAAAATTTCCCAAAAATCTGTAACCGAATTTCTGAAATGAAATTGGCTACAATGGAAAATCATAGTAGTCACAAACCACATTTGCGTCACCTGTTACTGTCCTCCCTTCCACTGGCATACTGTTATGTTCAGCTCATAACTGTCTTCTTTCTTTCTCTTTCTGTCATCTGGTGTACAGTGCAGTACAGTGCAGTACAGTGCAGTACAGTAGAGAACAGTACAGTAAAGGAGAGTATAGTTTAGTACAGTATAGTCCTGTACTGTACAGTAGAGTAGAATAGAGTGGAGTAGAGTTCAGTACAGTTCACAGTAGAGCACACTAGTGTTACATACACTGTAATGTACTGTACTGAATTATACTGTACTGTACTGTGTTGCACTATACTCTACTTGACTATACTCTACTGGTCTGTGCTGTACTGTGCTGTACTTTGATGTCCAAACTTGTGAAACATACTGTAGACGTCTATGATTGATTGGTTTAGATTTGGTCCGGTCCGGACCAACCAAATTTGGCTTATTTGGTGGTGGAACTAATTAAAATAATAGCCAGTGTGTTAATTGAAATGTATTCCAGGTGACTACCTCATGAAGCTGGTTGAGAAAATGCCAGGAGTGTGCAAAGCTGTCATCAAGGCAAATTGTGGCTACTTTGAAAAACCTCAAATATAAAATATATTTTGATTTGTTTAACACTGTTTTGGTTACTACATAATTCCATATGTGTTATTTCATAGTTTTGATGTCTTCACTACTATTTTACAATGTAGAAAATAGTTTTAAAAGATAAAGAAAAACCCTTGAATGAGTAGGTGTGTCCAGACTTTTGACTGGTTCTGTATAACCACTGACTAGTAAAGGAACTCATGGTTGAATACCCATTGAGAAGAAATGAGGAGAGGGGTATTCAGGAAAAGAGTGATACAATGTGTGGCACTTTGCCATTTCAAAAAAGTCTAAATCAGCCCAGATAGAAATAACAGCAATGAGGAAAACCAATAAGATCATACAAACTTTACATTCCCAGTTTGTGGCTTTCAAATCATTCTATCCATGTTCCATATAGTACGATCAGTTAATATTTGAAGTGCACTGACACTTCTGGAAATCTCCATGCACAGCAATAAGGTAGCATGTGTGCAACTTCAGCATACTGCTAATCACCCGGCACAGCCAGAAGAGGACTGGCCACCCCACATAGCCTGGTTCCTCTCTAGGTTTCTTCCTAGGTTTTGGCCTTTCTAGGGAGTTTTTCCTAGCCACCGTGCTTCTACACCTGCATTGCTTGCTGTTTGGGGTTTTAGGCTAGGTTTCTGTACAGCACTTTGAGATATCAGCTGATGTACAAAGGGCTATATAAATACATTTGATTTGATTTGATTTGAATCTACAGTGACTGTGCTGAACATGCCAATCGGGAACACACACACACTCCCACTGAGTACCCAAGAACCTTTGTAAGTTAGCGCATCGATAATACCATGATAGAAATGAAATACATTTTTCTGGGGGGGAAATTAAAAATGAGATGGGGCTGGATTGATGTGGGAGGAGGGGGGGGTGACACAGTGCATGGCCTTGGAGAGAACAAATAAACAAATTGAAAAACAGACAGAAGATACGTTCCACTGGAGAATGCTAACATGGCCTGAGATGTAGCAGCTTGGAATATGCCTGTGATGATAAGAACAAAAGAGAGACTTGCAGTTTGTGAATGTGCAGTATCCATGATTACAGCAGGAAGAAGACATGGATGCAAAGAGGAGGAAAATGGAACCCCAAGGTGGAAACCAGAGGCTACATGGAATCCCCCAACATTTCAGTATAGAACATTCACAGACACTCAGATAATGTAGATAGGATCCATAGATAGGAACTAGACATACAACCCTCATATTAGATCTAGCGTTGGGCATCTATCCCACCACACTGTTACAGTCGCCCACAGTTTTAGCAACATACGCCATTACATTGTATTTGGTTTCTTGAGAACAGGGGGACAGAATACTGATATGAAGCCAACAGTTGAGACAAGGACATGAAGCAGGTGGCTCTAACACAAACATATGCTCCAAACAAACCCATTCGCTGAACAGAATGGCGAAAACACAGCAAGCAGGATCATAAGCATATAACATTATCAGAAATTACAGCCAACAGGTGCACTTGTCGAGCAATATGCTCTCTCATTTTGATATATTAGTGAAATTCATGCCCGGGCTGGTAGCATACATCTGCCTTACGTCTCTGCTTAACATTCTGTCCAGTACATTCTCTGGACTGATGACTGATAGAGAAAAGCAAGTAATCGAACTGCTGAGCTTTTAAAGGTTTTTCACCAATCAATGTGAAGGGTTGTTGAGATGTGGGAGAGCACCTTGTTGAGGAAAAATGTAACTTTCCTTGGCTGATGTTACTGATATGGAGGTACAGTATTTTCTCACCAATCGATTCCAATGAGGAAGAAACATGATGAAAACATCATTGCTAAACTTCTCTTTAAATAAATGAATTTCCAAAAGAAATCCATAAAGCCATTGAGTTTGTCGTACTTCCCCTCTCTCTGGTCAAAGACACTCTGTGATCTAGACTGAGTGTACAAATCATTAGGAACACCTTCCTAATATTGAGCTGCACACCCTTTTGCCCTCAGAACAGTCTCAATTCGTCGGGCACGGACTCTACAAGGTGTCGAAAGTTGTCTAATGCTTCCCACTGTTGGCTGGATGTCCTTTGGGTGGTGGACCATTCTTGATACACACGGGAAACTGTTAGGCATGAAAGCGCCCGCAGCGTTGCAGTTCTTGACACACTCAAACCAGTGCGTGCGCCTGGCACCTACTACCATACCATGTTCAAAGGCACTTAAATATGTTGTCTTTCCCATTCAACCCGCTGAATGGCACACATACACAATCCATGTCTCAATTGGCTCTAGGCTTAAAAATCCTTCTTTAACCTTTCCCCTCCCCTTCATCTACACTGATTGAAGTGATTGACGATCATTACCCGGATCTATCATTTGAAGTTGTGCTATTTCACTGTCAACTAATCTGTTATGCACCCAAACGAACACCTGTTAAGTTAGCTGCATTACACTTGCCAATTACTATTGCAATAACACACTTGTCCGTTTCAAGGTCACAGGAATGCAATTGTGCCCGAAAGAACAGAACTGAAAAAGAGAACTTCAAAGTCACCTTACTATGTTGGACACCTTATTAGTTTTGTATGTATAGCTACATACTGTCAAAATAATATGTGGCCATAATAAGAGAGTTTTAATGAAATAAAGGAGCCGGATATTGAAAATATGCCCTAGGTCTGAACCCTGCAGCACTTCGAAGTTGACCTGGATTCAAGATTAGATTCGACCCTGCGTGTTTTGAATAATGAGACAAACATTTGGGTCATCGTCCCCTAAATGACCCCTTTTATCCTCTTATCGCACAAAAATGCCACACAGACTTGCCAGGTCATGTGACATCGGCAGGGTCATCAGCCTGATTGTTTGTGGTGATAAATCATTAATTTTGTAGAATCCTGCTTTAATTGGAATAGGTCATTGGTTATTAGTAGGGCCAGGCGTGTATTTTACTGACTGCGTGATCTGACCATGAAAACCTCCTGGCTCTAGTTTTTGCCTTCACTGGCAATGGAAATCAGTTGCTGTGGGTGGTGATAATATTTCCAGTCCCTAGCCTTATTTGAATACTTGCCTCCCACATAGATGAAACCCCCTTGTGCTGTACCTCCTTGACTATGGTGTTTAGTATATATGTTTTACTTTGCTGTTGTCAATTACAATTTTGGTCCTTACTTATTTCCATCATTCCTTCACGATCTCTGATCAGAACTACACCAACACCAGTGCTCCATGATAACAAGGCCTGGAGGATTTGGTTTTCTTGGGCAGCGAAGGATTGCCTATCTGTACACAGCGTCTCGATGATACACTCCCAGCAGGCATTAATTTAAAGCAGGGCTGTCTGTAGCATGTCAGTGTCTATGCAGAGTCTAGCAGAGACAAAACAAACCCAAGGCAAGGATGGAGGAAAGTAGAATTTCGGCACCCTCTAGTTCGGTGAAGCACGCCCATGATTCATGCAGCGTGCCAGAGCAGTTCTTCCACTGGGGAGAAATGGTAATGCATATTAATATATTTTAAATGCATGCAAATAAAGGTTGTTTTGCCACCACGCCCACAACTGAAAGACATACCGGATTCGCAGGTGAAGGACTTCTGTGAAAGGTCGCTGTTATGCCTGAATTTGACCCAAAACCAACGAGGAAGTCTGCTGCAGTGTTGAGAGCAGTTGTGTGAAACCAATCGGTACGTAAAAGCAAAGCTTTTAACCGTGCCAGCTCACTCTTATTTTCTATTCAGTTCGACTCGCCATAATTTAAGATAGCTGTTGTTTTCAAATTAAAAGACACCCGCAAGAAAGATCATGATAGTGTGTGAATAAATTGTGGATAATAGGCTTAAAAATATATATTTTTAGAAGGACTCTGCTACGTGCACTTTCAAACAGATCTCAACTTCACCACCCCCCACACACAAACACACTCCCTCGTTCGCAGACATCAACGTTTGCTCCAGCATCTCTCTACACACCAGTAAACTGGAAGATTCAAATCCATCCTCCCAAAAGACAAGGCGACGGGATTCTTGAACGATTTGGAGCCATTTGCCGTGGAAGTATTGTGGATTATCCAGATTGTGGTCCGTTTGTTCAGTAACGGGTGGACTTCAATCAGGCATGGGTCCCTTCAGGTCGGAGTCTAAATGTCACCTAATTGTCTGGCACAGAGCTGATTTGATAACTCTGACTGTGTTGGATGTGGTCCAGCTGGGCTTCTGAGATTTTCATGGAGTTGACTGGTGCCAGGGAGACGATGACATTTTCCTTGGCTTTCTATGCAGACTTTGTGGCGGGATTACCCACATCTTGCTCAGCCTTGATCAAGAGCTTAAAATGGTACATTGGATGCAGTCTGTTGCATTGGTCACCATGTTTTAAACACCTGGCATGGTCCTCCATCTATCTTTATAAGTAAAGCCATTCCCTTGTCAGTGTTAGGGAATGAACACCTGTGGTGTTACAGTAACTCGTTTTGGGGTGATGTTTTAAAACTGTAGGGCATAAAGCCTTAATTGCATATTTATTTCCCATGGTGCCTTTTGGGAGAAATTTTAGAGGTACCACTACCAACCACGAATGTGTCTGGTAGTGACAGAGACATGATTGTTGCATTCAATGGCCTTCGGTCCTGTAACCTTATTTATGACAATACTTAACTTTTTTTTGACAATAGCATACTTCGACAGCCTAGTTTTACCTTAACACAGTGGTCTGAAACTCCTGGTCCACAGGCCACATCAGCATGTCACATTATACTGGCTTGCAAAATGGTATATAATTCCTATTGGAATCCTTCCGGTATATCCAACAGTTTAATCACCAGCAATCTGCAGTTAGAATGACTGCCAAGATAGGCAAGACTGATAAATGAGACTACCTAAACCCTCTAAACTGGAACAACCATCTCAATAACAGGTGAAACAAGTCCAACCACTTTCAGATTGAATTAGTTTTGTATAAACTCAATTAATCAATGAATGCGAATACAGAAATATTAAAACAAACCATTCTAATGAAGCTCCTCGTTTCTCTTTTTCACTCAGAGAGTTAACGGAAATTATCTCAACGGAGTGGAGTAACAACAACGCCATGTGGTGTTGATTCCACTGTGATTCAAATAACACTTCATTTATTCACTGCAGGTGGCATCAATTTTAATCCCACTGAATCAAAACTCAAATAGAATGCTCACAACACTTAGATTTGAACACCCGCAAATTTGCTGTGTGCTTGTAGTACACCCAAATTCATCTCTCTCATGCCTATAATAATACATACTCATACCCACACATAGAATTTGGTATTCTAATCTGTTTGGATTAATTTGATTCATCCAGTCACATGCACACAAACAATAGGAGGAATCCTCAATTTCCACTGACTATGAATCTTAGTGTTTAATTTTGTTTCTGTGTGTGTCGCTCCATTTTAAACAAACGCTCTTGGTGATGGAAAGGAACATAATTGTACTATTATCTGTCCGAGTGAGTTTGCTATCAGCCTTGAGCTTCCTGCTTTCTCCTTGCTCCGTTTAATGGGGCCACACAGCGATTCCATTCTTGCCAAGACAGAGCCTTTGACAAACTGACAGCATCGAAGCACTTTCTCCAAACACAGTCTGTTTTCATTAAACGGCTAATCTAGAATCAATCAAGCAAAACATAGAATTTCTGCCTGCAATGGGGGGGTCCCACGCCACATGCAAGCATTCCCACCCCACATGCATTCCCATGTTAGCACATGGCCAGTAATGAGCACTTGCAAACTCAAACAAAGACAAGATGATTTCACCTAGAATTCCAAATCATGGCAGATATTATGTGTGTGATTGTGAATTAAGCCCTGGGTTAAATGTTACCTATATAATTGGAAAATGTTTTAATCGTTGACTGCTATAATTCATTTTCTGGGTACTTTCTACAGCTGTTTTACCTGGAACACAGATTTAATTGGATGATGGAAACAGAGATTACAAGCAACAAGACCATTTAGAGGATTTCCCGTCATTGCATCAAGGCAGTGACGTGGTTTGCTTACTTTATGATGGCTTTCATATTATTATATTATTCTTATGACAGTAGTAGCAGGACCCTTTAACGCTATCAATTGTTCATTGCTAACCTGTTTTCTTCAAAATACAGTGAGCATTTCAACAACAAGAACTAAGCCTGACACATTTCTCTGGTTCAGTTAGTTCTCTCATAGGTGTTCCTTTGGCTTCAGCCCAGAGCAACATCAGTGTTTCTTTTGAACATAATAACTGACAGATATTGACTAGCTTTCAGGGGCTGCATCTCCTAATGCTGGCATCTTACTCTGACACGTCACCTGAAGCTGAGGCCGCACCGTTTCAACTGATGCAAAGTGACTTCTGAGATATGTCTAGAGGACAGGTTAAGACCTGTGACGCAGACATGTTTTTTTCTAGGGTTGGGGGTCATTAAAAACTCCTCACTCTCAAGGAAAGGCCCTGCTTGGTAATGATCAATACTGCAGGGTGAATAGTTGATTGGAATCCAGGGTGAAGTGTTGTTTTAGCATGTATTTATTCATAACCATTTTAAATATTCACTTAGCACACGAAACGTTATGAACATTGTGGTCTTTCCATGACATCGAATGACCAGGGGAATCCAGGTGAAAGCTATGATCCCTTATTGATGCCACTTTTGAAATCCACTTCAATCAGTTTAGATGGAGGGGAGGAAACAGGTTAAAGGATGACTTTTAAGCCTTGAGACAATTGAGAAATGGGTTGTGTATGTTTGCCATTCAGAGGGTGAATGGGCAAGACAAAAGATTGAAGTGCTTTTGAACGGGGTATGGTAGTAGGTGCCAGGCGCACCGGTTCGTGTCAAGAACTGCAACGCTGCTATGATTTTCACATTCAACTGTTTCCCATGTGTATCAAAAATGGTCCACCACCCAAAGGACATCGAGTCAACATGGGCCAGCATCCCTGTGGAATGTTTTCGGCACCCTGTAGAGTCCTTGCCCTGATGAATTGAGACTGCTCTGAGGGCAAAAGGGGTAGCAACTCAACATTAGAATGGTGTTCTTAATGTTTTGTACATCTAGTGTTTGTGATGTATATTATGACTTTGTGCAGAGGTGACCCTCAGAAATGTTGGATTCTCTAATCCAACTCAAGGCAGGATGAGTTGGCTCAGAAGTATGAGCATTTCTTAATTTGTACTCTGTTCCATCGACTCCATATATTTTGTTCATTTCATGCTTCATTTAAAAAAAATATATAATTAAATGGGTCTTCTGTATGATGTTTAATCAGATGTGCGTATTACAGTCTAGTGACTGATACCACATTTGTCATAATGAATGGCAATTTAAGCACAAATCATCATTCATCCCGATTCTGAATGCATTTTGTTTTATGTTATTTATTTATTTACTTTCTCCACTTGTGATTACGTTACTTTACACATTTCTGGACTGTTACACAAAGTGTTTGTTGCACAACTGTCCCTGGGCACTTATGCACTTAGCACGGCCCACTTCCAAAGATCCCAATGGCCCTCTCTACAGTCCCCACGAATAAATATCCACAACCCCAAACTCCCTCAGTTCATTTATAGCCTGCTCTTAATGCAGCCATTACATGAAAGAAGACAGAGAAAATACAGAAAACGATAGCACATGATAATATAAAATATGGTGGAAAAACAAGGTAAGTGGAGCACCAGAAGAAATTATAATCGTATACACCATGATTCCCTTCATGTCTACCTCTCCGTCCTTCTTTATGATGGTAAGTATTTGGCATACACAGGCATTAGAGGGAAACAAGAGCAGTCCAGTCTCCACCTCAGCCCAGGACTCAGACAGTCAATCCCTCCCCGGCAAACAGTTCCCAGCCTTACTCCCCCGCCTCCCACTCCCAGCCTCCAGCCCTGGACCTGAGCCCCAGCAACGTTCACAACCAATGATTTATAGAGCAGCAAGGGGGAGGGGAGGAAGAAAAAAAAACATTAAAGAGGGATGTGGCATGAAGCAGCGATGAGGATAGCAGGCAGAATCATATTATGGGGAGAGAATCTCTTCTGTGGCACTGGGAGGACTCGGGATCTGAGACTTGCATATTAACGAAGGGGATGCTGCGTTTACGAGAAGCCGCTGCATCCTATGCACAAACTGTTGCACTTACAGGGAAGAGGGAAGGGGAACAGCAACAGCAGGAGGAAGAGATTGGATATCTTGAGAGAGAAGGAGGAGGGCAGAGAGAAAAGGGAGGGGGGATGAGAGCGATAAGGATGAGGAAAGAAGGAGATTGGGAACACATGGAGATTTACTGCATATTTCTAAGATAGCCCTGCCGTTATCTCTAAATGCTGCAGTGCACAGTACAGTAACTGCAGTCATGATGACAGAAGTCAACACAACATGCTAGGGACCAATGACAAAACATTCAAATGAAAAAGAAGAGACAGCAATTATAACATACTATGACCTCTACTTTCTTCCTTAGACATACAATAAGAAAATAATTTTAATTTCTTCAATCGAGACGCCTCTCTTCTGTGTCATTACACAGCAGAGGGAAATTGAGATGTAGTTTTCCTACTCCACAAGGACCTGCTGACAATCAATCATGCTATTGATATTCACGAGATGGCGGCATCTCCCTGCTGCCAACACAAATAAGAGCAGTGTGAGAAAAAAAATAAGAGACACACCAAGGGGTTGAGAAACCATCAGAGCTAACAAGAGGGAGTGGATTAAGCTGGGACACAACGGAATAATTGTGCTCGTCACCACAGATCCGGAGAGTAGAGTAGAGAGTAGGAGAGGAAGTGTTGCTTATTAGCCCACGTGTAAAGTGGATTACCTCCTCAGTGGCTGCACAGGCCTGCAGTCAGAAGGAAGAATATTTAAATGAGCCTCTTTAAAAAAGTGAGCAGACCAGGGAGGGTGCTCGGGAGCTCTCTTTTCGGGGGAAAGGCTTGGATGTCATGTTATTTCATAAGATTATGAGTGTGTGCCTTTACAGAGAATTTACAATCTGCTCAATCGTTTCTCCATTTCCTCCCTATCTCAATCAAAGGTGGAGATTTTATATTCATCACTTTTGTATTGAATTCAATTAAAGAAACATTTTCTACCAGTAGTTTGTAGTCGGCTCAACATCCTGCTGTAGGAAGAATAGAAATCGACGGTACAACAGCCGGGCTTTAGGTGGTCACTGAGCACAAACTGGTTAAATCAATGTTGTTTCAACGTAATTTGTCAACGTATTGTGACGTGGAATCTACGTGGAAAATACATTGGATTTGGAAAAACTCATCAAAGTAAACTGTTGTTCTGTGAAATTTCAACCACGGGATTATTTGGTCAACCTTGTATAAAATATGTTGAATTTGTACCTTTGAAACAACAGGTCTTCTTAGAAACAATCAGGTCTTCAACTTAATATCCAGTATAAAAAAAACTATAGGCTGGGCAGCACCTCCTACTGGAAAGTTGATATATCTACAGCTATTCTCATGGTCTCACGTCTAGGGTTTTAATCAAGCACAGCACTGCTTAGATATTTGTCACTAACTAATCCCAATGTGTGTGTTATCATGGAAATGATTGTTGAGAAATCGCCACTTAATAGATTCACTGTTGCTATCAAAGTCATTCCAAAGGGTAGGTTTAACAGAGAGCAAATTAAATGTAAACATACTTTTTTCATCATACATATGTGACTGACCGGCTCAATTCGGTCTTATGTAGCAAAATTTAAAAGTGTGTTTTTTACATTGGATAAAAGTAGAGACTCAGAGCTAGAAAATAGTATATCATACACTACAGTTGAGCAACAATGGGAAAGTAATTCTGCTTTGAAAGTCAATAAACTTGTAACCTCACTTTTGAGAAAATAGCCTTTGAATGTTTTGGTACACCTACTGGAGAGCTCTTCTTTGTCTACACCCATTCAGCATCGTTCACACACCTCTTAAGCTTTAGCCCCACCCATCTCTTTAACGGTTGATCCAAGCGTTCTGTCCTAACAACAGCAGTCAAGCAACCAAGCTCACTGGCTAACGTTGGCTAGCTTGCTAGCTACTTCCAGACACAAATGAGAGAACAGCTCACTCTGACCATTTTACACTCCCTAGCAGAGCTTCTTAGGCTGTTTTAATGCTATCCAAAGTGTTGGTGACTGCAACTGTGCTGCTGGCAACAATTTACGCTTTTTTGCCAACGTTTACTAACACTGGCCACATTCAATGGGTGTTAATAATTTGTAAATTCATCAGTTATTCTGCACTCTGGCACACTCAGACAAGAGTGCTCTGAAAACGGAATAGATTGCCAGAGCGAATTTATCAGCTAAGTCTATCAACAGTTGTCACAGTGACATCATTAACATTCTATTGAAACGGATACTTGAATAGTTTACTTTTGTTAAGACATGTAGCTAGCTAGCTATACAATAGACCATATTCTACCCTGCATGAATAGTTACTACCCTGCATGAATCTGCAGGTAGCTAAAAAAAACAGGTTCAATGTTAGCTAGTTAACATTAGGCTATAACTAGCAAAGCAAATGGCTCTGAGAAATGATTAATATTACTGCACAGATCATACATGTAACGTTAGCTACCGAGCCAGCCAGCTAACGTTAGCTGGCTAGCTAACAGTACACTTTAACTTGAAATGAAACAACTTTCTAACAAAATTAGAAAAGCGTAATATCTGAAAATGTAGCTAACTAGACTATCTTACATGGATGGAAGATTCTTCCTCGCTCACGGATGCCTTGGTTGCCCTTAGTTTGAAGATGTAATCTCCTTAGCTATCATACTCTAATTCCACTGATTTCAGAACTTGGTCCTGCAGAAAGTGGAGAGCAACACTTGTGCAGTTCTATTACGCAATATATATTTGTTTAAAAGCCACATTAGACAGGATTACCTACACAAACTGACCAGCTCAAACAGACAGAATTGTGTTACTTGGCAGACCAATTCAAACTCAGCACTAGAACTAGAAGCACAAGCATTTCGCTACACTCACATTAACATCTGCTAACCATGTGTATGTGACAAATAAAATTTGATTTGATTTGATTTGATGCCCAGCCCACTCATTATCTCAGCCAATCATGGCTAGCGGAAAGGTTGCTGACTTTTTCTGTGGCTAAACCAAATAGGCTCGTAATTTAACAATTTTACTCGTGTTTACAGATGGCATACAAGTTTGTTATTAAGGCACAGGAAAGTTCACATGTTTCAGAAGGCATTTCTGCAAAAAAAACGCATTTAGATTTTTAAAAAGTTTCCGTTCAAATGGCTCTCCTGTGAAGTAGTGACATGCGACATATGCCTAGTTTCCTGAAAAGAGTTACATATCATCAATGATACTATTTAGGCCTATAGGCCTATAAAATTTGGGAAGTCATCAACAGCTGTTGTTTAAATTCAAACCAGGATACATTAAAAAAATAGACAACACATACAGGCCCAGGGTTTCAAGCTTTGGTTGGTTTCAAATGGAATTTACAAGTTAATAATACATATGATGGATGCACGTCTCCATCTCAACCAAAAATCTAAATCAAGTTAAGCTGTATTTAAGGTGCATTTAAAGTTTAATTAGATTTAGTCCCATTCTTTAACTTAGATGTTTGGTTGAAATGGAGTAGTGAATTCAATATATAAATTATTAATTTGTAGACAAACTTGAATTAAAGCTAGACTCAGTGGCACAGAGGGAACTATCCAAGCAGAAGATACATCTCCTTGAAATGTTGATAGTTGGTTGTGTAATATTCTATATCAATTCTGAAATACAGTAAATAGCCTATTAACTTGTCAACAAGTTAAGAAATTGTATGTTGGATTCACTTCTCCATCTCAACCAAAAATACGAATTAAAGAATAGGATTAAGCCAATGGCTCAGGTGAAACTATCCAAGCAGTAGATAGGCCTACATCTCCTTTAAATGTTGATATTTGGTTGTGTTGTCAACCAAATACAACCAAACTCAATATTACCTTTGTAATACAGCCTACAGTTAAGACTATCTTCCAAACGAATGTAACAGTATTTATTCAACCTTAAAATGACTAACACATCATGACCACATTCTGAGGTTGCTGTAACAATTCATTCTTATGTAATCATATAAAGCGTGCATGTTCAAGATAGCATGCAAAGGTTGCAGGTTTGTGGAAATCTTCACAAATGCTTTATTAATCTGCAATGGCATTGATCACTTGCACTTAACTGTACTTTAATGTAATCTCAACTGCAATCCAGGTCGTTTTGTTGTCGAATTATATGAAGCACAGTGATAACACATTAAGCTGTTGTATGAATAAACAAAATATCTGACATTGTATTCCTATTTGAACTTTGCTGTGCATTAAATGGTTAAAAATGCAGTGATAACACATTTAGTTGACAACTAAACCAAAAATCATCTCGTTGATTTTCCATTCGAATTTGGTTGTGCTTTTAGATGGTTGAAAGCATTGTGATAACACTGTGAATTCAACAAACTTTTGGCTGTCTGTTCGAGTCGGTGAAAAGAGGTTGTAATCTCATTGATCAACGTCTCAACCAAATATTACCCAATTCTCCACATTGAAATGGGTGGTGTGCCAGTGGGGCTTTACTTCACATCCCAGAGAAGCAGCAGGAATTGAATGGGGGGGAGACATAAACGGGATGAGCACAAGCGGAATACCAAACATGTACATATACACAAGCACTCTGAATTTCATCACTATGGTACTGTCAGGAGTCACAGTGCCCCCTGCTGGCCTCTGTGAGAAGACCCCCCCACCCTTGACAGCTCTCCCCTTACTAGTGTCTAGCTGACCACTCATGCCACTCTCCCACTGATTAATTGTTTAACAGTGGGCTCCATATTTATAATTGAGCATAAGCGATCATAAGGGTTTCCGGTTTTCCATTCGTGCAGCAGTGGTTGTGAGGGATCCTATTGAGACGTTTGTCAAAACAGAATAAAAAGGCTTTTTAAAGAAGTGTTTAATCATCCTTTTTCTCTTTTATCACCCATCACCACACCCAGGTGGCCAGAGAGTGGTCAGTGACTTCTGCCAATGTGAATGACTGGCAATATCGGCTGAGTCAATAGTGCTTTTGATTACTGGATGTTATCAATGCAGTGGCAGGATGGAGTGGGCCAACAATCCAATCCCTCAGACGGACCCGGAGGATGAAGAGTGTCTGCCCTGGACAACAGCCTTTGCAATCACAATCTCATATCACACACACATGCAGGCTCGCACACACACGCACACACACAGACAGACAGACAGACACACATGCTTCAGTTCTTATTATTACAAGTCAGCATCTAGCTCATGACAAAGTCAACTGATCCCACTGTGTATCATGCTGAGGTATTGTTAAATCCCCTTGAACGATTGAAGGGCGGTTGAGAGTCTTATCAGCAAACTCCGTTATCAAAATGGTATGTTTATTTAAAGCTGGCTATATTCAGTGTTGATTATTAATATTTGAAAAGCTACATTACCTCTTGGCGCAGCTTGATGAGATTAATTATAAACATAGCCAATTAGACAAATTGCTCAGTCTTACCTCACTCATTTCCTGAAATATTCAGATGAAGGGAATTTGTTCTTAGAGGCATGGCCATAGTCAAGCTTATAGATTTGGCATAGGACATTTGGGAAAGTGGCACAAATCCATCTAACCGACAGTTACTGCATGTGTGCTTCGACCAACTACCTTTTTAGCCACAATTGCAATTCAAAAGCTCACTCAAAGGAAGTACAAATTAGATTCCATTTAGACAACTACCACTTATCGTATGTTTGGCAACTACTGTATCAGGTCTCCTATGGTTTTTAGCTATGGGCAGATTGGCAGACACTAATAGTGAGATTGACAAACTAGGCACTTTTTTAAAGGGAAATCACCAAGTGTTTAGCGTGTAAATTGAATTTAAATACAATTTTTCTAACAAGATTCTGCACAAACTGGATAAGACCAATCACTTTACCGCATAGCCTTTAGCCATCTGAAACCTGATCAAAACTATAAAGAAAATGATGTCATGGCGCTTACTGTTTACCTCAGGTGAAACACCACACTCTTGTCCCCATACTATACCATGCATTTAAGAACCATACAGCAACTTATTGAGCTAAAACAGTAATTTCTCACCTTGGTCACAACACCATAACCATCACCGAAGTGTATCTTTGGCTGGTATTTTACCCCAGCTGAAGCTGTATCTCATAAATCCTGAAGTGCAGGAGAGAGTAATGTGGTTAGATGAATCAATAAGCTTACATCTTCATTCAAGGCTCACTAAACCATCCTAGCCCTGTTGACCAGAGAGGCTAGGGGGGAGATTGAAAAGGCCAGACGAGAGGAGAGCTCACTCACATCTTCCTCCTGAATCTCATTGCTTCTCGAGCTCTATAGATTTGCCATTGACCCAATTTCCCAGGGTTGGCTCAGTAATGTGTCTGCTGCGCGATACTGTCACTGTGCCACCATATCGGCAGGTGAGTGAGGATTATGCTGGACCTTCTTACTGCGCTATGGAAATGAATTCCCTCTGATCCCTAAGACGAAAAAATATACAGTTGGGTACGACATTTTTAGACACCTTTGATAATAATGACTGTATATACTAAATCATTCAAGTACTGAGCTATATTGTATGCAAACATTTTAGACACCTTTGGCTAATAATGACTGTATTAAATAAATAATTCAAAATACTGAGCTACAGTTGAAGTCGGAAGTTTACATACACTTTACAATCGTTTTTCAACCACTCCACAATTTTTTTGCTAACAAACTATAGTTTTGGCAAGTAGTTCAGGACATCTACGTTGTGCATGACACAAGTCATTTTTCCAACAATTGTTTACGGACAGATTTTTTTACTTAGAATTCACTGTATCACAATTCCAGTGGGTCCGAAGTTTACATACAGTCAGTTGACTGTGCCTTTAAACAGCTTGGAAAATTCCAGAAAATGATGTCATAGCTTTAGAAGTTTCTAATAGGCTAATTAACAACATTTGAGTCAACTGGAGGTGTACATGTGGATGTATTTGTAGACCTCCACAAGTCTGGTTCATCCTTGGGAGCAATATCCAAACCCCTTATGGTACCTGTACAAACAATAGTACGCAAGTATAAACACCATGGGACCACACAGCCATCATACCACTCAGGATGGAGACGCGTTCTGTCTCCTAGAGATGAACATACTGCGAAAAGTGAAAATCAATCCCAGAACAACAGCAAAGGACCTTGTGAAGATGTTGGAGGAAACAGATACAAAAGTATCTATATCCACAGTAAAATGAGTCCTATATAGACAACCTGAAAGGCCCCTCAGCAAGGAAGAAGCCACTGCTCCAAAAACGCCATAAAAAAACAGACTACGGTTTGCAACTGCACATGGGGACAAATATTGTACTTTTTGGAGAAATGTCCTCTGGTCTGATGAAACAAAAATAGAACTGTTTGGCCATAATGACCATCGTTATGTTTGGAGGAAAAAGGGGGTGGCTTGTAAAACAAAGAACACCATCCCAACTGTGAAGGACGGGGTGGCAGCAGCATGTTGTGGGGGTGCTTTGCTGCAGGAGGGACTGGTGCACTTCACAAAATAGATGGCATCAAGAGGAAAGAAAATTATGTGGATATATTGAAGCAAAATTTCAAGACATCAGTCAGAAAGTTAAAGCTTGGTCACAAATGGGTCTTCCAAATTGACAAGGAACCCAAGCATACTTCCAAAGTTATGTGTGGCCATCACAAAGCCCTGACCTGAATCCTATAGAAAATCTGTGGGCAGAACTGAAAAAGCGTGTGCAAGCAAGGATGCCTACAAACCTGACTCAGTTACACCAGCTCTGTGACTAGGAATGGGCCAAAATTCACCCAACTTATTGTGGGAAGCTTGTGGAAGGCTACCCGAAACGTTTGACCCAAGTTAAAACATTTAAAGGCAATGCTACCAAACACTAATTGATTATATGTAAACCTCTGACCCACTGGGAATGTGATGAAAGAAATACAAGTTGAAATAAATCATTCTCTCTGCTATTATTCTGACATTTCACATTCTTAAAATAAAGTGGTGATCCTAACTGACCTAAGACAGGGAATTATTACTAGTAATTATTACTAATTGTGAAAAACTGAGTTTAAATGTATTTGGCTAAGGTGTCTGACTTCAACTGTATATTGTATGCAAAAAAAATCTGTAGAGATATTATTGTATACTAATACAATTACTCAGAGAAATACATTTTGTTTAACAAGTAAAAACTATTTCTCAAAACGTTTTTGCAGTTTGTTTTCGTTGTGCTTCATATTATTTTGTGCCCAATAGAAATGAATGGTATATAATGTATTGTGTCGTTTTGGAGTCACTTTTATTGTAAATAAGAATAGAATATGTTTCTAAACACTTCTACATAAATGTGTATGCTACCATGATTATGGATAATCCTGAATTACTCGTAATTGACCCCATAAATTGCATTAGTATTCATTTTTTTGGAGCACACAATATGGCTCATTATTGATATCATGTATTTTATACAGTCATTATTGCTCATCTTTATCAAAGGTGTAAATAATTACTGACCCCACTGTATGTCTTGACATAACATCAGTTGGAGTTATAGTAATTATTTTTCTCCATATTTATGGATTAGCCACTAAACATTCTATTTCAGTTGACAAATTGTAAGAACTAAAGCTGTTGCAACCGTCCACAGGACATTTCAGCTACTTGTGCATTTAAAAATAAAATAAAATAAAATAACCTCATATCACAATTCTAACTTGATGTTATCTCAAGTCAAAAAATGTATTGCTCCACATCATCATACAGGAAGAGATATCTGACAGCTTAGATCAAATAAGGTAAAACATTTATTGATATGTGGTACATTTCTTGGTTTACTGCTGTAAGTACATTGCTATATCAATAGTTGTTACAATTGACTTAGTTGCTTGTTTTATACCTCACCCTACAGCTCCCAATTCAACACAGTGAGAAAACATTCCAACCCTGTTCCTTAATAGGGATGAGTCAACAGGAGTTGAAAACCTTTCCCTACGGTGAACATGCCAATGGGAAAATGTGAGACTGTTCGCCCCAGGATGAAAAAGAGTATGAAAATGCCCTAAGTGTTTTTTACGATGCAGAGTGTACACCACAAATGCATTTCATGTGAATGTTCTCTTGTAGATTTGAATGTTTTTTTTTACTCCCAAGTGCTCTGTGAAGCCTACAGCTTAAAAGTGTTGTTGTAACTGAACATTCATGTATGATGTCTGTCTGGGTTTGTGGTTCTTTCAAAATCCCGAAGTAACTCATTACCATTTCTACACTGGTTCGGATAATCCCAAGTGAGTGTTTGCATGGGTGTGAATGGAAAAGCTGGCCAGGCACATTTGAAGGCGACAGGTAGTGAGTGCCAGTGAGGTTGGAGCAGATCCAGCCTAAACCTCATGCAGCACTGAAAACTCCTGGCTCTAATACATCTTGCTGAACTTTTGCACCTTTAGATTAATCCAAACATGCCCAAGTCACTTCTATTTAGCTAATCCTCCTCTTTATTTTGGCTGAGAGAGGTTATAACATGATTCCTAAGCCTCTTACAGGATGATATCCAGGTGGGTGAATTGAGGTTTTAGCCATATGGTTCGGGTGCTCAGAAAATATAAAAAAGTGAAGTGTCAAGTTTGTGGAGCCGAGAGAGAGAGAGAGAGAGACCTCTGGCCACTGTCATGACGTAACAGATTGAACTGGCCTGTGTAGGGTTAAACATGGACACATGGAGACAGGCCATCCTGTACTTGGTGGAACATTTTGAGTCATTTTTGTTATTTCTAAGAGTTTAAATTTCGCCTGTCACTGGGAGAGAGAATGAGGGAGCGGGGACATCCACAAGCCAGGGAACCTTGGATACAGCATCTGGACAACCTTCACATTCCCCCCCCCCCCCCCCCCCCCCACACAATCTCTTTTTCCCTCTCTCTGTGTTCTTTTTTTCTCTTTTCCTCTCTCCATGTTTTTTCATCAGACACACTTTCCACTGAGGACTTCTGTCACTTCCCAGTCCAGGTGGGTCTGACTATTCACATTCCAGATGGCGGGGGAGTAGAAAGAAATAAGAGGAGACTGATTCTCTCTCCTCTGGGATGGCAGCATGAACGAGCAGTCAAAGATACTCCGTCACTAAAGCGATGCGACAGTATGGGCGTGAGTGCACTTTGGTTTGGGGACGGTCTGTCCTGCTCAAAATTGCAATTTACATTAACAGACACAATCGCAGAAGATTACAAGAGCTGCAAGGCTGCAGTCTCTGCCTAATTCATGATGTTTTCATCATATGAAATCCTTTGCCAGAGCTGTGAATGGTGGTTAATTATTGTCAGACTCTTGTGGTGGATATCTCTGTATCTATTCACAGGCAATCAAGAAAGAAAACAGAGGACATGCCAGGAACAATAGCAGCTATAAAATTGCCTCAAAGCTTATTTAATATGGGAGGCACGTGACCTTGCAGACATTTATCGTGTCAAGCAAGGAAAAGACTACAAAGTATTTTTTAAATTCTTAATATTAGCATATTTATCCTTAACTTTATACTTTGGGCTCAAGTCGCAGACTTGTAAGCTACTCCCTTTTAGATTATTTTGAAAAAGTCACAGCAGGACTTTGATAGTGTTCATTGACCGTGAAACTTAAAAAGAACTGTTTATGATATCACAATGAACTTTTGTGCATTTTAGCGGAACCATTCATCAAAATGTTAAAGTTGGTCAAACGTTTATATTTCAAACGTTTCTAAAGCTGAGGACTAAGCCGCGGTGGTTGTGTTTTAGTGTTGTGATTGCAAAATATATTTTCACTTAGAAAAGGTGGCAGTGCTCTTTCACCATTTTTTCGAGGCAAAACAATGAAGACGAGTACTTCAACGCGCCATTTCAATATCCCTGATTGTTCCCTAGGTTGTGTCACAACATAGTTACCTGATGATGATGGCCTTCCTTTACTGGGAAAATGTGAAGTGGGCATTGGATAAACATTTGTCAACAAACAACAGACGCTTTTGATATTGAGTGGTGCTTGTTAATCTGTTCAAATCAGAGGGAAGCTTAATAACAGCTATGGAGAAGAGAGACGTTGCATCCTCATTTGAAGTTAAAGGGGCACCAGTAGTAGTAATAAGTAGTAATAAGGACTTTTGCACATTTCTTTTTTAACAATTTGCTTTTACGCAATAAAATTGACAACGACAGTTGTTCTTTGAGGAACTATTTGACCCCTTACACATATTTTTGTGAGTACCCCTTTTTCTCCTCTGTTCTGGGTAAAATATAAATAAAACATCTGGAGAAAAGTGTTTGCGCTTACAGTTAAACTCCCTATCTCGCTCTCACCCCTGTGTATTTCAAACCCATCTTAAGGATGACAACCTCCCAGGCCCAACAAGGCCTCCCTATCTCAGCTTTACTTAACGGATGTTTTACATGATGACCCGAACCCTTCACATTGTATGGGCTCTGTGAACATTTGAGCTGGGGCTCAATCCCCCACACAATAAGGCCTAAGTGATACTCCCTATTCCCCAGGATTCAGCTTCATGCGGATGAATTTTTGTGGGATTCTTTTCACAAGGCCAGCTACAGGTTATTCTGTTGGATTTGAACGCAATAGGGGACCTCTCATTCTCATTTCTCTCCTTCCCTCTTCTTCCCAATGGTTACCATTGCTTCTATAGCATATATTGCTTCTGTACACACTAAAAACAAAAAAGTTTTATACAGAAGCAGAGCTAGGGGGGCATGGGGTGACTGCCGCAGGGCCCACACACCTAGAGCCCACCCCAGGGCCCCGTAAGGAGACACCTGTTAGTGAAGATTTTAAATGAAAAACATTTGTCAATGATGATGTAAGAAAAACCTGTATCTATTCATTTATTTATTCAGTAGTATATTTTTGGGGGGTATCTTATAGCCTACTTCATACAGTACCAAAATTAACATGAAAATTATTCGAAAATTAAATGAAAACAAATAGTTTTTAGCCAAGACCTTTCATTGTTCATCGTACATTATTTCAATAAAGAATGCTTGTCATGTGTTATTGACTGTACGAGCTCAACGTCGTCACGTCAGGTCATGTCTAGCTAGCTAAGTTACATTCAGGAGAAAAATTGATAGAAAGTACAAGTCAGGTGTGCTAAAACGCGAGGAGCGAGAGAATAAGAAAAGTTTAATTGCATCCTGTGTTTCACATAGAACCTACTTCTCCTCCTCGTCTTCCTTGCAACAAGACAACCGTGGATGGATAAACCAACGACTGCTGCTGGTGCTAGCGCTAGCCTGACAGGGGCTAATGAGGCCGGTGCAGATGGAAGCATGTCCTCCAAGCCCGTGGCCATGGAAACAAAAACACAAGAGGAGGAGGTGGACCACCAGCAACTGGGAGGAAGCACTTCAAGGACCTGCACTGGTAGTGAGGAGGTGGAGGAGGATAACATTGAGTGCTTTCTGAAATTTGAAGAGTTACCAGATGGTGGTGTCCTGTTACAATCCGCTTATAAACACACTCACCCTTGATCTTGGTATCAATGTGAATCTTAGGAGAGGGCAAGCTTATGATGAAGTAAGAACTGGACACTTAACGGGACTGCATGGCTAGAGTAAAAAATAACTGTTCGAACAAGGCTTTCTAAACTCAGAAAAAAAAGTCCTCTCACTGTCAACTGCGTTTATTTTCAGCAAACTTAACATATGTAAATATTTGTATGAACATAACAAGATTCAACAACTGAGACATAAACTGAACAAGTTCCACAGACATGTGACTAACAGAAATAGAATAATGTGTCCCTGGCGTTGTGGACACGGGTGGTGGATGGGCGTAATCCCATGACTCTGTATCAGCAGGTTGCGCATTCGATCCCCGTTCTCACGCTGAAGAGCCTGTTATACACAAGAAAACAGGAAACAGGCCACAGAAGCAGTTATACCACAAATAGAGCAACATTTATCCATCACCAGATGTATAAATGTGAAGTATCCCCTTGGCGTTTCCACTCACTACCAAATATGGTGGTGAGATGAAGCCCAGTGGCCGGTAGTGGGAGATGATGGAGCAAGATGGATTCTGGCCAAAATTCTGCAAATATTCTTATTGGTTAAATATTTGATCTCAATACAGTTTTCTTTTCCCAAAACTAGAATCTGAGTGGACTACGTTTTTTAGACTTTGCCCTTTGCCAAGATTTTTCAAAACTACATTGTTTAGAAGGAGAGCAAGGGCGAATTGAGTTATTGCACAATCACACTTCACAGAATAGGCATTCCCTAACAAAAAAAACCATGCTAGAACGTGCTAATAGGATATCGCTAGCTTGTGCTTGACTTCGCCCCCTCCTTGCTCGTTCTGCCCACTATGACTCATTTGTTCCCATTGGAAATGACAGGCTGTGGTCTATCTTGGGTTAGTTTATTGACATCTTTGGCTATACAGAGCCTGCCTGGGCTCCTTGAAGCCCTGCGACAAATAAAGCACCATAACCATACTACACCAAAGATGGCCTCTGAAGCTGATGGCCTGCTCTCAAAAAGGAGCACATTTGAGTTTACATCCTTTCTATCTATCTGCAAAAGGATTCAATAGATGTAAACATTGCAGTGGATCCAACTGACTGCTGCATGGCTGAGATCAGACAGATGCACACAGATGAGGCCTATGACAAAGATGAGGAACACTGCTAAAGAGATGGCCCGACAAAACAACACAACAACTGAGTATGCAGAGGAGAGAGCTCGCAAAAGGAAGAGGTTTCATGACGAGGACACAGAGGATGACCTGATTTCGGGAAAGCAGAAGGTGCTTTAAAGCTGATGTATACAATTACATACTCAATGTTTTTGTGTGGCAGTTTGAGAATCGATTTGCCGACTTCATAGAAATGGCATGACTGTCCTCTGTGCTCAACCCAAAGCACTTTGAATGCCCTGATGCAGAAAATAACATGCTTGAGCTCGCACATTTCTACTCAGAAGACATTTGTAAGCCTGAGGAAGTTGTGGATGAGTTCCTCTCTTTCCGCACAATGTATTCTGAGTTAGCCATGGATCTCAACTCTGACCCAGTCCTAGCATTCCTCATTGCCAATAACATGCACCGAGCGTATCTAAATCTGACCATTCTCCATAGAATCTACAAAATCATTCCCATCAGCAATGCCAGTTCCGAATGAAGAGCTATTTGCGTGCATGTATGAGGACTTTACTTTACTTTCTATTGAGCGGGACATTGACATTCACAAAGACAAAGTAGTTGGCAGGATTGTCAACATGAAGAAGAGAAGGATGACGTTTAAAACAGGACCTTGATTTGTACATAGTTCGTTCGCCTGTTGGGATTATTATTTTGTTTGATGGAATGCAAGATGGCTACATCACCTGAGCAAAAGACAATAGGGTGAGTGAAACATCATTTTTGGTTAAGATGAAAGCAGTCAGAATGTCATTACATGCCCTCTTGCTTATCACCTCTCGGTACCTATAGGCAGGCCATGTGTGTGTGTGTGTGTGTGTGTGTGTGTGTGTGTGTGTGTGTGTGTGTGTGTGTGTGTGTGTGTGTGTGTGTGTGTGTGTGTGTGTGTGTGTGTGCGTGCATGTGAGACACTGCCTGCTGGCGCTGCCTGTTTTGTAGCTGCAGACTGTCGTTTCTACTTTATCTTTGAATGTAGACCTGAATGTAGACCTTTCTCTGTCTGTCTGCTAAACAAGCGCTTCATACACTGCAATTAATGGTTTTGATTCATCTCCGCTTGAGTGTTGCTGTCCATGATGCTGACTACCACTGTGCGTTGTAGAGCGGCATGTGTTGTCCCTGGTGCTGAAACATATGTGACAATGCCTGATTTGTGTTTATGATAGGCCATCATCATCTATCCCTTTTTTTAATGATTTGGTCAGAAGGGCTCCTGAAGACTGCCCCTGTACTGAGACCCTAGCTCCGCACCTATTTCTATATAGTGCCAAATAGGGATTATTTTACTTGTAACCATAGCAGAACCCTTTTTGGTGCCATATAGAAACCCTTTTTTTGAAGGTTCTATAAAGAACCATGCTCATATATTTCTAAATGAAACCTTTATGGTAGTATAAAAAACCCTTTCCTAAGGTTCCATAAATAAATATTTCAAAAAGGTTCTAAATAACACCATAAAGGGTTCTGCTATGGCTACAACCGTTTTTGGTGAAGAATGGTTCTATAAAAATCTTTCTCAATCTCAAAGGTTCTATAAATCACCATTTGAAGAATCATACAGGGTTCTTTTTTCTGGTTAGCCATATTCTATTGTTACAATTCCAGAGTTAGCTGTGCTAGCTCTGGAACAGCTGGGGGTCCCCGAAGAGAGAACTGATTTAAACAACAGTCCTGATTTGACACAAGGTCTTTCATAAGACACATTCCCTTGTCATAGTCATCTTTAATTAGTAATGCTATAACAATACAGATTAGATCAACTGAAATGACCCTCTCACTCATGGTTGCACAAAAATAGCTATGAGCAAATCACACCCCAAAATATTCTAATGAGCCACTGCCCCTACATTTGAATGCTTTCCATCATCTTTCTCTGTCTAATGTTCAACCCGTTTCTAAGGTAACATCAGGCATTTTTCCTATTGGCAACACTGATGCCCAGGCCTAAGCAAGTAGATTTTCTCTTTTAGTCTACATTTTTACCCTTGGCCTTCCATCTCAAATCAAATCAAATCAAATTTATTTATATAGCCCTTCGTACATCAGCTGATATCTCAAAGTGCTGTACAGAAACCCAGCCTAAAACCCCAAACAGCAAGCAATGCAGGTGGAGAAGCACGGAACAGCTGGGGTGAGTGAAACATCATTTTTGGTTAAGATGAAAGCAGTCAGAATGTCATTACATGCCCTCTTGCTTATCACCTCTCGGTACCTATAGGCAGGCCATGTGTGTGTGTGTGTGTGTGTGTGTCAAGGTCCTGTTTTAAACGTCCTGTTTTAAACGTCAGCTCTTTTAATATCGTGTTGGTTAGATAGGACATTATTCTCACCTCCCATCAGCACACTGTGAAAAGGTGTTTTCGGAAGTTTGCGAGGTGGGGAGAATCTCATGCCTGCCATTTTAGCCCAGTGCAATCCAATGGCAGGTGAAACCATGACAGGGAGAGAAGAAAAGTGAACTAGCCTCAGCTTGCTTGTTTGCCTCATGCCAGAACAAGAAATCAACTTCAGCAACAGTCTCAGGAATTCTCTTCAAATGGAATGTGAGACAATTAGCTGTGGTGGGCAGCTCATAGCAAATGAATGTGAACCTAAAGTTAAGATTATCAGAGATTGGGGGCCTCCTGGGTGGTGCAGTGGCCCAGGTCGCCAGGTGCACGGTGTTTCCTCCGACACATTGGTGCGGCTGGCTTCCGGGTTGGATGCGCGTTGTGTTAAGAAGCAGTGCGGCTTGGTTGAGTTGTGTTTCGGAGGGCGCATGGCTTTTGACCTTCGTCTCTCCCGAGCCCGTACGGGAGTTGTAGCGATGAGACAAGATAGTAACTACTAACAATTGGATACCACGAAATTGGGGAGAAAAGGGGGTAAAATTCAAAAAAATAATAAAAGATTATCAGAGATTGGTGTCTATTACAAGGAAGATTATCAGAGATTGGTGTCTATTACAAGGAAGATTATCAGAGATTTTGTGTCTATTACAAGGAAGATTATCAGAGATTGGTGTCTATTACAAGGAAGATTATCAGAGATTGGTGTCTATTACAAGGAAGATTATCAGAGATTGGTGTCTATTACAAGGAAGATTATCAGAGATTGGTGTCTATTACAAGGAAGATTATCAGAGATTGGTGTCTATTAGAATGCCTATACTGCTCATGTCAGGTGTCATTTGAC
The DNA here is from genome assembly GCF_002021735.2 of Oncorhynchus kisutch. NCBI lineage: Eukaryota > Metazoa > Chordata > Actinopteri > Salmoniformes > Salmonidae > Oncorhynchus > Oncorhynchus kisutch. Next base: position 59,121,738 of record NC_034176.2, read on the forward strand.
CAGACTGTTTTGGCCTCTTTGTTTTAACTTGGAGACATAACCAACACAAAACTCAAACTATTGAACTATTACTCACTAGTATTCATGAATATACACTCAAGGTCAATATCTTTATTGTACTCAGAGTATACAGAGTCCAATAAGTAAAGGTCATGCGCAGTTGAAGTGTTAATTAATGTTATTACAACACTGTTGCTCAAACACTTGAGCCTGACTAGTCATATTTTTTAATTGTTATCATTTCCTAATGGCATGCATAGCCTTGAACAGGGACAAAATGGTTACGAGTGTGTTCCTCTATTAAAGGGTTAATTCAAGCCCTTTATATACTTCCCCAGAGTCAGATCAACTCATGGATACCATTTGTATGTCTCTACATCCAGTATGAAGGAAGTTAGAGGTAGTTTTGCGAGCCAATTGAGCTAACACTAATTAGCAGCTTCCTTCAAAAATGCATGCAGAGACATACAAATGGTCTCCACAAGTTTTTCTGACAGACTGAGGAAGTGTATAAAGGGCTTCATTGCCAAAAGCTCAAAGTATCCATTTAAGGCTATTCGATTTTTGTATTCATGCTGGTGCAAATAAATTACATTGCATTTGCCTCCAAATGTGTGTTGATTAACACTAGTTGTGTCACGTTCTGACCTTAGTTATTTTGTTATGTCTTTGTTTTAGTATGGTCAGGGCGTGAGATGGGTGGGTTGTCTATGTTAGTTTTTCTATGATTTACTATTTCTGTGTTTGGCCTGGTATGGTTCTCAATCAGAGGTAGCTGTCAATCGTTGTCCCTGATTGAGAACCATATTTAGGTAGCCTGTTTACTATTGTGTTTCGTGGGTGATTTTTTCTGTTTTCTGTTGAGTGTCTGGACCAGCCAGAAGAGTTTTCGGTTGTCGGTTTATTGTTTTTGTTCAGTGTTCAAGTTCTTTATTAAAAGATATGGACACGTACCACGCTGCACCTTGGTCCTCTTCTTCTTCCACCGACGACGACCGTTACAAGTTGAATATGTTTAATGCGTTAATAAATATTGCTCATTTGAAAGTAATTGCACAGTCTGAATTCTCAAAGACATAACAAGCTCAAATGACTAATGCAATGGGCAACTATCATCTTCCTGGCTGCGACATATTAACCTTGAGGTATTGCCAGTGAGTTCCCTCTGTCACAATTGGTTTTATCTGTAATCCTATTCCCTGTTTGAACATATTATTCTCCTTATTTATAGTGAGGCTTATCCAAACTCAACTTGTGGGGCAGTGGCAATTCTGTCAGTGACACAATAACATTTTTTTATTCTCTTTTAATCTCCTCCACACTATTTAAGGTCTTATCAGCTTGCATTAGACTGAGGAAGATAAGGGAGGAAAACGAAGATCTCCAGCACAATGTCGGATGTTACGAAGTCAAGCCCTCAATGTTTCAGTAGTGATGAAGGGGCTGATAAATGGGGGGGGGGGGGCAAGGCATTTCTCGACTGTTAATAAGTTGGACACATGACTGGAGCCAGTCAGACAGAGCACCATAATACTACCGTCCATTGTGACTAGGGATCCATGTGTGGTTTGATCCTTAAGAGTAAAATCCTCCATAGCTCAATGTCCTGGCTCATGCATATGTTTGAGTTTTGCATGTCTGTCTCTTATTTCACTCACAATCATCTCAGCATGTCAATCAAAAGTCTAAAAAACGAAAAACCAAAAGAGAGCATTTGGCTAAATTGTGTAACATCACTGATTCATAATGTATAAAAATGAATACAACCCAGGAGAAGAAGTCTTGGTTGTGAATCATAAATACTCCCACATGTTAGAAGTAAGCAGAGTGAGGATGAATTTGGCAGTGAGTCCAACCGGCCTCACAACTGCATACCACGTGTATGGCGTTGTGTGGGGAGCGGTTTGCTGGTTTGGGGTTATGGTATGGGCAGGCATAAGATATGGACAACGAACACAATTGCATTTTATCGATGGCAATTTGAATGAACAGAGATACTGTGACGAGATCCTGAGACCCATTGTCGTGCCATTCATCCCCCGCCATCACGTCATGTTTCAGCATGATAATGCACAGCCCCAAGTCACAAGGATCTGTACACAATTCCTGGAAACTGAACATGTCCCAGTTCTTCCATGGCCTGCATACTCACCAGACATGTCACCCATTGAGCACGTTTCGGATGCTCTGGATCGACCTGTTCCAGTTTCCGCCAATATCCAGCAACTTTGCACAGCCATTGAAGAGAAGAAGAACAACATTCCACAGGCCGCAATCAACAACCTGATCAACTCTATGCGAAGGAGATGTTGTCGCGCTGCAGGACGCAAACGGTGGTCACATCAGATCCAGACTGGTTTTCTGATCCATGCCCCTACCTTTTTTTAAGGTATCTGTGACCAACAGATGCATATCTGTATTCCCAGTCATGTGAAATCCATAGATTAGAGCCTAAAGAATTTATTTCAGTTGACTGATGTCCTTATATAAACTGTAACTCAGTAAAATCTTAGAAATTGTTGCATGTTTTGTTTATTTCTTTTCAGTATATATTACTGTTCATACTTTCAAGACAAATTAGGCCAACCTTGTTACCATTACTAACAAAGACATTCTGCTAAGATGTCACCTTGTCAGTTTCACGCCAAGGGAATTTGTGCAACAAAACAGCTGCTGATGAATACTACCAATCATTATTAAAACATGTTCTGGGGCCCCAGTGAGTGTGTGGGGTAGAGGGAGACACAGATTTGTTGGTGTAGGGACTCAAACCAATGGGTTGCGTCTTAAAATCACACATGGAACACTCTTGCTGTTCCCTTGAGGGGTTGCACTAACCTGCCTTGCTGAGGAAAACATTTGGTTGAGTCAGAAGATTACATGTTTATCGAAATCCATATTTTTGTGCTGTGGGCGCCAGCCGGCTGCTAGTTAAATCCACTAGATAAGTCAACATTCCAATCTAGATAAGTAAACATTCCACTGTCTTTCATGAGTGGATAAAAAAGTTAGGTCTTCTATTCCACTGAAGTAAACTTCACTTCTTACAGACACCCCAAGGAAACAACTGCAGTGGAGAGATACCTACCGCTTCCTCTCACCTGTCAATGCATCCTTGACTCACATGCAGACGCATACTCATGCACTGTCAAATCACTATCGCCTTAGGCCACAGTCTGGTGCTGCCACGGCAACACCATGGCGACAGTAGATTCAGAGGGAAAGCTGACAGACAGTTGGAGGAGTACTCTTTAATCCCACAGACATTTGGTAGGTATTTTAGTGTGGTTGAATATGTATCAGCTGAAAGGAGAGCAGTGGGTGGAGGAGAGACAATGGAGGCTAAAAGACAATGAGGAAGGGGGCAGAGGTTTGTGTGCCTGCCTGCCCGTCCATGCGTGCCTGCGTGCGTGCGTGCGCGTGTGTCTAAAACTAATATTAATACCAGTGTCAATTATCCCAATTTACTATTATGAAGTGGCAATACAGGGAGCTAATTTGGGTTAATTGTTAACTTAGATGCATGTGCATGATGCCTTTATTGCTATCCATTTTATTTGAGAGTTGATGATGTAAAATGGTATTCATTTTCTGTCTCAATCAATCTTTTCCAGTGAGATTGAACAGCCACCGGTGCAGATCCAATATACACTTTTTTCACACTATTTATTTGATCATAAGAATATTAACTGAATAAATGTGCTATTCTAATTCGTACAACCAGTGAAGCATGGAATAGAGTGTTGAATATGGTACTTGCTAGATGTCAAGAATATACGTTCACATTGTATTATCACATTGTATTTAGGATAGTAGGATACACATATTTTGGAATTTCTCAAAATGCTTGTAAAAATTATTGTTGGATCTCAGACTATCCAGCAGGTGAAGAAGCCGGATGTGGAGGACCTGGGCTGGAGTGGTTACACTTGGTCTGGGGTTGTGAAGCCAGTTGGACGTACTGCCAAATACTTTAAAATGACGTTCGAGGCGGCTTATGGTAGAAAAATCTGTGGCCTTGTGTTGTGTGCACATTTTAAATGGGCCTTTCTTTGTCTCTAGCACAAGTTGCAGCTGTGTAATGATCACGCTGTTAAATCAGCTTCTTGATATGCCACACCTGCCAGGTTGAAGGATTGCACAGCATTTTAGGAGAGAAATAAGATTTTTGTGCGTATGGAACATTTCTGGGATTTTTTTTATTTCAGCTCTTGAAACATGGGACCAACACTTTACATACTGTGTTTTGTATTTTTGTTCAGTGTATATAAGTCAGTGTTCTGTGGCATCCCTCTCCCAAGCTCCAGCACTGGCCCCCCAAGGGGACAAGGGAGACTATTACTGCAAGCTAAATGGGTCAGAAGCATCCAGTGACCCGGAGAGCCTGGTAATCAAACAACTGTTTCTCCATTACTTTTTTTTATAACCCTGTGCTGTAACAGTCATCTGCCACTGTTTTTTCCCCCAGCTTTGTTTTCCTTAGCGGAAGACATAAAAAAAATGAAAAGGGATTGTCACCGTCATTCCTCTAGTGTAAGATCATGACATAGACAATTGATTCCAAGATGTTATAAATGGAAATAACGAAGCTCCAACACATACTAATAAACACTCGGTGACAGACACACCAACACCAGCTGCAGCCTCCCAGTCCATTAATTCTTTCCATCCAGAAGTCATTTATAGTGTCTGGTCAGAATGGTGGTCGCTGATATTTAGACACCACTCTGCAGAGTTAATGTTTTGAACATGGTTTGCTAATGTGTGATATATGTTTCGGGTGACCTTTGTGGACGAAACTGTCCTGGAATGAATTGATTAAAATTACATTGTGTATTCCTGGAAAGATTGCCTCCAGCAACCAGAAAAACATTATAAATAAAGAACATTGTTGTAGAGAGGGGGTGTTTACCTGATGTGTAATGTTAACTTGTATAGCTAGTAGCAAGTCAAATTAACGCGAGAAAACACTCGTTGGTTAGCAATGAGGACCCTGCAGATGCCATGCCTTCTGACAAAGGCACATCATATAAAAATCTAACACCTATACCTTTATAGATAAATCAAGTCTACTGCCCCAGCTGTTTCCTGTTAGAGAGAGAGAAGAGAGAGGGGGGGGGGCATCATTAGTGTGTTAGCATACACAGGTACAGCTGTTTTATTGCATTCCCCAAAAATGGAATATTTCTCTTTTCTCCAAGACATAAACATCACTTATACACTTTAAAGCTGAGGCTAGACGTATGATCCCATTGGGTCAGGAAGCCATTTTGTCCCATGCATTTCCCATAGGGATAAACTCGGAGAAATGATTTGGCCACGTTCCATAGCATATCTCCTTCACAATGATTTTGGGAATGGTTCCATGCATTATTGTGACATGTGAAAATGTGTGTGATTAAAATGTCCATCTCTTTATTCTAATATTTTCCTAAACTCGGTTTAAAAAAAACCTAATGTGGTCATTAGAGCGGGTCATTTGTGTGAAACGTAATGTTCCTGCTTCTTGCTAACCATAGCCTGACATAAAGGATCATAATGAAGTGACAGTCTAAACCTGCACACCAGGAGCCATAAAAAATGATCCCACCACTTGATCTAATAAATTACATCTCTCCCAGAATTCATCAGCAGGGAGCAGCCACTGCACAGTGACACACATCCCAGAGGTTGCTAATGAAAGTGACCTGTATTGTGCTCAACGCAATTACACAGTTCACCGATTCATTACTCTCTTTGGGTAAATAATCGGCCTGCACGGATTGCAAGCCACTGACTTGGGCATAAATACAGGAAGATACATCATCAGATGGTGAGATGATGAGTAACAGTTGACACTGCAATTAAAACAATATTCAGTTATTTTCCCTCTCATTTTTATCGTCAAGTGTACCAAAGTAATTATAATGTTTGAAGATGAAACGAGAGCTTGAACAACTGCTCTAGTTATCTAAGCTTGAGTACCATAGAAGAAAAAAAACATCTTCATTATTGACCTTGTTACATCAAGGGTCAATGAAACTAAAAAGCATTTGAACCTCGTTTGAATATTCCTCCTCATGTAATTTTCCACAGTATCTTCAAGTTGTTTGATGTCTGACTTGCAGAAACAAAACAAAAAACATTTTGACTGGGACATCTTAACCAATGGTTGACCCTCTAGCCTCACTTTTCCCTCCACCCCTCACTAAACCGTATTTTACAAGACGCAGAGAGAGTTGTCATCGGGACAGGGCCTGGAACACAACATTTTGTCTGGCATGACTAAATTGCATTTAAGAGTTGCACAGCTGGAGGGCTCGTGCATAGTTCCCCTCTGCATTAAGTCAACCCGTTCCCTGAAACCCATGAAATCAGATGCCTGTATAACACTGGAATGAAGGCAGCAGACTGGAAATGAAAACCGGGAAGCAGGCCCCAATTTGTCTGGTAATGGTGCACGGTCTGAACAGGATTACACTTCTGCCAGACTACTCTTTCCTCTACAGTCATAAGTTATTACATTTCATTATTAGCCATTAATACTGGAGAAAATACATTTCCAGGTAGTAGGAAATCTAATAAGAGAATACAATTACAATACAATCAGTGTCTCCCGAAGGCCAAATATTCTCAACACATAAATAAATGTCTTACAAATGTAAGGGGGAAGTGTTATTGTGCATACAATAAATGTTGACCATGCATTGGTTATGAACCCATGCTTACTTGCTTTTGATTGGATCAATGCTGATTGGATAATGCTGCAGGCTCCTGTTTACCTCCTTTGTTTCCCTCAGAAGGCAGAAAATGCCTCAGTGAGAATCGGGGTAAATTCAATTGTGATACCAGAGGGGAATTTGAACATTCAAAGTGTGGTTAGGATCTCTTCTCGCTTCTGTGTTTCAGCTGACCACACTAAAACCAATGACACAGGAGGGTATGTCTTGTCTGTTTTACTCCTCTATCTCTCCTGTGTATGTCAGTCAGACAGGGTATCATTTGTACTTTGTATTAATGGTGCGAGGTAGTTGAGGGTGTGAGACGGATCAGGTGGGCCTTGTTGTGGATTGATCTGGATGGGGTCTGGATGAACGGAGCAGGAGGAAGTTGTGCCTCCTACTGGAACCATGCGGTTCAGTCTTCATCTGGCCCAATGACAGTTGCTGTCCATGTGAGGGATGGATACGCACCGGACCTGGATGTAGTGACGTTCAAATCCCTCACAGTTGAAAAGATCCACCGTCACGTAGGACTCCAGCGCTTTTTCAGTGTGAAAGGTCAACTTGAACCAATTTACTGCATCATGGATAGTTTTTATGTGATGGCCTTTTTAGTTTCAGAAAGAAGACAAGGGCCAGTACCAATCGATCCGGCTGACTTTATTCACATCATTTTTAGAGATGTGTTTGCTGTAAACTTCAGTCAACAGACAGAGGCCTTGATTTTCCAAAGTAAATGGTAAGGTAAAAGGACAGCTGGAAAAGCGGATTACGGGCAAAAAGTCCTATAAAACCCAGACTCATGTTTCAAGCTTTGATTGCAAACCAGCAGTTCGATGTTCCGGCTGTTAGGGGTTTGTCGACAAAATATGTGATTGTCACTGTTTGATCACACAACTCCGGAATGGTAACACCAATAATAGTGTTTCAATCTGATGTTCTGTCTGCTGCTGGTCATTTGAGACTCCAAATTCGTTCTCCTACGAATGGGCCACAACCAGCATTAAGTATTCTAAAAGCCATAGCTAGTTTAACAAAGTTTGAAACTTTGGAATTAAAGTGCTGCAGCAAATCCCATAATCACCACATAGGGAAAAGGTCATTAATAACTAGTGGAAAAAATCAGTATGCAATATCTATTTAATTGAATTAATCAAACTTAATAGAGCACTGTTTCGCTCTAACTCCCCTGAATACCCTCTGATACACATCTAAATGAGGGATTTACATTAAAAGGGGAACAGAGAAGGCTCATGGACAGAGACAAACTGGCAAGTGCCTCTTCCAAAAAATGTGCTCTATAATTATGTTAATCATTATTCACCTCGAGCGATGGGAGAAGGTAAGAATTACTACTGAGGAAAGACAGGGGGGGGGGGGCCTGGTCAATGTGTATGGTAATGAGCTGTCAAATATAATTGAGCTAATTTTACATAATATTCATACGCAGTGTGAGCACGTTATTAACACAAAGAGAGGACATATGGAGGCGTGGCCGCACTATGGCCCCTAAAATGCTGTTTCAAATGTTCGTCCTAATAGGAGCAGGCAAGAGGGTGTGGATCTTCTCTAGCTTCAAAAGCCCCTCAGCATCTCCATCTCTCCAAGGCACCACGGCCTGAGAGGTACTCAGAATGAAGGTAAAAGCAGCTTAAAGGGAAACTAGAAAAACCTGGAGGCGGGTGCTTGAGGCAGATACAAGGAGAACCGGCATTGGGGTGGAACGAGCTGGAAAAGACTGCTCAGAACAGAATGCGACAGAGAGGAGTCATCAATGACCTATGCTTCCAAAGGAGCGGTGGGCCTAAGTAAGTTAGTAAAGGGAAACTGTTCAGCTACAGCCGGTGCAGGCTAGAGCAGGACCATAAGAGTTCACATGTGGTAATGTCCCTTTTGCTTTTAATGAGTCCATTTCCTTGGAAGTTAACTATGATATTGGCAGTGGAAAGTGATAACTGAATTAAGATATCCATCAATAAAGAGCGGAGGAGGGCAAGGTGGAAGTGTGTTAGAGTGGAATAGTCATTGGCGTGTTTCTGTCATGTCCCATGGGCGTTGGCTGACAGCCCCCTGCCAATAGAGGTGGGTGGAGGTACAGGCCAGTGATGACAGATTAGAACGCGAGGCTTGCATAGAGTCCGGGGCTCATCGGTGTGCCATTAGAGACATGGTGATGGCTCTCAGTGCTTCATTGGCTGCTCTTCACACTCAATAAACCCACTGCTGCCACCCGGCCTCGTTGTTTTCACTGTCACACATTACCTCAGCGATATATGGCACAGAGTGGCCCGATTACTGTGTATGAGCCTTCACACTTCACACGTCATTATTTGGTTTGAGAATGCACAGCCTTGTCTCACCATTTACAGGAACTTTATCTCTGGGGACATTTAGCTCATTAGATTGACAGTAGATAGAGTTGATTTATATCTGTCAAGTTTGTTGATGTAAAACAATGATTCTGAATGAAAATACTTTGATTATGAGTTATGCTGCTTATTGCAGCTGGTAGAACAGATGGCATATTTTACAGGGCAAGGGAAAAGTCTTGCTATTGTCGTATGCATTAATGCAGTATTTCAGAACTATTGGTATCACTGAACGACAATGCCACAGAGAGCTGCATGGGACAATCCCTTCTTATTTAAGGTTTAAAAACCTTTTGAAATTAATGTTGTGTGGAGCATCACAAAGCCGTTATGTGTCCATGACTTCAAAAGTGCCTGAGTAAAGGGTTTAAAAGTGCATTCAAATTGTATACATTTAAGGGAGAAGTTTCATGTAAAATATTAAATTGATGACCTAAAGTTGAGGTAGATAATAATCCAATTACATTTAATGTAATCTCTAATAACCAAAAAACAAGTCTCATCAACATTGTGGTGACAAGTCATATTTTGCAAACATAGTATTTTTGATGTACAATACCCAGTGCTCAGAATCCCTCCCTCCTATCCTCAGTCACTTGTCTTGTCATCAGTCTCTTACTGGTTTAGCCAGGGTAACGGAGGATACTGACAAAGGATACTGACAGAGGATAAAACACCAGAGAGGGAACTGTAGCAGTCCTTATCCCTCTCCTGTTAGTAGTATGTGAAAAGCTAATAGTTATCATTAGAAAAACAGGAGTGGCGAAATGAACCAAATCTGTTGGATTAACACTATTCACCAGCTAGTCACTGATTGTTTACATTCTGCTGATGGTATGTGTCTTTAGTGATGTTGTGCATATTTGTCAGATCAACTATTGTGCAACTATTTCCTTTGATCCCATGCCCTCTGATGTCGTCTGGCGTATGGATGAAGCATATCCGAAAAGCTCAGAGGAATGGGAATTCGTGTTACAATAAAATCTAGTATTTTATGAATGTTACATGAATTTTCACACAAAATATGTATAACGTTCTGTTCTCGGTGGGAAGTGAATGTCTAAATGGGCACTTAGATGGAAAGTGGTGTTTTAGGAAATGCAGCGACTCAATAAATAAACTATTTTATAGGCAGCCCATAAACCAAGAAAATAGTATAATTGACCCATGTTTGTGGCTTTTGCAGTGGGATTCCATTATTTGCATTACAATCAATGATTTTCTCTCTTTCTTAACAACAGATGAATGTTGTGATGTCTGATGCACTACAGCCTAGGTGACCTTAACATGCGAAAGCAGCAGCAAAGAGAAATCAGTCAGATTTCCCCTGTCTCTATTGATTAGCCGATGGAAATGTAGATGGACAGAGTGGACTAAACTCTGTTTTGTGGGTGCAAAGGTGACCTTGTCACTTTGTAATCAGAAAAAAACGAGTGTAAATAATAAGCGCTCTGTCGAAGACGCCTTGTGAGTGATTAAATTCTTTAGAGGGCGATTCAAATTCATTTGTTCCTCTACCAAGGAGAGAAAAATAGGCATATTATTCATTTAGCCAATTAGGGCACATTGGAAGCAATATCGCATGCATAAAAAAAAACGTTCTCGATGTGCCGTAGCTTAGCATGAAAAACTCAACCCCCGGAAAATTCTGGATGCATGTCAGAGAGACTAAAAGTTGGACCTGACCCTGCGAAGCTAGGCATTAAGCCACTAATTGCAATTAGAATTGAGCCTTTGATTAATAATAGGTGGAAGTCTCTGGATATTACCCTTGAATGCAAATGTTCAGAGTAATTGCTTTTCTTTCTCTCATCTAATCCACATTCATTGTCTAAAGGTGTCAGAGATCGAACGAATGACATCGATAATGTTAAGCATTTCCAGAACCTAAACCTCAGTTCATTTAGCTACGTCATGTTTGACAGTGGAGTTGATGAAATGGTTCACTGTCACTGGTGTATTCCTCATCTACATCCGCGGGACCCCACAAAAACACAGGGTATACTTAGGAAGTATTTTCATCTGTAGTTATGCCTCGAGTATTGAATATTTATTTCGACTTTTCATTTGCTCTTGATTAAATAGTAGTATGAAGAAGGAGCTGACATTCAAACAATGTTCTTAAACCGCCTTGTCTCTTCTTATAGCGACTTTTCAAAGTTGTTCTTGAGTAATTGATCATTCCAATCTCCCCAAAATGTTGTAAGATGCCCCTCAAAAACCATTTGGATTAGTTGAGCTTTTTTGGGGGGGTGTAGCATGCCTTGTCTGTGCTGACTGAACACGTATGTTAAAGTGGGAAATGTGTTATTTCCAGCTGCCTATCACTAAACAAGTGTTGACGCCTCAGTTCCCATAGCACTTAGAACTTGTTTTAAATGCTCTTTGCTTGATGCGTGCCTAGCAAATCCATTGGTTCTATCAATAGAATGCTTCCAGTTTGGTGACGGCCTTGTCTGAAACTGTGAGATCAGGTTGCTGCTTTAGCATTGGACCCAATACAGAACTTTCGACATTGGAACAAAAATGCAGCGTCTGCAGGAAACGAGTACTCCAGCCACTCTCTTCCAATAAACAAACCAGTTGCTATTAAATGAATTAGCTGGTTAGAGCAAAATAGGCTAATAACACTAAAACTCCTTTTACATCAAACTAAGAAGCTAACTAAACTCTGTATTGGTGGGCTGTGAGGCAGAGTTGAGTGAAGCAGCTTCCACTGTAAACCTGACCCCGTCCTTATAAATCACAATAAAATATTACAGGCTGAGGCATAGAACGAGCAGCATTTTTTCCCCACTTGTTATGGAAACCCAAAGGAGTCCTACCTAACCGCCCAGTGGTTTTCCATAGCCCCCCTACACACAAACACACTCCACAGCGGTTAAGCTCTATCCATGATGCTGATACAGCGCAGAGGAGATACAGATTTTGCGCCAACCTGTCACTAAATCATTTGTAATACGGAAATTGAGAGGGCACATGTTTCAACTGACGGGGCTAAGCCCACTTTTGCCCCCTCATGGAGCCAGACCCGCCCTCCTTGCTCCTAGCTACCTCAACATGAGGATAAAAGACTATTTGGCTGGCAGCCAGCTTATCTACTGTCACTGTGCTGGCTTCCATTAGGCTTTTCACACTGGTGCCTATGTCTCGCGATGAGCCCTTGGACTTGTGCATTTACATGCAAAACCTTTTATTTCCTCATGGTTGCTGGGGTGACAAAGGGTATCGTTGCTTATTCCACCGACCACATTTTAGGCCTAAAAGATAACAAGAATTATAAAGCAAATTATTTATGGTTAAGCTAATGAGTTCTGCATTCCCTTTGAGTGTAATTTAAACTATTTTATTCCTTGTGTAGTCACTTATAATTAATGTATAAAATCTTCTTATTTTAAATAAATTCTTTCCAAATTTCTGTTGGATTTTCTCAATCTTTCAAGACAACACAGACAGACATTCCAGGTAAAGATTCATGCCATGGGTTTAATCAGGTTATATTCATTATAACTTTATCAAACAATGCCTTAAAGCACAAATTATGTGTGGGAAGCTGATTCATGTAGGAGTAAAGCTTCTATTCAAAAGTAAAATACGCTTGTTTTAAGTTTGTTTTTAACAACTTTTTTCCCATTTCACATTTGTATGTGGTTTTAAAGATTAATGTGGTTCTCTCTTTAAGTTTCTAAAAACTCTCCAAAAAATGTCTGATTAAATTAATTTATCGATATACCACATCAAATAAGAATAACAAAAAAAGAGTTACAAACACATATTTTGAAGACGTTATCACATGTGAAGATAAATGGTTATGTTTCTAGCTCCAACAGTGCAGTAATACCTAACAATACTATATTGGAGATTCTTCAAAGTAGCCACCCCTTGCCTTGATGACAGCTTTGCACACTCTTGGCATTCTCTCAGCCAGCTTCATGAGGTAGTCGCCTGGAATGCAATTCAATTAGCAAGTGTGCCTTGTTAAAAGTTCATTTGTGGAATTTATTTAATTCTTAATGTGTTTGAGCCAGTCAGTTGTGTTGTGACAAGGCAGGGGTGGTATACAGAAGATTGCCCTATTTGGTAAAAGACCAAGTCCATATTATGGCAAGAACAGCTCAAAAAAGCAAAGAGAAATGACAGTTCATCATTACTTTAAGACATGAAGGTCAGTCAATACGGAAAATGTAAAGAACTTTAAGAGTTTCTTCATGTGCAGTAGCAAAAACCATCAAGCGCTATGATGAAACTGGCTAAATGCTTCACAGAGTTCAAGTAACAGACACTCAATATCAACGGTTCAGAGGAGACTCAATGAATCAGGCCTTCCTGGTCGAATTGCTACAAAGAAACCAATACTAAAGGACACCAATAAGAAGCAATGGACATTAGACTGGTGGAAACCTGTATTTTGGCCTAATGAGACCAAATTTGAGATTTTGGTTCCAAACGTTGTGTCTTTGTGAGATGCACAGTAGGTGAACAGATTATCTCTGCAAGTGTGGTTCCCACCATGAAAGCATGGAGGAGGTGCTTTGCTGGTAACACTGTCAGTGATTTATTTAGAATTCATGGCACACTTAACCAGCATGGCTACAACAGCATTCTGCAGCTGGTTTGCTTAGTGGGACTATGTATTTTTTGCAGACACAAAACACACATCCTGGCTGTGTAAGGGCTATTTGACCAAGAAGGAGAGTGGTGGAGTGCTGCATCAGATGACCTGGTCTCCACAATCACCCAACCTCAACACAATTGAGATGGTTTGGGATGAGTTGGACCGCAGAGTGAAGGAAAAGCAGACAACAAGTGCTCAGCGTATGTGGGAACTACTTCAAGACTGTTGGAAAAGCATTCCAGGTGACTACCTTATGAAGCTGGTTGAGAGAATACCAAGCGTGTGCAAAGCTGTCATTATGGCAAAGGGTGGCTACTTTGAAGAATCTAAAATCGAATATATATGTTGATGTAACACTTTTTTGATGACCACATGATTCCATATGTGTTATTTCATAGTTTTGATATCTTCACTATTATTCTACAATGTAGAAAATAGTCCAAATAAAGAAAAATCCTTGAATGAGTAGGTGTGTCCAAACTTTTGACTGGTACTGTACATGATGGTGTGTATAGACAGTATGGACAGGATCTGAATAGAAAAGGTGTGTACAGCAGTAGTTATATAGCATGACCCTAGACTAGAATACAGTATATGCGTATGAAGTGGGTTAAACAGTATGTAAGTTACCGGGTAGAGTACCAGGTAGAGTACCGGGTAGAGTACCGGATGGTAGCCGGCTAGTAACAGTGACTAAGTTCAGAGAAGGGTACTGGGAAGAGTCCGGCTAGTGTTGACTATTTAACAGTGATGACCTGGAAATAGAAGCAGTTTTTTAGTCTCTCGGACTCAGCTTTGATGCGCCTGTACTGTCTCTGCCTTCTAGATGGTAGCGGGGTGAACATGTAAAACCAGACTAAGTACAACACGGCCCTCTTTATTTTTATCTTTCTCATCATCCACTCAAAATATACCATGAAAAGCTGAACGACGAAGGAACATTTGGTAATTTCCCTCGTGACTACCTACAATTGAAACGAGACAACTTATTAAAACATGGATTGCCAATTAGTCGTTATTAAAACAAATTTTAAAAAAACAAGAGGGAGAGCATGACTTGAAATGCAGAAAGACAGGGAATTGTTTGAGTCATGATGAGGCAGGGCAGAGCTGGATGGCAGAACACAACAGACGAGAACAGCCAGGTGAAGTCTGAGATACGGACAGGGAACTGTGGAGGGAACCACAACCAAGGGCCTAATTACCCAGCATGTTAGAGCTGGGTCTCACGCCCAAACAAGCATTGTCGGAGTGGTCCCTCAGGAGATTGACAGCAAAAAAAGAGGCGGGTAGTGAGGAGGAGATGTGCTGCTAGTGCTGACAGTCAAAGCTCGTAATGCAAAGTCTCCGTATTGTTGTACTTTTATTCAGCCATCTCAGTAAGATAATTACCTTCATTTTCAACGTGTCTAATTGAATGATTATGATCTGTCTGTCTGTGGGCGTGCGTGGCAGTGTCTTATGTCCCACATCCTCATTTCAAAACAGTTATGGGACATAGAGGTCAATGGGTTAATGGATTACTTTATTGACCACTTTACTGCCTGTATGTCCTTAGAGTTTGACATTGTTGAAGAGCATGAGGAGACTAACGATCGGTGCATCAGGAATAATGGCGTGTCAGGGGTGTCAAGAAGGCCAGTCAGGAAGAACTCCACAGGGAATCACCTGATTTAACAGAGAACCTGTCCCTCTCCATGTACCGTGTGTAAACGGAGACAGGAGGAATCCAAACGGAACAGTGATCCATGAAAATGTCCTTAAAATATATACTATAAATAGAAGTAGCTTGATAGGAATGATCATTTCCTGTTTTTATATGTGTGTGATGAGAGTGTTAATTGTCTTGCCAGTCTTGGTCTTATGGGCATTGACTCAAAGAGGTGCATCTGTGATGGTGTTAGTCCCTCAGCATGCTGGAGGTGAATTAATAGGCATACCATGGCACCTTTTCATATTTAACTAAACCTTTCCACAGACTCCACTGTCCAGACCAATGAACGTGATGCTGTGGGGCCAGACAGAACCTGACAGGAGGACAAATCGCCTCGCTTTTCACTCCTCTTTGAGCAGCACCTCACCTATCTCTCCCGTCACATTAGAGGAGACGCGCCATTTCATCACCCAGTCGATCCCCCACAGCACTGGCCGGCTGCTCCCCATGCCCCCCTCCCAGCCACCCCATGCTCAGAGAGCCTCATCTACATATGGCTTCTGGCCTTGCTCGCCAGCCCTAGCCCCCCGATGAAGAATCACTGTGTCAAACGGGGAGCTCATTAAACTTTTATACCAAGATTGTTGTGCTACCCTCGGCCTTCTCGGTATCCATTCCCCCACAATACCTTTGACTTTTTAGCCTCCAGGCAGAAAGCGTACGTAAAATCCACATGGTGGTGGGTTCAGCAATGGGGGTGAAAATAGGAACGTAGACATGGAAAATGAGCCGATTCCCTTATTACAATGTAGGACATGTATCACATTCGGCTTGACCACAGGGCCTTCTAGAGAATCTTTCCAGGGTCTGTTAGACACTGAGCTATTAGATCATTAGCACTGCCTCCGGTGGAAATTCCTGTTACATCGTTAGGCATCTCCTGGCCTTTAAGAATCCAGCCTTCGGGAATGTTGCTCTGTCTCCTTCTTGCGTGTCCAGATTCAGAGCCTAGGTCCTCTCTTGTTTTGCTACTCTGAGAATCATGCACTTATACCTTCCCTTGGGAACCGATTTGACCAACCATCTGTCAGAGGAAGAGAGAAAAAGACCTCTGGATCCATTGATCTCACCTTCATGATGCTTAACTGTCAATAGAGCTGTGGATGATATATCAGGCAGAAAGCTTTCTCAGCGATTCTCTAATCTCTGTTTCCCTGACAGTAATCCAGTTTGATTTTGGTTTAATCTGCTCAACATAACATACTACACTTCCACATGCAAGGCATCCTTGTCCCAACAAATCCCTGTGAATATCAATCATAATCCAGCACACCATTTCAATGAACGCTATCCTGTGCAAATCATAATCAATCATTGGAGTCTCATTGTTGTCCAAAGAACACAAAATAGTGCTGAAAGAGATGAAACTACCAAACGTGGATTTGAGCTGTATTTAAATTACCAATAGGGGCCTGCAGTAGCATAGATGTACACTACAGTAGTTAAGTGTTGACTCCCTGTCTAGACAATACTGTTTGTCTTTATGTTACATCTCAGTAATGTGTTTTAACACCCCATCCACCTCCTCTTTGCATACAATCTGCCCTCAGCATCGCCAAGACTAAACGTCTGAAAGCGTTTTCTCAGCCACTTACCATAAAGCGCCAAGCTGTGAAATTCACCCATTTAAACTACCTTAAGCAAAAGGTCATCGACCCACGGTATCTGTGAATGAGACGAAACACATGTCTAGAGCTGCTGATAAACACTTGTGATTATCGTTTGGTTGGGGAAAGAGAGGAGGGAAACAAAAGAGAAGGAAAGTCTCTGCTGATATAGAACAACGCTGTTAGAAGCGGCTCATTTGATTGTCCAATGATTCAATTCATAAACAAAGTTAGTCAGAGGAGGCCTCTGTACAGCATATTTTCTATCATATATAGTCCTTTCAGAGATAGGCATCTCCTGTCATGCTTAAATCTGGCATATTTCCCACTAATTAGTTCTATGTTCGCTCATTGGAATATAACACCCTTTACCGTCAACAGCTTTCATAAAATAAGCTATTTGGTGTCCTGCTCCTACGAGCTACAACACAGCAACACTGTGGAATTGATGAATGGACAGGCAACTGAACAAATATCCCAGCTCCAGTACATATTAAAGGTAAAAATGCTCAGTGGATAACATCACTAATAAGTCCTCTATCTATATGACTGTTATCTCCACCACCAATTTGTAGACACGTGCTGTGATAACCTCAACTGCCCTTCCAATTAAGCTAAAAGCCAACACTCAAAATGTGACTGTGAGTGGACAGAAATGGCTGCACAAATGTGACCGCAACCGCAATAGGCAGTGGAATGATGCTATTAGGCTCTGAGACTTGCGTAGAACACAAAGCGATTGGGATTAATCCATTAACCTTGGGTCGGGATGATGCAGACCATACCAAGGTTCATCGAAAAGTAAATGGAAACATTGACACTAATGTTTCAGTGGAAAATAGGCCTTTAATGAGGTGTGATTGCTGGTTTGCAGTGTGGATGTGGACGGAAAGGACATTTGATCGGGTGTCACTACATTGCTTCTCATTACAGAGCTAAATGAGTTCACATTCAGCCGCTTAATTAAGCCATTTCCACTAAATGTGTATTTGGGAAATCAACATGGCCGCTTGAAATAAACTTTGTGCAGAAGCTAGTCATTGCACAGTTTCAACTGTTTAATGATTGGGAAGACCCATAATAGTGTTACTACTGCTCTTCCTTAGCCATGGGTACCATCAAACAGTTCACATTAGCACTACATTCACTAAAAGACCTCAATCACAGCAACAGCCAAATGATACATGCAAATGAAGTAATGATTATCTCATTAGTAACCCAAAAGTAAACACATTTAGAGCAGCGTGATCCATGCAAGGTACAGTACCACGCAACACAGTGTAGAAGGCGGTGAATATCAAGTAGACACAGTGCTGAGTAGGCTAACAAAGATTGCACTGTCACAGGATGGGAAAGGGACAGGTTATTTTAGATCTGAGTTGAGAAGGCAGTGTGAAGTGTAGGCAAACTCAACAGGGTTCAAACAAATGATACATTTTAATTAGGCAGGATATGCCTCTGCTCAGAGATCAGTGATGTGCCCTTCACTCCAGTCCCAAACTGCTTCAATTAACTCTTTAATCAACTATACATTTCCCCCCTATCTAAATCAACTTCTTTTGATGAATTACTGTCTGTTCACTATAATTCAGGTTTCAGCAGCAAATAAACCTTATTATATCTTCATAGCTCTGTTCATGGGTTCCATTACATAGACAGCAGGTAGAGTCTTTTTAGAGCTCTCCAGTGAGGAAAGGATAGACCACAATCCCTCATGTTTAAGTCTATATAATAACAGTTCATATGAAACCAGTTACATCTGTTACACAGAAAACCCAATCTCTCCCATCATTCATCATTAACGAAGTTTACGTACCAACCCATTCAGCGACATGTACTCAAACACACACCTTCTCCTGGAACAAGCAGCCCATCACATAATGTATGTGTCGATCAAGACAGCGCCTCCACACGCCTGCAATTTCATCTTGATCATGTGAACAATCACGACGAGCCCCACCAGGGACACTATCATTCTGTAGGCAAAAACCCATTTCTGTTGGGAGCTCAGAAAACCCAGATGCAATTTGACGAGGCGAAGATTTCTGAGAGTGGGTACCGCCGAATAATTTCCTTCTCTCAAATTACAGGTTTGACATTTGAGAGATTTACTACTTGTGAGTGCTCTCTCACCTTTTCCCTTCCTTTTTTGACGTGACTAATGGATGCTGTGAGCGATCCTCCCGCAGTGGAGAAGAAACAGTGCTGCAACACATCCTCCCCTCACCTTTCCCACCTCCACTTCTTCAAGTGGAACACGAACTCTGACACGTGAGAACCTCTCCTGACAATATCACTGTTAATATCCAACCTGACATAATAACAAGGAGCAAGAACACAGATGTTCACATACTTTGGGGGGGAAAGGAGGGGGGTCAAATGGGAGGAAATAGCAGTTCTGGCATTTAAAAATGAATTGCAGTTGCATGCCTGAGACCTTTGCCTACTGTACAGCATATGAATGATAAATACAATTCTCCCCGCAAATTTCATCAGTACCTATTCACATTTCAGCTGACCTTCTCCTCTTCCCTGTTTCCATGTGTAATCTAACCTTAGTTGGGAGGTTATTTCACAGTTCGAATATAATCAAACCGCCATTGCACCGAGATTTTGAGACATTTTGATGTGATGAAGGTTAAAGTTATCTTCCTCTTTTTTCATCTCTTCTAACATAATCTGTACGGCTTTATATAGCTTGAAATGCACAGCGTCTGTCTACAGCAAAGCAGCAGAACCCTACTGCATGTCAACCCCTGCTGTAATCTAGCAGAGCCCAGCTGTTTCAGCAGAGCAGGGGTGGCCTTTATTACGCAGGGTTCACAGAGGTCCGCCAGCAGCCGCCTAGACCTTTTCTTTATCGCCGCGGCCCAGTGGAGCACGATTTCAGGCACATGTGACTGCAGGAGATCGAGAGCAGGAGGAAGACACAGAGAGACATAGAGAAAGAATGAGAAATCCCTGGCAACTTTAAAACAAAATCAAATCAAATCAAATTGTATTGGTTGCATACAAGTGTTCAGCAGATGTTACTGCAGGTGTAGCGAAATGCTTGTGTTTCTAGCTCCGACAGTACAGTAATATCTAACAAGTAATATCTAACAATTTCACAACATATATCCAATACACACAAATCAAAGTAAAGGAATGGAATGTATAAATATATGGAAGAGCAATGTGAGAGCGACATAGAATAGAATAGTATAGAATACAGAATATACATATGAGATGAGTAATGTAAGATATGTCAAAATTATTAAAGTGACTAGCGTTCCATTCATTAAAGTGGCCAGTAATTTCAAGTCTATGTATATAAGCAGCAGCCTCTATGTGATAGTGATGGCTATTTAACAGTCTGCTGGCCTTGAGATAGAAGCTGTTTTTCAGGATCTCGGTCCCACGTTTGATGCACCTGTACTGGCCATGCCTTCTGGATGATAGTGGGGTGAACAGGCAGTGGCTCGGGTGGTTGTTGTCCTTGATGATCTTTTTGGCCTTCCTGTGACATTGGGTGCTCTAGGTGTCCTGGAGGGCAGGTAGTTTGGCCCCGGTGATGCGATGGGCAGACCGCATCACCCTCTGGAGAGCCCTGAGGTTGCGGGCGGTGCAGTTGCCATACCAGGCGGTGATACTCGTCATTGTTGGTAATCAAACATTGGTTCCTCACATGGAATAGTGCAGTTAAACAATCTTCTCAACTTAAAGAAGTATTCCTGAGTAATGAATGACTGAGGGAAAACCTGAGAACAACTCCTTAAGCAATTTTATGTTTAAACCCTTCCCTCAGCACATCTCAGCTGTTGGAAGAAAGAGATAAAGAGCATCAGCAACAGATGCATCTTTAAAGGCTGCCAATAACTCAGGCTAAAGTATACTGAAGGAGCAGCATTTGTTCCATAAGCTCAAATTATTTTCTTGCAGTTTTCCCGGTCCTGGGAATAGTTTTTTATGTACTCAGTGTTTTCCAGCATTATACAGCTCCAGATGGCAGAAGAATGGCCCACCGTTATGTGAAATCTTAAGTGCTTCAGAAGTCATTAAATATGAGGTTGCTGCCTAATGTTGAATTGAACGTGATTTTGTTTCATTTTGCCAAATTCAAACATAGCAATGTTGCAATTGCATGTCATGGCTTTTAGTGAATGCTACATGCCCTGAACTAAGAGAAGACTTTATATTACTAAAAATAGAAGACGTGGATGGATAACTGCCTAATGCTGTTAGATTCCCACCATCCCGAATCGATCAACATTGAAAGCCATGATATTATCTAATCGGGAGACGGGGACTATAAGGTTCTATCTGCATTTTTATAAAAATGTAGTTATTGACAATGTTCTCTACCTAGTAGGTCCTCTATATCCCCCGATTCATGTTGTTAAGTTCAAAAGAATACAAGATTTAAAAAAATCTGAAAACATTCAAACCAATGAGGCTTTGTAACTTTAAAGCCAATTATCTCAAAACCCTATTTTTTGCAGATAGAACCTTATAGTTCCAAACTCTTGCAATGAC
Organism: Oncorhynchus kisutch; assembly: GCF_002021735.2. Lineage (NCBI taxonomy): Eukaryota > Metazoa > Chordata > Actinopteri > Salmoniformes > Salmonidae > Oncorhynchus > Oncorhynchus kisutch. Next base: position 59,143,259 of record NC_034176.2, read on the forward strand.
AATTAGCATGTCATAAAAACTAACATTTTTTACATGTAATTATGGCCAGCCGTAGAGGATATTTGTATTTCTGGACCTTTGAGGAAACGAGGACATGCAGGCTGATTCCAGGAAATTCCAAGCCTCTGCAGGGTACTTGCCTAAATAACAAGCTGACTTGGACTGACTTGTCATATTTTAATGAGCATCCATGAACACAAACAGCAGACAGATGACAAGTGTATTCTGGCACGACAAATCACAGCATGATCTTCAGTCAATCTTCAATGAAAAGAGATGAGGGGTCATGCGGACACCAAAGCCCTGTGCCTTGGTTTGAGGAAGTGATGTTTGGACAAATAGAGCACAGCTCTTATGACCTCAGCCTCCCAGGACAGACTTTGGGACAAGCTTACAGATGTAAACTCTTGCCCAAAAGCAGGTGCCAAGTACAGGGAAGTGGGTCTCTGTGCCAGGCCTCTGGAAGAGCACACACACACTCGTGATATGAGTGAGAACTACCTGGGTGTGCCAGAGGGGAATCAATTAGAGCCAAGTGTGATGTTGTGTATGGTGTAACAGTGATGTAGCAGAGATGCTGTTATAACTGCCAAACAGTGATCTCCACAGACAAAGATCACTCTAGGTGCCCTAGAAAGCCATTACAAACAATGCAGTAGACAATAACCTACCTGCACAAAGTAAGTCCCAATTACAACAGACCAATTGTTCAACAACCTTTCTTCAACCCCAAAACTTTCAGAACAATGTATGCTATGAAGTGTTGGTATAATTTCCATGGTAGGTTAGCAGACAAAGTGTGATTGGCAGCTTAAAATGAAAACTTTCTACCCCAAAACATGTATCAAGCGGCAGTGGAAAGTAAGAGTGACAGGCTTTCAAAATGAACCACAGATAATTGAAAAACAGGAAAACTGACAGTGAGAAACAAAAAGTCTGAGAGAAACAGAGAGTCAATTACCTATGGGACAAGAGTGTATCACAGTTTTGAGTGATCGGGGAAACCATTTAATGCAGGAAGTTAGAGCCAAGGCCCCTAGTTGAGTGGCAGGCATCCCACAGCGCTCCATTATCCTGGGCCTGGATGAGACCAAGGAAATGAAATGGTGGACAGGTGTCAGAAGCTGGGAGGGATGCCAGCTAACACGGAGCCTGCGGACCCCACGCTGGGCATGGCGTAGCCCGGATTAGGCCGCCATTAAAGCTCCTCCGTTCATCCTATCAGTCCTTCAGCAGGGGTTCTCACCTCTCTGAGCCCAACAATACCTCCCGTGAAGGGTTAAAGACGTGTTAAACACTGCCAGGTGGACTTTAGCCATGATCCCAAAGCTCAGCAAAACACTACGGAGAGAGTCATCCATTTCATCTAGTGTTTCAATCTTCATGGTGCAGAGTATCTCGCTGAAAATGGAGAATGTTCTGTGGTGTAAGCAACAATAAGCTGGGGGGTTTTATGAGTTATTAATGAGTTTCGAACCCTCACACTGCCATGCTGCTGCTTTCGACCAAGTTTCACACAGGGGGGGACCAATGGTAACTGTGTAGAGATTCTTGAGGGGAATAGCAAAAACCTTGAACTAACTTTGATGCTGTGTCAGTGTTGACTACATTGGTCCATTTTATATTTCACCCATTACAGAAATAACAAACTGACAACAGGGCATCTAGTAATTTTTTCATCTCACTCAGGTAGAGATCAACCATGCTGGTTCTGTTTGGTGTTCTCTACGGGCGAGGTGATCCATGAAAGCAGCATCCCTGTCACTCGTACCTCTGCGGGACAAGGTTGGGGGATAGTGGGAGGTCATGGCAATTACTCTATGTTGCTCAACAGAGTGCACCATGGAAGCCATACATAATTCATGGTGAGGCTGTTAAATTAAGCTTTAGCACTACACATTTGCTATTACCAGATGCCACTGAAAAACTGGCCACATCAGCAGTGTTATGCAGACGAAAATGGCATGGTTATGGACAAAAGGTCATGTTTATTTTTTATTTTTTTATTTCACCTTTATTTAACCAGGCAGGCCAGTTGAGAACCAGTTCTCATTTACAACTGCAACCTGGCCAAGATAAAGCAAAGCAGTGCGACAAAAACAACAACACAGAGTTACACATGGGATAAACAGACTTACAGTCAATAACACAATAGAAAAATATATGTACAGTGTGTGCAAATGTAGTAAGATAAGGGAGGTAAGGCAATAAATAGGCCATAGTGGTGAAATAATGTACACAAGTTCACAGAGACACTTAAAACAAGAAACACACAGAGAGACCACCTCACCCCATGTGTCAAATCTTGTTTGCACGGACACATATCTTTAAGATGTGCATGAGTGCAGCAAAAACACCTCTTCGACTGTCAAGGAAGCCGGGACTCCAAGGTCGATCCATGGTCAAACACATTACAGGACCATTTCAGAGCCCATTTAAAAGCCTCGTATTATCCTAAGAACTCATTCCAGATCCTCAGATTCTTGTACCTGCAGCATGGCCCTGTAATGAAGGCTGTGATGATCTACAGGAGTACCAGGATGAAATGAACCCCGATACAGTTATTCTGATGGATGGGCTCCATAACGATTGACTCATTTCTCACTAAATGAAGTTCCCGAAAAAGAAAGCGCAAAGGCTTTGATTAATTCAAATTGGTTGAGGATGAGGATGAGCTGAGTGATTTAGGGTGACATGACGTTACTGATGTTCCGGATCTGCATTTAAGTAATTTCGTTATGTGATCAGCAATACATAATTGAGAGAAAAGATAATAGACATGAGTGATGTGACTCACATTTATTTGGTTGTTTTGACATACAGTCATTTGTGCTAGTGAGGGAAAATCCTACTCGGTCTCCTAAGATTTCATAAAAACAGAAAGAAAATTGTAAAAGCCGTGGAACATTCACCACTGTATGGCTGCGGGTAGAGAGAATACCCATTTAAAAAAAAATGTTTTTGATGATTGAATCCCTTATCTGAATATGATTAACTCTGCCTCTCTACAGTGCTGGTGGCAATGAACGTCAATCTTCTGAATCGTGGTGAGGAAATTAAACCAGAGAGCAGCCTTGTGATATGGCACGAGAGGATTTCCTTCTGCTTGTTCGACCGCAGCACAAGCTCCTCATTACTTCCCAGACCATGAAGAGAGAGCACTCACCTTTTTTTAACAAGCCCCAGTAAATGTCACACTGCAATTTGACAAGAACACACCTCCTACGGTTACGGTGTTTGGCAGCAAATTTTGCCTGCAAATCATCCCTCTACAAATCATCTCTTTAATTTAACACGTTGGAAAGGATATTCCTAAAATAATGGCATCCAGAGACAGAGATCCAGTTGGTAAATGTTGATCGAGACATCGTGGTCATGGATGGACCCTGTTCAAAGACCCCGTGCTGTAAAAGGAACATTGATCCCTGGAGATGACACTGCCATCAGATGTCTATCCACTATCAGATGATGATGACGGTGACAGTATACTGATGGGGGACTAAAACAGGCTGTGCATTAAGAATGGCAATGTTATGTCTTACACAGCTGTTCTGATCTATCAGCTTAGGGTCTAAGTGATTTGTCTGACCTTCAAAACCATCCAGTGTCCATTCTGTTAAGTTAATGACATAGTAATGGGAGTTTGAGGTAATAGGTTTCTAGTTTTGATATAGAAAACATCAGTGTGTCGATGGATGGTGGGAAGTGTTTTTTATTTTTATGCCCAAATACTAGATATCAGGCTCACACATAAAAGCTCAGACTGTTTTGGTTTCAAGATGGAAAACCCACACTGGATGGAGACCACAGGCCCTCAAATAGCTCTCATGTCATTGAAAAGCCATGGTAATACTTAGTATAGTTGCGCTTATACCTGTGTAATAACATGGTAATTACCTGTATAGTAACATTGCAATTACTTCGATGACATCTCAATTAATCCAATTCTACACTGTTAGGGATACTATTCCATATCAACTGCCTAATGATGTTTGGAATAGTGCAAAAGACAGCCTGATCGTGTTAATGCATTTTACAATTTCAATTCTATTAATATAGTCAAGTATTAAAATAGCAACGTTAGACTCTAGCTTGAAATGTACTGATTCATGTTACCATACTAGAACACATGAATTACTTTACATCTATAAGGAATACATATGTTGGGGTCAATGAAGGGTAGATGGGACTCGGAATATGGAAAGTTACCGAGAGTGGAAGCTTCATATTCCGTTCCATGTTTCTGAGAAGAGAGGTGAAAGGCAATTGTTAGTCTCTGATCAGGCAGGCCGGCTGCGGAACTAGGAAGGAGAGAGGGATGCGTCTCGAGGTCAAATCAACAGATGAAGTGAGAAGAAACCTCTGGGAGCGGGGCCAGAGAGGCCCCCCACAATGCTTCTCCTGCTACAGTACTATGTCACACATACATTCCATGCCATTGAAGGTTTTAATCTGTCTGCCTAGAAACATAGATATATTGGTTGTCTATGTGTAAGGAGTTGACCACGCCTATTAGAAGGTTATAAATATATGTGCTTGTGTAATCATGCCTTGTCTTAGCAGCTGTATGACCCAGTGGGTGAATAAACTTGTTTTTAGCTTTTTCTAGATGTCTGTTTGAGTTTTTACTCAGTTTGTTCAGAACACAACAGTTAAACTCAAATAGCATTAAGATATGGTATGAAATTCATATTTAATTGCTCAATGTTCTAGCAGTGGTTGCCTCAGAAACTGAGACTGCAGAGAAACATTTAACAGAGATGTCTAAATATATCTACACAAAGTCTTTATCTGTTCCCTGGCTGATAATAAGTCCAGCGCTGCAACCTGGTCTCAGAGCATTTTGTATTATTCATTAAATCCCAGAAAATCCATTTCCAAATCCAATCCATATGTAACGTTTTGTATGGTATGTATTAATGTGTGGATGTCCATGACCGATTTCGTATGATATGTTACGAATAACAATTCGTATTATATGTTATGAATTTTCTAAATGTACAATATGTTGCGAATTTGCAAAACATACAACATGTTACAAATTTTCAAAAGGCATTATATGTCACGAATTCTAGATAGATGGCTATGTGGCTAACGTTAGCAAGCTGGTGTTAGGATTAAGTTAAGGAGCTAGGTGAAATGGTTCAGCTTAATTAAGGGAAGGGACAGCTTAAAGGGTTAAGGGTAGGGTTAGGGGAAGGGTTAGCTAAAATGGTTAAGGTTAGGGCTAGCTAACATGCTAAGTAGATGCAAAGTAGCTCATTAGAGAAAATGCAAAAATTCTCTGTGATGAGATTTGAACTATTAACATTGGGTTGCTAGACATTGGAGTTATACACCCACCCATTCACCTCGACCAACCATCCTACTTTTGTTTTTGCCTTAAGTAACCATCTGTCTTATGTAACCATATGAGTATTCATACACCTTGACTAATTCCCACATTTTGTCACGTTACAGCCTTATTCTAAAATTGATTAAATGTTTTTTTCCCTCAACAATCTACACACAATACCACATAATGACAAAGGAAAAATAGGTTTTTCAAGAAAAAAAATCGCATTTATTACAAATAAAAAACTTAAATATCACATTTCCATAAGTATTCAGACTCTTTACTCTTTACTTTGTTGAAGTATCTTTAGCAGCGATTACAGCCTTGAGGCGTCTTGGGTATGACGCTACTAGCTCGGCATACCTGTATTTGGAGAGTTTCTCCCATTCTTCTCTGCAGATCCTCTCAAACTCTGTCAGGTTGCACAGCTATTTTCAGGTCTCTCCAGAGATGTTATATCGTGTTCAAGTCCGGGCTCTGGCTGGGCCACTCAAGGACATTTAGAGACTTGTCCAGAAGTTACACCTGTGTTGTCTTGGCTGTGTGCTTAGAGTTGTTGTCCTGTTGGAAGGTGAACTTTCGCCCCAGTCTGAGGTCCTGAGAATCTTGTTTCTCATGGTCTGATAGTCCGTTAGGTACGATTTGGCAAACTCCAAGCGGGCTATCATGTGCATTTTACTGAGGAGTGGCTTCCATGTGGTCACCATAAAGGCCTGATTGGTGGAGTGCTGCAGAGATGGTTGTCCTTCTGGAAGGTTCTCCCATTTCCACAGAGGAACTATGGAGCTCTGTCAGTGTGAGCTCAAATTTGAGTCTCATAGTAAATGGTCTGAAAACTTACGTAAATAAGGTATTTCTGTTTTATCTTTAATACCTTTGGAAACATTTCTAAAAATCAGTTTTTTGCTTTGTCATTATGGGGTAGATTGATGAGGTAAAAAATGTATTTAATTCATTTTAGAATAAGGCTGTAATGTAACAAAAAATGTAAGTGGTCTGAATACTTTCCGAATACACTGTATCATACTAATTTGACTGTTCCGGGTGTACAGCTGAAGTCGAAAGTTTACATACACCTAAGCCAAATACTTTTAAAATCAGTTTTTCACAATTCCTGACATTTAATCCTAGCAAATATTCCCTGTCTTAGGTCAGTTAGGATAACCACTTTATTTTAAGAATGTGAAATGTCAGAATAATAGTGGAGAGAATTATTTATTTCAGCTTTTCTTTATTTCTTTCCTCATATTCCCAGTGGGTCAGAGGATTACATACACTCAATTAGTATTTGGTAGCATTGCCTTTAAATTGTTTAACTTGGGTCAAACGTTTTGGGTAGCCTTCCACAAGCTTCCCACAATAAGTTGGGTGAATTTTGGCCCATTCCTCCTGACAGAGCTGGTGTAACTGAGTCAGGTTTGTAGGCCTACATGCTCGCACACGTTTTTCAGTTCGGTTCACACATTTTCTATAGGATTGAGGTCAGTGCTTTGTGATGGCCCCTCCAACACCTTGACTTTCTTGTCCCTGAGTCATTTTGCCACAACTTCAGAAGTATGCTTGGGGTCATTGTCCATTTGGAAGACCCATTTGCGACCAAACTTTAACTTCCTGACTGATGTCTTGAGATGTTTCTTCAATATATCCACATCATTTTCTTTCCTGATGATGCCATCTATTTTGTGAAGTGCATCAGTCCCTCCTGGAGCAAAGCACCCCCACAACATGATGCTGCCACCCCCGTACTTCACGGTTGGGATGGTGTTCTTCGGCTTGCAAGCCTCCAAACATAACGATGGTCATTATGGCCAAACAGTTCTATTTTTCAGACCAGAGGACATTTCTCCAAAAAGTATGATCTTTGTCCCCATGTGCAGTTGCAAACCATAGTCTGGCTTTTTTATGAGGAGTTTGGAGCAGTGGCTTCTTCCTTGCGGAGTGGCCTTTCAGGTTATGTCGATATAGGACTCGTTTTACTGTGGCTATAGATACTTTTGTACCTGTTTCCTCCAGGATCTTCACAAGGTCCTTTGCTGTTGAGCTGGGATTGATTTGCACTTTTTGCACCAAAGTACGTTCATCTCTAGGAGACAGAACGAGTCTCCTTCCTAAGCGGTATGACAGCTGCGTTGTCCCATGGTGTTTATACTTGCATACTATTGTTTGCACAGATGAACATGGTACCTTCAGACATTTGGAAATTGCTCCCAAGGATGAACAAGACTTGTGGAGGTCTACAATTTTTTTCTGAGTTCTTGGCTGATTTCTTTTGATTTTCCCATGATGTCAAGCAAAGAGGCACTGAGTTTGAAGGTAGGCCTTGAAATACATCCACAGGTACACCTCCAATTAACTCAAATGATGTCAATTAGCCTATCAGAAGCTTCTAAAGCCATGACATAATTTTTGGGAATTTTCCAAGCTGTTTAAAGGCACAGTCAACTTAGTGTATGTAAACTTCTGACCCACTGGAATTGTGCTACAGTGAATTATAAGTGAAATAATCTGTCTGTAAACAATTGTTGGAAAAATGACTTGTGTCATGCATACAGTAGATGTCCTACCGACTGGCCAAAACGATTGTTTGTCAACAAGAAATTTGCGGAGTGGTTGAAAAACAAGTTTTAATGATTCCAACCTAAGTGAATGTAAACTTCACACTTCAACTGTATATTTACTATGTTACCTCTCGTCTATGAGACCAGGCTGGCCCAGCCAGTCCAGCCATGCTCAGCCTGTGCGGAGCAGAGCATTGTGGTACACACAGAAGCCCCAGCTTTGTAGGACAGGCTTCATGGAGAGAGATGGATCAAAAGGAGAGGGAAGCCAGTTGGGGTGAGGCTCTCTCTACTCTAACACCTTCCTTTGCCTTTTTGCAGACCTCTCACTGTCCAGCCAAATTGATTTTTTTCTCCTCAGCAGGCAGTTAAGAGAAAGAAAGGAAAAGACCCTGCTGGATAGGAGCAGCTCAGACCACTCTGCCAACAGGACACCCTCACTTTACCTAGTAGAGGGATTCACAAGTGGAAATGTTAGTGGGGACTCCCCTCAGAACTACCCTTTCATAATCTCTAAATGAAAGTGTAGCTTGGCAGAAATAGTCTTCCAATGTCAGAGAAGGAACTCAAAGAATATACAGAAAATTTGAGGGTGTTCAAATCTTGGTCTTGACGTAAAAAGGGTTGTGAGTGTTATATCTGAAGGTTATTGTAGTGGGGGAAAACCCAGTGGGATTTAAATTGATCTTCCCTACTACCTTGGCAGTCACTCATAATGCAGATGCGGGCGATTCAAAGTTAAAATTGTTGGATATCCTAACGCTGGATTCTAATAGGAATGATATATCACTTTGCAAGCCAGCATAATGTGACTTGCCGATGTGGCCTGCAAACCAGGAGTTTCAGACCCCTGTGTTATGCTAAAACTAAGCTGTCCAAGTATGGTATTGTCAAAAATAGTAATGCATTGTCATAAATCATTTTATTTTTATGATAAAATATTCACTCACTTGGTGAAGGCTACAGCAAACAGTCATGGGTGGACTGGTACCTCTCAAATTCACTGGAAAGACATCCTAGTAAATAAATATGCACATTTAAACCCCTCAATGTTAAAACAACACCACAAAACGAGTTACTGTAACCCCACAAGTGTTAATTCCATAACACTGAGAAAGTGTAACAGCATCAGCTCTACTAAAGTGTTACTTTATAAACTCTTGGGGTGTTAGCTTATCAATATTTTTGAAAACTGTTAGTTTAACACTATTTGAGATGGTCACATATCATTTCTAAGAAAGTGTTACATTTAACACGGTGGGTGTTGAAATTCCGCCCGCAATTTGCTGTGTGTATTGGAAATGTAATATGAAAACATCTACAATTGCTGGTTTCTTGTATACAAGTAGACTAAGAAGTGAATAACTTGCCCATCTTAATGCTATTGCTAGCCGATACTTAAGTGATTCATGTCATTCTTTGATTCCATCCTTTTTTTAAATTGAATATCCGAAACATACAATATGCTTGCAGTGAAGCCAGCTCAACAACTACATCATAACAGTCATCCAACAGATTCCCATTCTGAGCAACACACAGAAGCATCCAGGGTCAATGCCCTGGTCAAGGGCACGTTGACAAATCTCCCACCAGGCCAAAAAACGTGAACCCGAACCCTCCATGATCCCCCCACAGTTCCCCATTAGCTGTCCCTCAACCATTCGAGACCCCAACCACAGTCCGCCTACCCCACCCCCGAAGAGAAAATACAATTAAAAATACAATTCATTCCAATCCCCATCCCCAAGAACCCCCCAATTCACCAACAACCAAGAAAATGAACTAAATAGAAGAAAACAGCAAACAACAATGCAAAAAAACAACGTTTAAAAAAACCTAAAAGCCTAAAAGCCTATTTTGGCAATATGTGTGAAGGGGAATTATAACTAACTATTATCTTGTTTTTGCCACTTATATTTTTCTATCCAGTCTGGTGCACAAAATGACATTATGGTCAATGGATTTTTGTTGCTTCACATTTTGTTGCTGAGCACAATCCATTGGGGTAATTGGATAGGCAATATCACTAGTTATTAATCAGCGTGTGAGGATGGACCACAGTCTGTAGCTTTTCCTCTTGGTGGAGTGGACTGCCTAATAGGCCAATGGCGATTCAAACAGCTTCCAACCAACGGGTTACCCTCGTCAACCACCCTCAATGCAATACTCTACTGTGGCCTATAAGGATGTGACAGAGAGCGTATTTGTTTCAACAGAGATTGGATTTGCTCATAGTTTTCAGAAAAAGCTTGTTATTTGTGTCAACCACCCACAATGCAATACTCTACTGTGGCCTATAAGGATGTGACAGAGAGTGTATTTGTTTCAACAGAGATTGGATTTGCTCATAGTTTTCAGAAAAAGCTTGTTATTTGCGTCAACCACCCACAATGCAATACTCTACTGTGGCCTATAAGGATGTGACAGAGAGTGTATTTGTTTCAACAGAGATTGGATTTGCTCATAGTTTTCAGAAAAAGCTTGCTATTTGCTTTATCAGTGACTGCTAGCTTCGAACACACAGGGGTTGTGTCATGAACGTCATGTGATTCACAGTGTTCTTATAGATGTATTCCAGACGGCGTATTTACTATATAAAGTAATGTCTCAGTGTTCTCAAAGAACTTGCTTTGTTTGCCATAAGTGATGACAGAGTCTGTGGAGGAATCATATCCTGCTTACATCTTCAGGAAATCTGATCAATTGTTTTAGACTATACTTTACCTATGTAAATTCAGCAGAATTACCTTGCATCCACAAATGTTTCATTCTAAAATATCCTGATATAGCAACTAAGCTCTCAGCATTTATCCAACGGCTTCTTGTTAAAATACAAGGCCAACTGACCATGTCACAAAGCAGGCTTTTCATAATCTGTGCAGTTCACACTGAGATAGGACAGCACGGACCACTCAATACACAGGGAGGCATTCCCATTGCCAACACAGATTTAGTGATATAGAAAAGGCTCCACTTTGCTCACGCCAAAGGAAATACTGTTAAACTCACATTACATTGCAGCTTGACCTGCGTTGTAAGATGGAGACAATTACTTTGCCAGAGTCTAAGTAAATTGTGTGCAAATATGTGCCTCGCAATACAATGTGTGTAGCTCAAACGCTACACACATTGGCATGCATTCATACACTCTCATAAACCTTGGTATATGGGGTCTTAGACTCTAGCAGATGCAGGGGACAGACACTGTCAGGTCAGAGTGAAGGACGAGAGAACAAGTACCTCAATCTTCTTGGTTTACAAGTACAGAGAAATTATATTTCCACAAGGACGAGAGGGACACCTAAGGATTATCAGTGTTAAAGTCCCTCAGCCAGACTGCGTGCTGCCTGCTGCCTGGCCCTCACTTAACCAAACGCTTTAATCAGCTATTCCCCACGGGTTGGTGCACTTTTGGGCCGACATGGGGGTGTTTACAATCGAGATACAACAATGTTCTCTCTTCCTCTCCCTCTCCTTCTCTTTCTCTCTGCATCCCCCTCTCTCTTTCTCCCTCTACCTCCATCCCTCTTTCCCACTCTCTTTGTATGCACATTTGTAGCTATACACACAGCCATGTATAATTCTCTCCAGAGGGAGGGGAAACAAATAGCTAAATCTATGTCATGACATGGCAATGTGAGTTATAGTTTCCATAAGTGCAGGCTATTCCCTGATCCTCTTGATCTTCCATAAGGCCTGACTCTGAGGATGCTTCCAGGTAGTGTCCTGTGTAATTCCCCAAATGGTAACTGTTTCTTAGGGTGGCCTGCGGCGTAACGGATGGTATAGGGCACTTCAGAACAATAATTGCTGACAGAACACTTCATCTATTGAGATTCTCAGCAAGGCTGCACACGGAATCAAATACGTTCTCCTCTCTAACCTGGTATGTTCTTCACTACCATTTGACTTTACCTATCCCTTCTTGTCAGAACCCTACAGTGACAGACACTTTTCAACATCCTTGATGGACCAAGCTTTCTTTAACTGGCACAGGAATGGGTCTGTTAACTTGAAAACATTGAACAAGGATGAATTCATTGGAGCTTGATCTGGAAGGACTATCAGCATAACATACCCATGACACAGGACCGTTTCTAGCATTTCAGGGGCCTAAATGAGATTTGGTTGGATTTGCATGTTGTGTATCCTACTATCCAAACCAACAGTAAACTAAAAAAAAAAGTGGGTTAGGCGGTCCCTTGCAGTCCCCTACTGCCATGACAACACCAACACTCTGAAATGGCAAGTGTGAAAGTATTTCAGCTCCAACAGTCAAGGATGCCACTATCTGTAATCACTGTTACCACAATGTTCCTTTTTCCCAGGTGAAAAAGCATTCCCATGAGTCTCAGAGTGCTGGGATGTGACGCCTCATGTCAGCTACAACACACCCACACTGACTTGCCTGGTGATGGTTTCTGTCAGGATCTATTCTATACCTTGTAACACTCCGCCATCACATCCCTGGGACCTTTTATTGTTTCACATCCCTTCTCCACAATCTCCACATTTTCACATGATGACAATGTATGACAGGTTTCTGTGATTCAACCATTAGCCATGGAGTAAAGACGCAAGGTCAAATAGTGTTGTCACATATCCCAGGCTTCTTCAGTTGAATCTTCAGCACAAGTGACAGGTACAGTACAGCCTTCAAAAGTCTACTCTACTGTACTCTAACATGAGCAGAGGCTTGGTGATTTGCGCACAACAACAACATATCGGTTGAAGTACTTCCATTACAAATCTGAGGGCGATTGGAAAGTCACTGTTTGGTCTATCGTGTAGTGGTGACGAGGATGTTGTTGTCTCACAGTCACCACGCACCACCACGTCAAGCCAGTGACCCTGGCGCACTTTGCAGGGGACGGGAGCGCTTGGCAAGAGCTCATTGATTTTCAAGTGAGGTTTCAGGACATTGATTCAGGCCGAGTGGGCTTCTCAGCATGTCCCTGCAGATCGGGAGGAGGGGTGGGGGGGGTGGGGGGGGGGGGGGGGGGCTGGGAGCAGGTCACACAGAGGACAGCTGGAATGAGCTGTTCCTCTGAAGCCCCAAAATGCCAAAGACGTACTCAACGTGACACACGAAGCACAGAGTGGCGGGGTACACTACAGTATAGATGTTACACATTGTGCAGCAGCTGCATCATGCTATTAGATCCTACAAGGTCTTACTGCCTCACGTCAGAATTAGACATCCGTTCATCCGTGTTTTTCTCAAATTTCGAGAGTCGTTCCAAACGTCAAACTGCTTAAGGTTAAGTTTCGGCATTCACTCTGAATTCTTTCAGGTTCGGCATTAACTCAGAATGCTCAAGGGAAGGGTTAAGGTTTGGGATAGGCTTAAAACAAAAATATCAGAAACAACTTTCTATCGCTGGATTCAAACACGCAACCTTTGGAATCAGAGGCAGAAGCTTACACCCATCCTCCATCCACCATCCACAACGCCGAAACCTACTTGAAGCTAAGTGCACTCACAGTTGCCCCTAGTGGCCCGTTCCCACGTCATCTCCCGACGTCCTCAGACATGAATGGATGTCGAATACTGACTTGCATCCCGGGTGACCTGGCTGATTAGACCACTGCATACCGGCTGTAAAAGCACAGCACTTTTTGAACCGAAATATCCACACTAAGGCACATCATGAGATGTTATGCTGGCTTTCACTTCAAACATATGCTTTTGATACTCAACACAACCACAGCATAACAGAGAAAAAACACCCGCTTAACAAGCCTCTTATTCTGCAGCACTAACTAAACCCCTCAATGTGAATGAATCGACTTCATGATATGTTTTCACGATTTCACATGTCTATTTGATCCTAGAGCCCAAGATGAGTCAGTCTATCCTGTTCAGTTACACAAACTGAGTGAAAGCAGGTATAATGGTTCTAACATAGGGCAAACCATACAGGGTTATTTAAATTCATCAGATGTAGACGCTGATCTGGATGTTTGTTTACAGCTTTGGTATTGTTCTGGGTATCCAAACTAAAGAAAGCACAGCCATGCTTATGTCTAGCTAACTCTAATCCTAGGGGTATGTTTTGAGGACATGACCCCTAGGATTACATACAAATCCTACTTACCCCAGCTTTTTTTGATGGGCCCAAGTGGCCGGCCGTGAACCTGGATATATAAAGTAATTCAGAGGGACTTAACGACATCGAGCATCCCGACTACACACAGACAATGACAGAGCATCAGCAGCAATCCTTTTAGAGTATCAGAAAACAACATTAAAGGAGATCCATGAAGGCCATGCAGAAGGCATTATATAACAGATATACATTTTACATATGCAGTACATTTTTGTTTTGCTGCTGTTTTGCCAGACTATTGAACTGCAGGTTATTTCTCAGTGCTCAGTAAGTGGGAAAACAGATATCCCTCTCTCTGATAAAGGGTCATTTGTCGTTGCCGAGGGGTGCATGGTTGTACAGGTTGGCGTTGGAGAGGCTAAGTGGCTGACCACTTCAAGATGAAGAGTGTTCCATATCGCAGCTGCTGCTCCCTAATGACGGCCTGATTAACGGTGCGATGGCAGGGCAGCAGAGCAACAGGGCCTGAGCGGCCGTGGGAGAGACGCTTGTGGCAGCCACTCGGTGACTTATGGCGTTATATTTTTAAATTGGCCTTCTCCACCGTGTCTGATAAATCAACACACAGGTCATTAAATGGTTCATTATCCTCCTAATATGATTCATTGGCGGAAACACAGAGCGCGCCAACTGGCAGCGCCACCCAATCCACTGGGCATGTTGAGACTGTCTGTCAAACTGATTTATGGAGTGGAGGAGACTGAGGATGACACACACAGAGGTCAAACAGAGCACAGGCTCTACAGCGGATCTGTTCTAAAGAACCCACCCCCTTCCTGTCATTTTAGCTCCCCTGCACCTCACTCTGCCCTAACCTCTTGTAATCTTGTAAATCTGGAACAGGCTTATTCGGTTGCTGTGTAGTGCTGCCCTCTTTGTCTTTGCAATGTCAGGTCTCTAATGGTTTTTATCAGTGTCTGCTCTGATTTCCACAGACTGGAAATGCCATCGCTTTTCTTTTTCTTTCTTTTTTGTCTTTGGCACAGGTACACAAAGCCCTTGCTGTGTGTTCATATTATACACATACCCATTTCTCAGGCCTATAATGTTCCCCTCCAGTCCCCCTTGGTTTGATCAAACGAGAGCGTCATTACAGTCATTTGGCAAAAGAGAGCTGGACAATTACTGAATCTTTGTACTCGCCATCATAAGCCTCAGTCCCATACTTTCAGACCAATTATAGAAATTCAAGTGCTGACGTATTGCCAAGGTATAAAGGTATAAAAGCATTCCAATGTTTGAGGGTAGGAGAGAGAGCAATAAGTGTGTGCACGTCAAATCAAATCAAATCGTATTGGTCACATACACATGGCCGTGCGGCATAGGCAAGATGCAAGAAGCAGCAGCCTCTCTATGTTAGTTATGGCTGTTTAACAGTCTGATGGCCTTGAGATAGAAGCTGTTTTTCAGTCTCTCGGTCCCAGCTTTGATGCACCTGTACTGACCTCGCCTTCTGGATGATAGCGTGGTGAACAGGCAGTGGCTTGGGTGGTTGTTGTCCTTGATGATCTTTTTGGCCTTCCAGTGACATCGTGTGCTGTAGGTGTCCTGGAGAGCAGGTAGTTTGCCCCCGGTGATGTATTGTGCAGACCTCACTACCCTCTGGAGAACCTTGCGGTTGAGGGAGGTGCAGTTGCCGCACCAGGCGGTGATGCAGCCCGACAGGATGCTCTCAAATGTGCATCTGTAAAAGGGTTTTAGGTGACAAGCCATATTGGAGTGGGTCTAGGGTATCAGGTAGGGTGGAGGTGATATGATCCTTGACTAGTCTCTCAGAGCACTTCATGGTGACAGAAGTGAGTGCTACGGGGAGATAGTCATTTAGTTCAGTTTCCTTAGCTTTCTTGGGAACAGCAACAAAAGTGGCTTTCTTGAAGCATGTGGGGACAGCAGACTGGGATAGGGATTGAGTGAATATGTCCGTAAACACACCATCCAGCTGGTCTGCGGATGCTCAAAGGACGTGGCTAGGGTTGCCGTCTGGGCCGGCAGCCTTGCGAGGTTTAACACGTTTAAATGTTTTACTCACATCAGCCACGGAGAAGGAGAGCCCACAATCTTTGGTAGCGGGACGTGTCGGTGGCACTGTATTGTCCTCAATGTGTGCAAAGAAGTTTAATTTGTTTGGGAGCAATACGTCGATGTTTGCGATGGGGCTGGTTTTCTTTTTGTAGTCTGTGGTTGTCTGTAGACCCTGGCACATACATCTCATGTTTGAGCCATTGAATTGTGACTCTACTTTGTCTCTATACTGATGCTTTGCTTGTTTTATTGCCTTGAGGAGGGAATAACTACACTGTTTGTATTCGGTCATGTTTCCAGTTGCCTTGCCATGATTAAATGCGGTGGTTCACACTTTCAGTTTTGCGCGAATGCTGCCATCAATCCACAGTTTCTGGTTAGGGAAGGATTTAATAGTCACGGTGGGAACAATATCTCCAATGCACTTCCTAATAAACTCACTCACAGAGTCAGCGTATAAGTCTATGTTATTGTCTGAGGCTACCCGGAACATATCCCAGTCCACGTGATCGAAGCAATCTTGAAGCGTGGAATCCGATTGGCCAGACCAGCGTCGGATAGACTTAAGCACAGGCACTTCCTGATTCAGTTTCTGCCTATAGTAGGGGAGCAACAAGATGGAGTCATGGTCAGATTTGCTGAAGGAAGGGCGGTGGCAGGCCTTGTATGCATCGCGGAAGTTAGAGTAGCAGTGGTCCGGTGTTTTGCTCGCGGGGGTACAACTATCAATGTGCTGGTAGAATTTAGGTAGCCTTGTTCTCAAATTAGCTTTGTTAAAATCTCCAGCTACAATAAATGCAGCCTCAGGATATATGGTTTCCAGTTTGCATAGAGTCCAGTGAAGTTCTTTCAGCGCCGTTGAGGTATCTGCTTAGGGGGATGGGGATATACACGGCTGTGACTACAATTGAAGAGAATTCTCTTGGGAGATAATGCGGTCGGCATTTGATTGCAAGGAATTCCAGCTGAACAAAAGGACTTGAGTTCCTGTATGTTGTTATGATTACACCATGAGTTAATCATGAGGCATACACCCCGTCCTTCTTCTTACCAGAGAGATGTTTGTTTCTGTCGGCGCGACGCATGAAGAAACCCAGTGGCTGAACCGACTCTGACAACATTTCCCGAGTGAGCCATGTTTCCGTGAAACAGAGAATGTTACAATCTCTGATGTCTCTCTGGAAGGCAACTCGTGCCCTAATTTCATCCACCTTGTTGTGTAGTGACTGGACATTAGCGAGTAATATGCTCAGAAGCAGTGGATGGTGTGCTCACCTTCTAAGTCTGACCAGGAGGCCACTCTGTCTGCCTCTCCTGCAGCGACGACGTTGTTTTGGGTCGGCCTCGGGGATTAGATACAATGTCTAGGGTGGAGGTCCGAACAATCGATCCGCTTCGGGAAAGTCGTATTCCTGTTCGTAATGTTGGTACGTTGACGTCGCTCTTATATCCAATAGTTCTTCCCGGCTATATGCAATAACACAAGATTTTCTGGGCTAACAATGTAAGAAATAATACATAAAAATAAAAAAAATAACTGCATTGTTTCCACATCAACGCGTGCATGTGTGTATGTGAGAGGAAAGAAGAAGAATTGAGCCTTGGTGCTTGCAAGGCGTCTTGTATACTAACCAAACGCAAGTATACACATCAAGTCACGATCAGCACATCTCGTTTCTCACCTCTTACCCAGAATCAACAGCAGAGGGAAAGGCAAGAGGGAAAAGGATGAAAAGGTGAGAGAAGTGTAGATGGTTAGTCTTAGTTGTTTATTTATATCCAAAAGGAGTAGGCAAGAGAATGGTCGTGGACAGACAAAAAACATTCAAGGGTCAAAACCGGGAAGACTAGAAAAATGGAATATAAAAGGAGCATGGGAAAAACACGCTGGTTGACTTGAAAGCATACAGGACGAACTGGCACAGAGAGACAGGAAACACAGGGATAAATACACTTGGGGAAATTAAGCGACACCTGGAGGAGGTGGAGACATTCACAAGAACGGGTGAAACAGGTCAAGGCGTGACAAATATGGGGAAACAGCATTCCAGAGTATGGGACACCTAGCGAATCAAAATGACTAACGGGTCGATCAACACTTGAAAATTACTTCCTCTGTATCTCTCACCAGGGCCCCATCCAGTGACCAGTGCAGGAGTAAATTGAATGAGCTGACGACAGGACTGGGTTCCTGCCCAAGCTCTCTCACTCCCTGCTGAAGGTGGGAAAAGTCATGTAAAATAATGTTCTGTCTCAACACCAGAGGTGATGATGATTTAGGGAGAAGGGGGAAAATTTAAACGCATATTTCAATGCAAATGTCTGCATGCGGCAACATGGTTTATTTGCTTTGTCTTTAACCTCAAATGTAACGCCTGAGCACCTTCATCTCGCCTGCGCAGAGAACAGAGAAGTGACAGTGTGATGCATTTCATTAAACCCTCCATAATCCGCACATTAGTCACAACAGAAAGCATGCAATCAAAAGCTTATCTAGCTGTGTGGGAGCGATGTTGAGAGGCAGAGATTCTTCTATTAACGAGGTAACCTTATGTTTGAATTGTGCCACGTGAGGCGAGAGGCGAACGAGGCTGCCTGGACTGCCGGGCTCGTGCTGTCAGGTCTCCCTGTGATTAAGTGTGTCGTTATTAAGAGCCATTACTGATAGAAAGTGCACTATACAGACATTGAAATGCACGGCATATGGATCCCCCAGTAGCTTTAGGCTCCCTGACCACCTGTGTTTAATATGTTAGCTGTATGTGTGCATAGTGAGGTACAGATACAACTGTATATATTAAGATTATTTGAAGATAGCTGTGTATTCCGATTCATCCACATATGAATCTCCCACCATCACCTGTGCACGATACACCCTTAGAAAAAAAGGTTCCAAAAGGGTTCTTCGGCTGTCCCCATAGGATAACCCTTTTTGGTTCCAGGTAGAACCCTTTTTGGTTCCATGTACAACTATTTTGTGTTCCATGTAGAACCCTCTGAGGAAAGGGTCCTACCTGGAACCAAAAAGGGTTCTTCAAAGGGTTCTCCTACGGGGGCAGCCGAAGAACCCTTTCAGGTTCTAGATAGCACTTTTTCCCCTAAGAGTGTAGGAAAGGACAATGAGAACCGGGTCCAACATTAAGCCCATCCACACCTGTACCTCCAGTTACAAAATCCCAATATAAATCAAGCTAACAATCCATCAATAGACTGGTAAGATCTGCATCGCGACTGAATCATCATCAAAATGACAACCACACACTTCCATATTGCTGTGTTTGTAGGAGAAATTAAACCTTGTCTTTTGGAGTCAACATTTTCCTATTATAAAAACTATACCAGTTATGCAAAACATGCCACGCTGTTTTCCCTCAGTCTCAACGTTCATTATTTGATCTATTTCAGACAGGAACTCCGAGCACCATTCAGCATATTAAGAGGGTGAACATCCTGTTTTCTTTGCATGTTACCATATATTCCAATCAGGGGAAGAGCCCTTATCTACGAGACAGACACACAATATAGATGGGACCAAACACAAACACACACACAAACGCAGTCAAACGCAGTCATGAACATTTTGTTTTTGTTGTTTTGCAATAATGTCTTTCAAATACTTTATCTAGTTCCAACATTGCCTCCTAGTGGCAACACTATTGCCAGTGTGTTTTTCTAAGACGCAGTCAACCTGTTTGGAACAGCAGTTTTTGGTTTTTGGTGGAAATGTATTGGATGAAAGAGACTCCAAGGTTAATTATGCCTTTGAAGTGGCAGTGGGGAATGGATTGATTGATTTGATTTGATATAAGTGTTTTGACAGGATTAATTGAATTCAAGTTAAAGTTGAGATACATTAAGTGCATTTATAACATTTGTGTTTACCTAGGATAAAATAGGAAATAGAATTTTAAAAATCTGAAAAACATAATATAAGATAAGCACACAGTCCTAACAAGGGATGAGATGGCATCATACTGCTACAGAGGGACACTGGTAGATTTCAGCACCTTGGACAGCACAACCCTCCTTTCCTGACAATTGCATGATTCATGAGCACATTTGTCTAAAGGCTTGATATATTTTACCGTGTAGTTAAATGTTACCCCAATGGACTATTTTAACATAACAGGTGCAAACTTTGCACCAATGCAAAATCGCTCAATAAATGTGGGCCATATCATGTAAACAAAGCTAATGATTAAAATCACACATTGGTCCATACATCTTGGTTTGTAATACAGGCTTTCCTGTGGATAATCCTTGTCAGCTGCCTCAGCACTAGGAGGAAGAGGGAATAAGCAGAGATAGAAAGGGGGAATAGTGGCCACACTTTATTAAGTAATAGAATGGGTAATGTGCCAGCCTCACAGTTATACAGAGGGCTGCAGTAAGCCCTGTGTCACAGACTTTAAATTCCTCCTCTGGAATAGCAATACAATCTTCTTTGGAGCATTTAGCCATATTGGAGGAGAGAGAGCGTGTCTTTGCTGTACAATATTACAGCAATTGCCAAGGCTTTTTCCTGATGAAAAAAATAAATGAAATCGCTGGAGTTAGCCGCCAACAAACAGATAGGCTATAGCCTTACACAGCACATGGCCGTGAATGTGAGCTAGATTT
The DNA here is from genome assembly GCF_002021735.2 of Oncorhynchus kisutch. Lineage (NCBI taxonomy): Eukaryota > Metazoa > Chordata > Actinopteri > Salmoniformes > Salmonidae > Oncorhynchus > Oncorhynchus kisutch. Next base: position 59,163,904 of record NC_034176.2, read on the forward strand.
AACTGTGGGCCAGTGTGTTGGGTTATCGGTTTCACTCACACAGAAATAGGTCCAGTGCTTTATCTGGTCAGAAGTGCTTAATCTTGGATCTCTCAGAGAGTGGAGATTCTGGCTGAACTGTACTGGAGCCATGTCAGAGATGGGACAGCTCAATCAGCCTGAGAAACCTGGCAGGAACCTGGAGGGTTCCGTTTCACCTTATTTGGATGCTGTGTGGAAGTCATGCTTTTCTCAGTACTGATAAGCTCATTGGGTAGTGGGAAGGATCAAAGTTACACAATGTACAACATGGCCCAATGCACAATCTCTGCAAACTGTGGGAGTGTGTTCATTCATGTGTCATGTTTCACTCCCGCATGCTTAAAAGCCAATGAATGTGAGATCAAACAGGGACATGAGGTTGGAAGTTTGCATCCTTCACATCCTTAGAAGTGAGAACTTCATTATGCCAATATGTACATGAATATGTATTCCAACTTTAGAATAACATAATGACAGATGGTCCGACTCATTAAGTTGAATAAAATGGGAAAACTCAATATGACAGAGATATTTTCAACTCAGTGTATAGAGATTGAGAAGTTCCCAGTCATTCCCTAAGGGATGTGACTTTTCTCAAGTGTTAGAGAGAAATGTCACAGTGAAAGTGATATCAATTCCCCAGTGTCAAAAACAAAACAGTCTCTTTCTATGGGGCTATTTGCAAATGGCTGCCTCTACTCAGCTCCTCTCCCATATCCCTCATTCATCCATTAGCATACAGGCTTTATGTTACATCTCTTCCCAGCGGCTGAAACTCAGCAACCAATGTCATCAGTGTTAAAAAAAGGCTGTGAGACGGCAGGGACAAGGCAGGGAGACAGAAAAAAGGAATGTTCCCTTGGTGTGCCATGCACACTCAGACACCTCCAGGTCCAATTAAGGTGAGCAGAAGATCACAGCTCTGTCTTGTTCACGCTGTCTGTGTACTGCTGCACAGTGGAGGCTGGGATCATGAGGTCAACTGCACGTCTGCGTCTGCCACCGCCCGACTGTGCCGCCTGCCATGAGCAATGCATCAGGCAGGACTGTGATCTGGATGAACACGGCAATTAAAAGGCAAAAGGTGAAGCGGTTGGAACGCTTACTAACGGACCAAGGTGCCCTTGAGCGGCCCGGCGTGGTACTGTCTCCATGAGGACAGGCTTAGGTCGAGCCCCATTAGATAGACAGGACCCATGCAGATCTTGGAGATAAAGGATCTGACAGATAGGGCCCTCGCTGGCGCAGTGATAAATAAACATGATCTTCCCATTGTTTAGCGTGGCTGGCAGGAGTGTTTCTCCATGCGAATCCTAGAAGGAACACAAGCCTCATGAATAAGCCACGAGAGCCGGGGTGACGTCTCCACAGCAGGGGGAAGTAAACATGTCTCAGTACAGCAGGGAAACACCCAGACTACACCAGGATAGTGGATGGCAGAGACAGACTGTAAACTCTAGACTCTACAGAGCATATCTTAAGCCTATCATTCAGAGGATGACAGACAGGCAAACAATACATTTCGTGTTATACCCAGGCCAGTAGTATGTCTGTTAGAGGGATGGACAACCATGCAACTACACTACAAGACCAAAAGTATGTGGACACCTACTTTTGTAAATATAGTGTGTGTTGGTGCTCAGGTGTAGGTGAGTGAGCATGCATGAAGGGGTGCATTACGGCATAGCTCAGTTAAATCCCTTAACTGACTGAGATAGAGATACAAAGAGATAGAGGACCAACCCCAAATGACATCAAACCCGATCAAAGAGTTTGTGTTTGTCCCAGCTGGAGAGCTAAGTTTAGGTGCACTTCACCCTCCTTATCCGACTGTGTGGCACCGACCGACCGACACATCCTCTGGCACCCAGTGGCCCAGCGGCATGAGGAGAGTGATACCCTCTCCTGCTAACACACCTTGTCCTTGAGCTCCCACGCGGCGCTGCGCCGGCTTCACACTCCAGCGAAGATAACAGTGTCAAAGTCAGCCTCTCAATAAGGTTGATTCAATTTGTCTGTTTGGCTCAAGGGAAAAGGCAGGGGGTTAAAAGCTACAGGAGAAATAGACAGGGGGGAGAGAGATTAGATTTAGGGAGTGTGTGTGTGTGGGTGGAAGAGAGAAGAGGATAAGGAGTTAAACAAGCACTCATCGGCTGAGACAGGAGGAAAGAGGAGGTTGAGGAGGGAGGATAAATAGTAGGGTTGAGAAAAAGGAGGACATCGATGGGAGTCCATCCTCCTCACATGGTAGAGTCTTCCTTCACACCATGGGGCACTTAGACATATGGTAATGGCCTCGCTGGGGTGTAAAGCATCAGAGTATGGACAAGAGGAGCAGGGTCATAGAGCAGGGAACTCTAGTGACCTTGTGTAAAGGAGCACTTTTTTTGCCCTGTATAGGGTTGCAAAGGAAGGGTATATTACTGGACTCTTTTGAAGTTTACCAGTAAACTACCAGAATTATTGAAACTTTCAAGGATTTTACGTAATGTATTACAAGACTAACGGTTCTGTAATGACAGAAGCTGGGAGACGAGAAGCAAGTACAGGGTGTAGATTTATTAATAAATAGACATGAAACAAAACAAGAACAGCGTCTGGGCAGGAGAAACATAACATCAATGCTGACTCAGGAATGAAACTGAGGAAGTGACAGATATAGGGGAGGTAAATGACGTGATGGAGTCCAAATGAGTCCCATAATTAAGCGCAGGTGAGCGTAATGATGGTGGCAGGTGTGTGTAATGATGAGTGAACTGGTGACCTCGAGCACCGGAGAGGTGGACGGGAGCAGACGTGACAGTACCCCCCTTCTAGGGGCGCCACCTGGCGTCCTGCCTGGGCGAGCCTGACGGGCCAGCTGAGGCATGGGAGCCTGACGAGCCAGCTGAGGCATCCCCGATTGCTTTGGCAGCAGCACTTGGACCCGACGTTACCAAAAAATACAAATACAAATACTCCCTGATATTTCCAATTGTAGAGTCAGCATTCTGTAACGACAGATGCTGGGAGACGAGAAGCAAGTACAGGGTGTGGATTTAATAATAAATATACATGAAACAAAACAAGAACAGCGTCTGGACAGGAGAAACATAACATCAATGCTGACTCAGGAATTAAAATGAGGAATTGGCAGATATAGGGAAGGTAAATGACGTGATGGAGTCCAGGTGAGTCCCATAATTAAGCGCAGGTGAACGTAATGATGGTGGCAGGTGTGCGTAATGATGAGTGAACTGGTGACCTCGAGGCTCTTTTGGGTACTTCAGATTATTACAGATGTCTGTAATTATCTCTTGCCCCCTATGTGGCCTTATCACGTGGAAAACATATAAAATAATCAAATAAGATGATTTCAAAAACGAAAATAGAATGACGAAGCTGTAAAACATTATCCTAAATATAAACCATCAACTTAGTGAATATCATTGGTGTTTTTCATATGAGGGTTTGAGCATGAAATATCCATTATATATATTTTTTACACACTATTTGTCACGCCCTGGTCTTAGTATTTTGTGTTTATATATTTTATTTGGTCAGGCCAGGGTGTGACATGGGTTTATTTTGTGTTGTGTTTTTGTATTGGGGTTTTAGTAGGTATTGGGATTGTGGCTGAGTAGGGGTGTCTAGCATAGTCTATGGCTGCCTGAGGCGGTTCTCAATCAGAGTCAGGTGATTCTCGTTGTCTCTGATTGGGAACCATATTTAGGTAGCCTGGGTTTCACTGTGTGTTTGTGGGTGATTGTTCCTGTCTCTATGTTTGTTTGCACAAGATAGGCTCAGTCACTTTCTCGTTGTCTCTGATTGGGAACCGTTGTAACTGTCAACATTTACAACCCATATGTTAAGGATGAAGAGGTGAGGGCCTTTCTGGGGAGATACATGGATAACGTCTCCTCAGCAAGGCACCTCAAAGACTCCCTTGGGTTTTGGAATGGGAGGAGAGGCTTCCAGGCCCTCCTCAGAGAGGACCCAAAGGGACATGGTGGCTACCTCCATCCTCCTGCTATGTTCTCCCTAGGGGCTGACAGGGGGACGTTGTTTTATGCACGTCAGCCCCCATTTTGCAGGCGCTGTATGGCCTACGGCCACATATTCGCCTCGTGCAGCACAAGAAAATGCAGATTTTGTGGATCTGAGGAACACGAGGCGAAGGATTGTGACAAGCCTAAGGCGTGCCACGGGTGTGGCTCGTCAGCACACCTGTGGCGGGGGTGCCCGGCTCGTCAGAGGTCATATGCGTCTGCGGCTGGGGGGGGAGCAGGAGCGGGGGATGGGGGAAGAAGAGGAGGGGAAGGAAGCAAGCCTCATGACCAGAGTACAGGTCCAGAGGGGAAGGCCGCAAGGAAGGAGGAGGAGCAAGAAGCGGCGGATGGAAGAGAGAAGGAAACGGAAGGCACGGGAGTAGGAGAACCAGGAAAAGCGGCGGAAGAAGGCAACCGAGTGGAGGAGCATGAGAGAGAAGAAAGCGAGGGAGGAGTGTTGGAGAAGGAGACGGTGGAAGAGCAAGTGGACTGGGGGGAAAGTGCCCTGGTGGAAGAGATGAGGGGTATGGTGGAGGAGCTGGTGGGGGGGGGGGGGGGGGAGGGTGGTATCTCTCCACTGCCGCAATCACCAAAGAAGAGAATGAAGAGGAGGGTGCGATTGGCCGACAGTGAGAGGGAGGGGATGGCCAAGAGAGTGATGGGGGTGGGAGAAACCTCTGGGTTGCTGCTGGTTTCCCCAGGCCCTCAACTTCTGTTGGGTGGGGACACACCTAACAAGACTCAGGACTGGGTACAGGAGGAGGTGGGGAGTTTTTTGTTTGGGGACTCGACTCAGCCTCCCCAATTTTTTTTTCCAATCCAGCTGCAGCACTGGGGAGGGGGAGGATTGTGGGGGTAGACCCAGGGTGCAGGGCACCCCGGAGCCAAACACTATTCCTGCATCCTGGGTTGGTGAGATGGAGGAAGAGGGGGGGATGTCGGGAGTACGGATGGTGTTTTCACCGGTAGATATGGAGCAGGGGAGCATCGGGTGAGTCTCCTGTTTTTGATTTTTTTTCTGTCTGGGTTTAGAATTTGAGTGTATTACATGTTTTTATTTGATTCTTTCATGGGGTCTAATTTTACTTTTGTTACTTTAAATGTAAGGGGTTTAAGGGATATTGTTAAGAGGAGGGAGGTTTTTAGTTATTTGGAGGGTGTGGGGTTTGATTTTTGTTTTTTACAGGAGGTTCACCTGAGGGATGGAGGGGATGTTAGTAGGTTTAAGAGGGAGTGGGACAAGGGGGAGTCGGTTTGGGGTATTGGGGGGGGTGCACTCATCGGGGGTAGGGATTTTGTGTGGGCACAGGGAGGTAAAAGTGGAGGATTATTTTGTGGTAATGCAGGGGAGGGTTATAGGGGTGGATGTCACGATAAGGGATTGTAAATTTAGATTAGTGGTGGTGTATGGGCCACAGGTGGTGGCAGACAGGAGGGAGATGGTGGACTGTCTGACGCCCCTGTGTGTCACAAATAGGAAATTAGTGATAGGGGGGGATTTTAATACAGATTTAGGAATAGGGGGGGATAGCAGTGCAGGCGCCATTACCAGGCTAATGGCTTGCCATGGTCTGGTTGATGGTGGTCTGCACACTACTCTGAAAATGGCCGGTCCTACATGGTACAACTCCAGGGGGGTTGAGCGGAGGCTCGACTATATTTTTGTACCCAGGTCTTTGGGTAAGTTGTCTGGGCGGCTGTTGCCTGTTTTCTTTTCGGATCACGACGGGGTGCTCCTGCAGGTGGGGTCGCCAGTCTGCCTCTTTGGTAGGGGGTACTGGAAGTTAGATCGGGATGTGCTGGAGGAGCAGGCTTTTGTTGACGGGTTTTATGATTTCTTTTGGAGGCTTGAAGGCCTCCGGTCCATGTGCGAGGGGGTGTTAGAGTGGTGGGAATTAGTTAAGGTGAGGATTAGGGCTTTTATAATAGGGTATTGCAAGAGGAAAAAAAGGGAGGAGAGGAGGGAGGTGGATCGTATCCAAAGGTTAATTGAACTCGAGTATGAGGCAGGCAACCTCGGCGGGTCGTTTGACTGGGAGAGATCCGCTACCCTAAAGGCGCAGCTCAGGGAGTTGCAGGAGCGGAAGGCTCGAGCTTTCCTGGAGCGTGCGCATAGTGGCTTTATAGAACACAATGAGACTTGTTCCGCTATGTTCTTTAAGTCGGTTAGGGCCAGACAGAGTAGGAAGGTAATGCATGGCATTAGGGAAGAAAATGGTAGTATAGTTAGAGAACCAGAGGATATGGTCAGGGTGACAACTGATCATTTCCAAGGTTTATTTAAGGAAAGGGAAATAGATGTAGAGCAGGGAAATGTGTTTTTAGAACACTTGTCCAGGCGGTTGCCGGAGGACATTAGAGAAGTGATGGAGGCCCAGATTTCACTAGAAGAGGTTGAGAGCGCTCTTAGGAGGATGGGAAAAGGGAAGGTGCCTGGGATGGATGGGCTGCCGGCTGAGTTTTATCTCAAGTTTTGGGGTATACTTGGACCAGTGGTCCTCGAAGTCTTGAAGGCCATCCTTGAGACGGGGGTCCCGGGGGGATCAATGGCTGTTGGTGTGCTGTCACTTTTATATAAGAAGGGGGAAGTAACAGACCTTGGCAACTGGCGGCCATTGACCATGCTGTGCGTAGATTACAAGCTACTTGCAAAGGTTTTAGCAGACCGGTTGCGCACAGCCCTTCCCTACGTCGTTCATGAGGATCAGACGTGCGGGGTAGAGGGCCGCTCTATTAGATGGAGCGCTAGATCAGGCGAAAGCCTTTGATCGCGTGAATAGATCCTTTTTATTCAGAGTGTTAGGTCGATTAGGATTTGGGGAGAAGTTCATAGGATGGATTCGTACATTATATGTCGGAGCGGGGTGCCGAGTTAGTGTAAATAGTCACTTGGGTGACGTTTTTGACCTCTCGTCTGGGGTCAGGCAGGGGTGCCCACTCTCGGCTCTCCTCTTCGTTCTGTACATGGAGCCTCTGGGGGCTGCCATTAGGGCAGACACAGGGGTGGAAGGCTTGCTGATCCCTGGAAGTGGTGGACTGCGTGTTAAGATGACGCAGTACGCCGACGACACGTGCCTGACAAGGTCCCTTGCCATCTTTGGGGATTTCACCCGAGCGTCGGGAGCGGTTCTGAACCATGCAAAGTCTTCTGTCAAGTTTTTCGGTAGATGGCGCGGTAGAACGGATGTACCCGGGGGGTTATCTCTCTGTGAGGGGGCCCTGAGGATTCTCGGGGTCCATTTTGAGACCTCCAGCTCAGCGACGCTGAACTGGAACATGCGTATCGCAGTGGTACAGAGGAAGCTAGCAATGTGGAAGGCTAGGTATTTGTCTTTTATGGGCAAAGTCCTGGTCCTAAAGGTGGATGTGTTGCCGTCTCTTTTGTATTTGGCGTACATCTACCCATTGCCGGCTTGTCTGAGGAGGCCTCTAGTGAGGCTTGTGTTTCAGTTCATGTGGAGTGGCAGGTGCGAGTGGGTCGCCAGGGCACGCATGATCTGTCCCATCGGGGAGGGAGGTAGGGGGGTACCACATTTCCCCCTCAAGCTGGACACAATTTTTGTTTCTTTCTTGTTAACGGAGCTTGCTCATCCAGTGATACACCCATCCGGTTACCTCCTGCGGGTGTTCTTCTCGTATCAGGCGAGAAGCGTAATGGTGTGGTCTAACACGGGTCCTCGGGCAGAACAGCTGACGTGGCATTTTGGTCATGCGGCCAAGTGGCTGCGTGCGCACCCTGAGGTTGAAGTTGCCCGAGTAGGTTTAGATCACAGGCACCTGTACGAGGAGGCCAGAAAGGCAGGGAGTCCGGTGCCTGTAGTGGGCATCTCGGAAGTGGTCTGGGAGGGAGTGCAGGCGCGGGGTCTGGACAACAGGCTCAAGGACCTGAATTGGTTGAGCCTCCATAGGTGCTTGCCGGTACGTTCCATCATGTACCGGTATAGTTTGGTGCAATCCCCCACCTGTCCAAGATCCTCTTGTGGCAGGGAGGAGACTGTGCGCCATGTCTTTTGGGACTGTGCCTTTGCCGGAGTAGTATGGTCTAGGGCATGGGTGTTGTTAGGTTTGGTAAGGGGGGATTTTGTATTGACGTGGGCCAGGTTAGAGAGAGGTGTAGGGAGAGCGAGAGGGACGGATAGGGACAGGTTTCTGCTCTGGCTTCTCATGAGTCTCTTTAAACGGGGGCTGTGGGAAGCCAGGCAGAACATGGTGAAGACAGGGAGAGATTGGGGGGTGGAAGGGATAGTGAGGAGGGTGGAAGGAGATTTGAGGGGGAGGATGAAGAGGGAGGAGAGGAAGTGGGGGCAGCATGCTGCTCGGGAGAGGTGGAAGGGGGGTTTAGGGCTGGGTGTCATTTAGATTTGTAAGGGGATAGATTAGGGACGGAGAGATAGGGAAAGGTATTTTGTAGGGTGACGGGAGGGAAGATGCTCCCCTGAGGTTTTGTTTGGGGTTTATGTTTAGTTAAATTAGTTAAATTAAAATACCATTATTTGAGTATGTATGAAAATAATGAGTTGTAAAGAATGAATGGTATTGAAGATAATAAATAATTTTTTATAAAAAATATTTAAAAAAAATAGGCTGTATAGGTTTTCACGTTCCGTTTGTTGTTTTGTATATTTAGTTATTTCATGTTTTGTTCATTTTCATTAAAGAACATGAGTAACCACCGCATTTTGGTCCGCTTCTCTTTCAATGGAGGAAAGCCGTTACACTATTTATTTTGTTCTAAATATTTTGGGGACAAAATGGTGGCAGTTGTGAAAAAAGTCAATAGTTTGAAGAATTTCAGAGTTCATTGATGCTTTTTTCCTTAATTAGGCAATTTAATCTGTAGCCTTTTGGTTTATCCACTAGAAACTCATGGACAATAATGTATAGTGTACTATTTTTTTGTTTTGTTATTCAAGTATAAATGACCAAATATACCATAGATTGCAATAGATTACCTGTTCATTTGCAAAATTACAGAAGATTTTCGTAAAATTAATGGTAGTTTTGCAATCCTAAACTATGCTCTAGGGTTGTTGCCAACACATTTCCGGTCTTTACTGTAACTTTTGAGCAGTTTGAAAGCTAAAGGGAAACAATGGAGCTCACAGGTAGACACCATTCAATTAAGCATTGTGAGTACTGCAGAGAACTCAACAAAACAGTTTTAAGATTTAAGCACAAAATGTAACCATCAATCTTATGCTGTATCTAACAGATTTTTTCCCCTTGATAACCCCCCCATGCTAGTAGAATGCAGTGAGCTATTTTATGGTGTCAGTGATAGAAAGTGTATATCAGTTATATGATCATAGATAGATACTGTGAAATAAAAGACAGAGAAGGGCGATGGAGCTTTTAAAAACAACAGGACCAAATCCTAGAAAATTGTAACTTATTGGAGAGCTGAATGCTTTTCCCAGCCAGCACATAACATTCAGAGAACCACATGTTTCTTAGAGCTTGGTAAGAGCATGGTTTTCCTATGGTTATTTTGCATTCAACCTTCCCACAACTTTCTGGGAATGATGCAGGATAGTTGCTTGGTTTTGGAACATTCTCAGCACATTTAAGGAACTTGACAAAATACAATTATTTTCTTGGTATTTCATTACTTGAAAAGAAAGTTTCCTAAAAGTTTAAACATTGTTACATTTCGTTAAGAAACAACCTTCTTCTGTGGGTATTTCAGTACTTCAGCATAACTTTCCTCGTGGTTCTATTTAAAGTAATGTTCTCAAATTGTTCCAAGAACTTAAGAAACAACTTTCTTCTGTGGGAATTTCAGTACTTCAGCATAACGTTTCCTCATGGTTCTATTTAAAGTCATGTTCTCATATTGTTCTGAGAATGTTAAGGAACGTGCCATAACCACAAGAAAAAGTTCAGAGAACGTTCTAAGAATGTTATTTAAAAAGACATAAAGTCAGTTCTCAGCGTCAACAAAACTCTACATATCCTCTATCTTGTTAAGTGTGTTCAGGTGTGTTGGTCACACCTGATCTAATTGGCCACACCTGATCTTAATGAGTGCTTGTTTCCTTTGAAATGCGGTTTGTTTGAATAGACCAAAATGAACAGCTTTGTATGTGTAAAAAACATTGCATGGTAGCTTCATTATGGTGGCGCAGTGGACTAATTCCATGGTAAGACAACAGAACATTATAGGTTTGAATCTCTCTGATGCCGTGAAACAATAAAAAAATACATCTGTTTGCCTGATTAATGCCTAAGGAAAGGCATTTCCAAGTGTCAAATCTGTACCTGGAGTTTAACAAAGTTAAACCAAAATAAGCTAGCAGTGTTATTAAATGTCTTCTTCAAAAATTCAGTGAAAGTTTTCAGGAAGTTATTCAAAAACCTCCAAATAACCTTTAATTTCAATTCTCAGAGAGTTAATAAAACCTCCCAGGAAAAATTGCAAGGAACCAGAGTAAAACGTTCTCAGAACCTCGCTGCAACCTAAAAATAAACATTCCAAGAACAAGTGAAATGTTCACTTTTCAAAAGTTTCAGTTTTACTGGACGGGAAACGTATTGCTTCGTTCCTAGAACCAATGGGAAACCAAAAGCGTACGTTCCCACAACTTCAGAGGAACCAAATGTGCTAGCTGGGTGGTGTGTTGGTGTGTCTGTAGGGGGAGTTGGGGGGTGAAGTATTGGGGTCCTTATTAGTAAACTACCTCCAACGCAGATAAGAAGATATTTGGGACCTGTCTCCTTTCTCTCAGAGTTAAATAGTGTGCCAGCATCTGATTTTGTCCTCATTGATCCGGCTAGCTTTCAAATTGGCCCATTAATATGAATGGTCAATCTCAAGACAGAGCAGAGAGGGTGTTTGTGAGATGATGCTGCTGCAGGAGACACGGACGCTTCCTCTAGCACAGGTATTCCCAAACTGGAGGTAAGGCAAATAAAAATGTAATTCACTTTTCTTTTTTTTAACAAAATAAATAGATAAATATATAATTTTCTTCACATTTTCAAACAGACCATTTATATTTTCCAACAGAGCTATACATTTGAGTGAGGTTTTTTTCTCGCCTGAGTTACCGCGGTTCACTGCCAAAAATAAAATTAAAACCATCTAATGTTCAGCGAAAAAACAACACAATGTCAAATACAGGTAGCCTAGTCAAATAATTAACATCCAATCATATTAACCGTTACTCTCCCGCGGGAATTCCACTAATGGTCCATATGTAGCCAAACGTAGCTACTGCTCATTCCGTTTCCTCGAGAAATGGATAAAGGGTGAAAAGAAGTAAGGCCCACTAGAGACACACATCAGCTCTCCTGGTAGTACTGCCCTTTTTTGGACACTTTGGACACTTCTTTGTTAACAAACCTCCAAACAAGCTTCAATGCCTTGCAACACTCCTTCCGTGGCCTATAACTGCTCTTAAATGCTAGTAAAACGAAATGCATGCTCTTCAACCGATTACTGCCCGCACCCGCTCGCCTGACTAGCATCACTACTCTGGACGGTTCTGACTTAGAATATGTGGACAACTACAAATACCGAGGTGTCTGGTTAGACTGTCTGGCTAGACTTCTTTCCAGACTCACATTGAGCATCTCCAATCCAAAATGAAATCTAGAATCTGCTTCCTATTTCGCAACAAAGCCTTCTTCACTCATGCTGCCAAACATACCCTTGTAAAATTGACCATCTTACCGATCCTTGACTTCGGCGATGTCATTTACAAATAAAAACTCACACTCATTCTCGTGTTTAATAAATGTATCATATAGTGTGTGTGTGTGGCAGGCTTACAATGATGGCAAATAACAACATTTGAGAGTGCGCTGACCCTGGTGGTGGAGGGGGTACGCAGCAGGAGGTTGAATGTTTGAAGGGGTACGGGACTATAAAAAGTTTGGGAACCACTGCCCTAGCACAACAAGTCACCTTTAATGAGTGCTCATTTCTGGTACAAACACTGGGTAGCCCACCCACCCACACATTCCTACCAACCCCCTCACATTATAGCCATGTGGTGGAAAGCATGGGGTAGTGGAGACAGACTGCAATGATGAGTTGAATCACTGACTGACTGATTGATTGTATACCTGACTTTGTTGCGACAAGAGTTCTATCGTCTCACCTCCTCATCCTGTTTGAGAGACACCTTTCTGATCTGTCTGTATGTCTGTCTCTTTCTCTCTTTTTCTCTCTCTCTCTCTAGGAGAGAGGGAAAGAGAGTCAGGAACTGGGTTGAAAGAGAGAAAAGAAGAGGGAATAGATAGAGAGAGGAGGGGGCATCTGACAATATGTGCTCTCAGTGACCACATCCCTTCTCACCCCACAACCTATGGTAGATAGAAGACTTTCAGAAATGGCATCAAGTATTAACAAACTCCCACAGCATCCCAAATGCCACTTGGATGAGCCCATACCTCTCAATCCCATCTTTCCCCCACAGCACCCACCCATCCCTCCCACTACACTTTCCAATGCATGCTATTAGGAGGTCAACACGTATCTATGGGACTGTGCTTTCACTCAGGCACCCCACCGGTTCTGCCATCTACGTGATAATGGCTCCAACAAGAGCAACAGGGCCAAACATGACCTACACATCACTGTCTCTGACCCAACTCACATTGCAATTAAAGCAATTTCCCCCTGCAAATGCACTCAGAGAAAATACATTCATAGCTAATAGCTTAGCTTTGTCCTATATTTATATATATATATATATATATTAGTATTTCTTTTTTTAATCCCAGCCCTCGTCCCCGCAGGAGGCCTTTTGGTAGGCCGTCATCGTGAATAAGACTTTGTTTTTAACTGACTTGCCTAGTCAGTTAAAAACTAAAAAGTAACTAAACTAAGAAGTTTTTAAAAAGTTTTAAAAAATAATAATAATTTGCATTGCCACAAAATGTGCCAAGGAATTCATTACGGACCTCTCCATCAAGACTTAATACCTTCTTCTCCATGTATCTGAACTGCTTCATTTTATTGACACAGATCAGACAGCTTATGTGCACAGAGCCAGTAGGGGGGACTTTAATCTAGCAAGTATGTCTTTTTACTTGACTTCAGAGGCAGATTAACACTTGTAAAATGAACAGGGTTTATGATGCCTCCTGCTATGGTGATGGGGCCCTAAGGATAGACACTGTCTGCATGACGTTAAAATTAGTTTAATCTTACATCTTTAACAACTTGCTTTATGTGCCACACCGCTTCCTGAGTTAATTGTTAATTTATTCACCTTATTATGACTGGTTGTTAGTTCCACAGGCAGAAAACAGTGTGTCTGCGTCTCTAAAACAGTATGAATAATCATTTAGAAAGACTTTCAGGCATTGCCTACACTTTTGGGAAAAAAAGGGTTCCAAAAGGGCTATTCAGCTTTCACCATAGGATAACCCTTTTTGGTTCCATGTAGAACCATTTTTGGTCCCAGGTAAAACCATTTTGGGTTCCATGTAAAAACCCTATGTGGAACCGAAAAGGGTTCTACCTGGGAGCAAAAGGGTTCTACCTGGAACCAACGTTATTCTTCAAAAGGTTCTCCTATGGGAACAGCCGAAGAACCCTTTTAGGTTCTAGATAGCACCTTTTTTTCTAAGAGTGTACCACAGTTGCACACCGTAAGCAAAATGTGTCCTGATTAATCAAAGACAAATAATGAAACTTAAGAGATACCTGTGGGTATTAAATATCTAATAATTAATGCAATTTAATTGAATTACAACCAACATTAAGATGACAAGGACTATTTCCCTCCCACCAGTGTAATTCTTGAAAAAATGTTTTTGACATATCAATGTCAACCAAGATAGATGAAGTATCAAGAGTTTGTGTTTTGAAAAACAAAGAAATACAAGAAAAGTGAACAGGAAAGCACTTTGACATCATTGCATGCACAACCTAGTTTTACATGTAGGTATATGTCAGATGTCATTTTGATATTACGCTGTTATAAAAGCTAACATTTTACTGAGGCCTTTGATGCTTCCAAGAGGAGAGATATGGTGTGTGTGCATCCCATCACGGAACACATAAAAAGAAGACCTTGGGTGAATTTGAAGCTACAGTGAGGCAAACTTCAGGCTGAATCAATGGGGTGTCTCAAGGGTAGATGGAAAAGTTTGAGTGAAGGCTTACAAGCCAATCTGAGATAGAGTGTTTCACACAAGAAACTGCTGTGAACCTTTTAAACTACAATGCATACAGTGCCTTCAGAAAGTATTCATACCCCTTGACTTATTACACATTTTGTTGTATTAGAGCCTGAATTCAAAATGGCTAAAACATTTTTTATTTTATTCACAACCATCTTCACACAATACCCCATAATGACAAAGTGAAAACATGTTTTAGAATTTCATTGCAAATTTATTGAAAATAAAATACAGAAATATCTAATTTACATAAGTATTCACACCCCTGAGTCAATACCTTGTAGAAGCATCTTTGGCATTTATTACAGCTGTGAATATTTCTAGGTAAGTCTCTAAGAGCTTTCCACACCTGTATTGTGCAACATCTTCCCATTATTATTTTCTAAATTCTTCAAGCTCTGTCAAATTGGTTGTTGATCATTTCTAGACACCTATTTTCAGGTCTTGCCATAGATTTTCAAGTAGATTTAAGTTAAAACTATAACTCGGCCACTCAGGAACATTCACTGTCTTCTTGGTAGGCAACTCCAGTGTAGATTTGGCCATGTGTTTTCGGCTATTGCCCTGCTAAACGGTGAATTAATCTCCCAGTGTCTGGTGGAAAGCAGCCTGAACCAGATTTTCCTCTAGGATTTTGCCTGTGCTTAGCTCCATTCATTTATTTTTTATCTGGAAAAGCTCCCTGGTCCTTGATGATTACAAACATACCCATAACATGATGCAGCCACCACAAATGCTTAAAAACATAGAGAGAGGTACTCAGTAATGTGTTGTATTGGATTTCCCCCAGACATAACACTTTGTATTCAGGAAAAAAAGTTGATTGATTTGCCACATTATTTGCAGTATTACTTTAGTGCCTTGTTGCAAACAGGATACATGTTTTGTAATATTTGTATTCTGTTCAAGATTACTTATTTTTATTCTGTCAATTAGGTTAGTATTGCGGAGTAACTACAATATTGTTGATCCATCCTCAGTTTTCTCCAATCACAACCATTAAACTGTTTTACTGTAACTGTTTTAAATTCCCCATTGGTCTCATGGTGAAATCCCTGAGTGGTTTCCTTCCTCTCCGGCAACTGAGTTAGAAAGGACGCCTGTAGTGACTGGGTGTATTGATAAACTAGCCACAGTGTAACTAAACAGTACTTGCAAAACACCAGTCTCAACGTCGACAGTGAAGAGGTGACTCCGGGATGAGAGTTGCAAAGAAAAAGCCATATCTCAGACTAGCCAATAAAAAGATAAGATTAAGATGGGCAAAAGAGCACAGACACTGGACAGAGGAACTCTGTCTAGAAGGCCAGCATCCCGGAGTCGCCTCTTCACTGTTGACACTGAAACTGGTGTTTTGCGGGTACTATTTAGTGAAGCTGCCAGTTGAGGACTTGTGAGGCGTCTGTTTCTCAAACTAGACACTAATGTACTTGTCCTCTTGCTCAGTTGTGCACTGGGGCCTCCCACTCCTCTTTCTATTCTGGTTAGGGCCAGTTTGCGCTGTTCTGTGAAGGGAGTAGTACACAGCGTTGTGCGAGATATTCAGTTTCTTGGCAATTTCTCGCATAGTATAGCCTTCAATTATCACAACAAGAATAGACTGACGAGTTTCAGGAGAAAGTTATTTGTTTCTGGACATTTTGAGCCTGTAATCGAACCCACAAATGCTGATGCTCCAGATACTCAACTAGTCTAAAGGCCAGTTTTATTTATTCTTTAATCAGAACAACAGTTTTCAGCTGTGCTAACATAATTGCAAAAGGGTTGTCTAATGATCCATTTTAAAATGATAAACTTGGATTAGCTACAACGTGCCATTGGAACACACAAGTGATGGTTGCTGATAATGGGCCTCTGTATGCCTATGTACTGTAGATATTCCATAGAAAATCTGCCGTTTCCAGCTACAATAGTCATTTACAACATTATCAATGTCTACACTGTATTTCTGATCAATTTGATGTTATTTTAATGGACAAAAATTGTGTTTTTCTTTCAAAAACAAGGACATTTCTAAGTGACCCCAAACTTTTGAACAGTAGTGTATATATAATAATCCACGTTGACATTATGGAGTATTGTGAGAAAAATTCTCTAAATTAATAAATCAATTCTGGCTATAACACAACAAAATGT